>NW_006408539.1:392980-410227 GCF_000296735.1 Chrysochloris asiatica | reverse complement strand
TGTATTTAATTGTAAAGCCTACATTTAGGTCTATGAGTCATTGTGAGTTAATTTTTATGAAGGATATAAGCTATGTCTAGATTTGTTGTTTTTTGCATGAGAATATTGTCTTTTTTGTTTATTTCCTGTTTTTCTTTTGTCTGTGTTTTTACTGTGGGGTGGGGGCGGTTTTCCCCTGCTTCACTTGGATTTACTTGAAATTTTTTTATAATTCCATTTTGATATAGCTATAGTATTTTTTAAGTCCATCTCTTTGTGTGGATGTTGAATGGTTGTTCTGAATGTTGTATTCTGCATGCATAACTTAACACAGTCTGCTAGTGTTGACATTTTACTGATTCAAGTGAAGAATAGACCCTTACTTTCCTTTAAATGCATTTACCCTCGTCTGTTTATAATGATCTTACTTTCTTTACGTATTGAGAACCACATTAGGAAATGTTCTAGTTAACTGTCATGTATACCTTAGAAAACTCAAGAGGGGAAAGTCTGCTGTACCTGCCCATAACTTTGCCCTTTCAGTCATTCTTTCTTCGAAGAGATTCTTTGATTGCCTGCTTTAGTTTTGCTGTATTGACAACTATTTTAAAGACTGAGTTCTGAGGAAACAGAGACAAAATCATAGGCAACTTACCTGTAAAAAACCCAGTGATTGAAAGGACAATTTAAAGAAGTAAGGGAGTATTTTGAATTCGGCACCGTTCTTGGGATCCATGCAACCATCACACCATTTTGCATGGGAAGTCTGATGCAGAGAGTTACAGTGATGAGAATGTAAACAAGGACCTCAGAAATTAGGGCCTGAGGAAGAGCCAGCTTTCCCTTTAGGTTGCTGAGTCTGTAATTTACTGTTTGAAGATCGCTGTACTAAGTCTAAAAGATTCTATAGAAAAATCAATCATGTAGAGACTTGGCTCATCTGCATGATCTCTTTCTAATGTTTTTGAAATTTTAGAAGACTTACTCTCATTCTGTTCATTGTATTTCAAGGAAAAAAACACTGACTCTTTGTGGGGTTTGCTTTCTTTAAAAGGCACAAGACCTAAATGTCATCGAAGAAGTGATTCGAATGATGTTAGAGATCATCAATTCCTGCCTGACAAATTCTCTTCACCACAACCCAAACTTGGTGTATGCATTGCTTTACAAACGAGATCTCTTTGAACAGTTTCGAACTCACCCTTCATTTCAGGACATAATGCAAAATATTGATCTGGTAAGTATACATAGAGCTAATTGTTAGGATTCTTCTTTAAGCATTAAAGCAGAGAAAGTTGAATTTAACAAACCTTAGTAAGAACTGCAGTGATGGAAGTCCCCTTCTTTCAGCATTAACTAACTGGCAGTCAGTGCTGCCGTTTAAAATCGCTGCATTCAGTGGGTGCTGTATACAAACATGCTTCATAGGATTGAGATCACTATCTGTCGTTTTTACTTAATGTTGTTTGTTACTGATACTAAGTGCCATAGAGTCCGTTCTGACTCACAACGACTCTGTATAGGGTTTCCAAGAGACAGTTGGTGTGTTTGAACCACCAACCTTGCTGTTCAAACTGACTTGAGGTCCAATACTTATCCTGCAGCACAACACCAGGACTCCTGTTTAGACCATCTTTATTTTTCTGTGGTATTGTCAACTTATTGAAATTCTTACATTTTAGTGTATGTATAACTTGTGACTATCTTAAAGTCAATTTGGCCATTATACTGTTTTTGCTCATTTTTTTTCTTTTTTCCAATATTTAATATTAATTCCTAATTGCTGTTGTTGTTGCTGTTATGTGCCGTGAAGTTGGTTCCAACTCATAACGTCCCTGTACAGGGTTTCCGAAGCTATAAATCTTTACGGGAGCAGAAAGCCTCTTCTTTCTCCCATGGAACAGCTGGTAGTTTCAAACTGCTGACCCTGAGGTTAACAGCCCGATTTGTAACCACTACACTACCAGAGCTCCTTTAATTCCTAATTAGTGGGCAGTTTATAAGGACACCTTGACTCTTGATTTTTTTTTTTTTTTTTTTAGTACAGAGTCTTAGAACTAGAACTTTCCTACGTCACCAGGGTATCGAGCTTTTCAAGCCTCAGCACAGTGGGGCCCAATTGCTTTCCATCAACACTGTACCACATGTGCATCTGGACAAGTGGGTTTCCAGAAGGTCTTGGGGAAGTGGAAGCCCCTTGTCCACACATGATCTGTGAGAGGACCTAGTTGACTGACGGCAACGCTCACAGCTTTGAGCATTCTTGTTCTCTCAGTCCTTGCTTCTTTCTAGCAAAAAACACATTTCAGTTTTACTTGGACTTCCGTTTCTTTAATTGCGAATGTGGTTGAACATTTTCACAAGGCTGAATCTGCTATTGCTGTATGAGGGGGCTTCATAAAGTTCATGAAAAAATTCCATTATCTTTTCATTCTACTTTTCTCCGTGAGCTTTTTGAAGCCCCCGCCTCCATGTTTACTGGTGTTTTTTAGCCCAGTTGGGTTTCATAAATCTTTATTGAATGAGTGATGCGGTTAGCTAGGCACAAGATGAGCTGCTATCCTTTTCCTTATGTGAATTCAGACATTTAGGGAGACATTCTGTAATTAAATTACTACACAAACACAGTGAAACCTGCGAGTGCTGGGACCTGACAGGCCTGACTTCTTTTTGTGGGTCTCTGTACATTTTCCGTCGTTAACAGGGGGCACTCTTACCGCTTTTCTGTCACTCATTTTAGTGGAAAATCGTGACATTTTCCTTCTCTGACAGGTTTCTGTCTTTCATGGGTTCAAGCTCTAGCAGGTTTTACTGTATAAATATTTAATTTCAGCTCTAAGTACACTTCATTAGGGCAAGACTTTGGTCTGTTTCTCTGTGAAAGATGAGAGTGGAATGGAGTGTATAGGAGAATGGGGATGGGTGGAAATGGTCAGTGTACCAGAGAAACAGCAGGAATGTTGTTGGTCAGTAGTCCATGTCTTGCTTCTTTCACTTATAGTTAGTTCTGTGGGTAAGATTCATTCATGTAAAGCAGTTATATTTGTTTGTTCTTAAGATAAATACTAACTATACCAGTATATGTATATGCCATATCTTAGTTATCCTTTTTCCAAAGTGTTCTTTGGAATTGTTAGCATTTTGGACTATGTCTTAGTTAGGTAATGCTGCTGTAACAGATTTACCACAGTGGAGGCTTTAACAAACAAAAATTGTTCTCATTGTTTAGGAAGCTACAGGTCCGAGTTCAGAGCATAGACTCTGGGGAAAGGGCCTGGTCTCCTTTCAGCCTCTGCAAGCTCAGCACTCCTTGGAGATCGCCGAGTGTCTTGGCATCAATCTTCCCCTGGATCTAGGACCTTCACAGTGGGGGGATCCCAGGTTCAAAGACACACTCCACTCCCGTTCTTCTTTCTTGGTGGCAGTAGGTCCCTGTCTGCAACCTTCTTTCTCCATTTATCTCATGTAAGACAAAAGGTGTTGCGGGCCACACTCCCGAGGAAACTTCCTTTTAGTTTACTGGCTGCTCACATCAGCTCTCTCTTCGTGGGGGTTTACTACATCTTAACTGCAAACTCACTGAGAATCCTGGCCGAGTTAAGTTGACATGAAACCTCAACCATCACAGAGCACTATATGCAATGATTCTGTGAACATTCTTAATCATGTAATCTCTTGAGCACGTACTTGCTTTCCTTTAGGGTGTACATCTGAGAGTAGACTTGCTTGGTGATATGTATCCTATTAGACTGCTTTCCCACAGAGTGGTACCATTTTATACTCTGACCGGTGGTTATGAGAACTCCAATGCTTCATAGCCTCATAACCGCTTAGTTCTGTCAGCTGGGCAGTGGCCTCTCACTGTCATTTTCAATTCATTTAGAATTCCTTCATTACTGATGAGGATGATCTTGAGCATTTAGTGACCATTTGACTTCCTGTTGAATTATTTAACGGTTTCTTACCAATTTGTGGAAGTTCCTGATATGTGCTGAATCCTGGACTTTTCTTTGTTATATGTGTTGTAACTATCCAATCTCTAACCCAGCTACAGACTTAATGACACAACTCTAAAATTCCCCTCAAAACAGTCCTATTCTCTGTTCCATTCTTTTCCTGGAGACTTCTCTTCCTGTCCCGGGCTGGCTTGGTTGTAAGCTGGTTCTCCCACACAGTTTACAGTTCGTATTTCTAGCCTCCTGGACTGTGAGAGAACATTCAGCATCCTGACAATGGTCTTCACTTCTTTCCTGTGTTAAGGAGTGCTGGTGACTCTGTGGGGTAAACATTAGGCTGTTAACTGCAGAGTCAGTGATTCAAACCCACCAGCTGCTTTGCGGAAGAAAAACAAGGCTGTCTTCTCCAGTAAAGACCCTAAGTAGGGATGCTGTGAGCTGGAATCAACTCAATAGCGGTGAGATTGTTGGAGCTGGTTTGGTTTGGTTTTCTCCTGTGCTAGTTTGAGCGGTTCCTTGGCTCCTGTCTCTCCCTGTTTTCCTCTTTCTTGGTTTAATATTACATTTTGGTAGAGCATATGCTTCAGACCACCTCTCATCAGTCAGTTTGCCATACTGTGGTGGTTTGTGTGTTGTTCTGATACTGAAAGCTATACCATGGGTGTTTTAAATACCAGCAGAGGCACCTACGGTGAACACATTTCAGCTGAGCTTCCACACAGAGACTAGGGAAAAGAGACAGACCACTGCCAAATATGTAGTCGATGAAAATGTCATGAATAGCAGTGGGGCATGGTCAGCAGCAGAATATTAAATATTGAAACACGATGACGAGCACCAGAATATTGTCAGACACGGTGCCGGAAGAGGAGCCCCACAGGTTGGAAGGCACTTAGACTACGACTGAGGTAGAGCTCCCTCCTCAAAGTAGAGTTGACTGTGATGATGTAAATGGAGTAAAGCCTTCGGTACTTCATTTGCTGATGGGGCGCAGCTCAAAATGAAGAGAAACAACTGTAAACATCCATTAATAATCAGAATGTGGAATGTATGAAGTATGAATATAGGAAAATTTTAAATTGTCAAAAATGGAATGGAACACACAAACATCGATATGCTAGGCATTAGTGAGCTGAAATGGACTGGTATTGGCCATTTTGAATCAGATAATCACATGGTTTCCTATGCCAGGAATGACAAATTGAAGAGGAATGGCGTTGTATTCATCATCAAAAAGAACATATCAAGATCAGTCTTGAATTACAACACTGTCTATAGTAGGATAATACCTATACACCTATAAGGAAGACCAAGGAGCTCTGGTAGCGTAGTGGTTACGAATCGGGCTGCAAATCTCAAGGTCGGCAGTTTGAAACTACCAGCTATTCCATGGGAAAAAGATGAGGCTTTCTGCTCCCATAAAGATTTACAGCTTCGGAAACTCTGTGTAAGGCCACTATGAGTCGGAACCAACTCCACAGCACTTAACAACAACAACATAAGGAAGACCACTTAATACCACTGCTATTCAAATTTGTGCACTAACCGCTAAAGCCAGTGATGATGAAACTGAAGAATTCTACAAACCTTTTCAGTCTGAAATTGATCAAACATGCAGTCAAGATGTATTGATAATTACTGACAATTGGAATGCAAAGGTTGGAAACAAAAAGGAAAGATCAGTCAACAGAAAATATGCCCTTGGTGATAGAAACAATGCTGGAGATCACATGATAGAATTTTGCAAGACCAGTGACTTCTTCACTGCAAAGACCTGTTTTAAACAACATAAAGGATGACCATGCACATGGACCTCACCAGACAGAATAACAGAAATCAAATTGACTACATCTGCCAAAAGAGATGGTAAAAAAGCCAAAACAAGGCCAGGGGCAGACTGTGGAACAGATCCCCAATTGTTCATAGGCAAGTTCAGGCTGAAGCTGAAGAAAACTGAAATATGACCTTGAATATATTCCACCTGAATTTAGATATCATCTGAAGAACAGACTTGATACATTAGACACTAAAGACTGAAGGCCAGAATAGTTGTGGGATAACATCAAGAATTTCAAACAGGAAGAAAGCAAAAGGTCATTAAGAAGACAAGAAAGAAGGAAAAGATCAAAATGGATGTCAGAAGAGACTCTGAAACTTGCTCTCCAGCGTAGAGATGCAAAAGCAAATGGAAAAATTGAGGAAGTACAAGACCTGAACAGAAAATTTCAGACGTCAGCTCAAGAAGACACAAATATTATAACAAAATGTTCAAAGACCTGGAATTAGAAAGCCAAAAGGGAAGAACATGCTCAGTATTTCTCAAGGTGAGGGAACTGAAGAAAAAATTCAAGCCTTAACTTGCAAAATTGAAGGATTCTATAGGCAAAATATTGAAGGATGCCGAAAGCATCAAAAGAAGATGAAAGGAATACAAAGAGTCACTGTCCTAAAAAGAAATGGTCGACGTCCAATCCTTTCAAGAGGTAGCATATGATCAAGAGCTAATGATCCTGAAGGAAGAAGTCTAAGGTGCTTTGAAGTCATTGGCAAAGAAGGCACTGAGATTTGATGGAATGCAAATTGAAATCTTTCAACAAACTGATGTGGCACTGGAGGCACTCACCCATCTATGCTGAGAGGTTTGGAAGACAACTACCTAGCCAACTAACTGGAAGAGATCCATATTTGCACCCATTCCAAAGAGAGGTGACGCAACAGAATGTGGAAATCACCGGACAATATCATTAATACCACATGCAAGGAAAATCTTGCTAAAGATAATACAAAAATAGCTGCAAGCATACATTGACAGAGAACTTTTCTGAGGTTCAAGCCAGATTCAGAAGAGGATGTGGAACAACAGCTATCATTGCTGCTGTCAGATGGAACTTTACTGAAAGCAAAGAATACAGGGAAAATGTTCATTGTTGTTAAGTGCCATTGAGTCATTTCCGACCCATAGCTGCTTCCAAGGAGCAGCTGGTGAGCTTGAACCACTGACCTTGTGGTTCAAACCAACTTTGCAGTCCAGTACATTAGGCCACAGTGCCACACCAGTATTCCATACCAGAAAAATGTTTACCTGTGCTTTATTGGCTATGCAGAGGCTTTTGAGTCTGTGGATCATAACAAGCTATGGACAACATTCTGAAGTATGTGTATTCCAGAACACTTTACTGCGCTGTACTTAGACCAAGAGGCAATTGTTCAATCAGAACAAGGGGAAACCGAATGGTTTAAATTAGGAAAAGTGTGCACCAGGGTTGTATTCTTTCACCATACTTATTCAACCTGTATGCTGAGTAAGTAATCCGAGAAGCTGGATTATATGAAGAAAAACTTAGCATCAGAACTGGAGGAAGACTCATTAACAACTTACAATAGGCAGATGATACAACGTTGTTTGCTGAAAGCAAAGAAGACTTAAAATACTTACTGATGAAGATCAAAGACCACAGCCTTTGGTATGGGTTGCATCTTGATGTAAAATAAACAAATAAAACAAAAATCCTCACCACTGGACCAATAAACAACACCCATATAAGTGGAGAAAAGATTGAAGTTGTCAAGGACTTCATTTTGCTTGGATCAGCCATCAACACTTATGCAAGCAGCAGTCAAGAAGTCAAACAGTGTATTGCATTAGGCAAATCTGCTGCTCAAGACCTCTTTAAAGTGTTGAAGAACAAAGATGTCAGCTTGAGGACTAAGTTATGCTTGACCCAAGCCATGGTATTTTCAATAACCTCATATGCATGTGAAAGTTGGACAGTGAATAAGGAAGACTGTAGAAGAATTGATGCTTTTGAGTTATGGTGTTGGAGGAGAATACTAAAAGTACCATGGACTGCCAAAAGAACCAATAGACCTGTGCTGGAGTAAGTGCAGCCGGAGTGCTCCTTGGAAACCAGGACAACCAGACTTCATCTCTCATACTTTGGACTTATTATCAGGAGGTACTAATCACTGGAGAAGGATATCATGGAGGAAGACCCCCAATGAGATGGATTGGCACAGTGGCAGGGGCTCAGGTGTAGCAACGATTGTGAGGTTGGTCCAGGACCGGGCAGTGTTTCATTCTGTTGTGCATAGAGTCACTATGTATTGGTACCAACTCGATGGTACCTAACAACAAAGGCAATCAGAGGGCCCAGTCCCTGGAAAAGGATATCCTGTTTGGTAAAGTGGCAAGTCAGAGAAGGAGAGGAAGACCCTCAACAAGATGGCACACTGGCGGCAGCTGTAAGCTCGGACTTAGCAACCAATATGTGTGATTGGTGTAGGACTGGGCAGTGCTTCGTTCTATTATGCATAGGGTTGCTGTGAGTCAGTGCCAACTCAATGGTGCCTAACAACAACATACTTAAGTAGCTTTCCAGCGAAAAAGTAGATGGGAAATAGCCATGTATATTTTTAATTTCTCATGTTTGAAAATGTTTCCCTTCTCCTTTTACATATGACTTGTTTTCTCTGGAAATTGCTGATTTCTTTATGCTTATGTTCTGAAATTTCATGATGCTATGCCCTGGTTAATTGTATTGGACACTTGGTAGATCTGGTGTTTTACGAACTATCATATTTTCTTTTAATTATGTCTTCCCTTCTACTTCCTGTATTTGGAACTCTATTAATCAGGTGTCATTAGCTTAAGAGTTCCCTAATGTCATTGTCTTTAAGTCTTATCTCTTGAATTGATCAGCATCTTCAGACAAGCATTCGCTATGCTCCTGGGAATCCAAAGCGGTTTCAAGAAGAACCATAAGGTAGTGTCATTCCCCACAGACTTTTTGAAGCCCCTCGTATAAGCATATCTGCTGGGCGTTTCAAATACTGAGGTAGTATCTCAGCAAAATTGGTGGTGGGTGGAGGGAAAGGGCATGTGGAAAGTGCCCACGAGTGAAAAATCTGTTTTCTTTCTGAGTGACAGCAACAGATAGACGTATGTGTAAATAAATAGGTGTATGTCAAATTTAAGACATTTACTCCTGTTTATCGAAAATAGGTTAATCTTGTGTTCATTCTAGGAACCCATGTGCTTGTTAGGTATATAATTGAAATCAGCTTGGGGCTATAACTAGCCTCTCATTCCAGACTTTTACATATGATACCTTAACTGGTGAAAATACTAGAATTCACACAATTACATGTAAGTTCAACGACATGTTTTATTGATTTGTTACATATCACTGCTGTTTTATGATTATTGTTGTTGTTAAATGCCGTTGAATTGGTCTGACCCTTAGCGACCCTGTATAGGTTTTCCGAGGAGCAGCTGGTGAGCTTGAACCTCTGACCTTGCTGTTCAAACCGCCTTTGCAGTTGAGCGCATTAACCCACAGTGCCACACGAGGACTCCATGGAGCCATTAAATGGGTCTATAATTAAATCCTCAATTAAATTTCATAATGATGAACCAACACTCCCATGCAGGGTTTTTTGTTGTTGTTGTATTTAGGGTTTGTGGGAGCATCCCCAAACTTCTTTGCAACTGTTTCTATGACCCCATGTCCTTGTTGACTGTGGGTTTAGTCGGTATAAGCTTCTCCTTTTACAACTGAGAATCATTCATCTTAATAAGATTATATAATAAATTATTGCCCCGGGGATATCCACTTTAGGTTATCCCTGTCTCTTTTGTAGGATAGATGCTTTTTGATAGCTGGCTAAGCTGTAGTTTATAGCCTAGGAATTAATGTTAAATATATGCCTTGCTGGAAGTATGATGACTCCATACAATAAACACTGGACTGTGAACCACAGGGTCAGCAGTTCAAGCCCACCAGCTACTCCGTGGAGCAAAGACGAGGCTTTCTGCTACCTCAGAGATTTAAAGCCTTAGAAAACCTTACAGGGTCACTATGAGTTGGAACCAGCTCCACAGCATTTAACAGCAGCACATGCTTTGGTAAGAGACAAGAACACAAAAAGATATTGAGAAAAACGATGCATCCAAGAACAAGTGAAACAGCCACAGGGGTCTTCTCTCGGGTGGGGGGTATGAGCCCTCTGCTCTGGTCCTAGCTCTCAAAGCAGAGCTCTGTGACAGATGCTGCTGAGCTCAGGCAGAGCCTGTACCCATTCCCCTCAACTGATGCCAGATAGCAGTCTTTAAGGGTTGTAATGTCCAGGGAATTGTTTTTTCCTCAAGAAGGCAATTTTACAGGCTAGTAATTTACTTCTTAAAACCCTTCTATAGCCTTGCTAAGTAGGCATGGGTCCAGATTTCTGTTCCATCTTACTAGTACTCTTTAGGGGAGTAAAATACTGGACTGAACTGAAGAGTCATTATGTTTGTGAGTCAAGGTTTAACAAAAACCCTTTTTCCTTTTACATGTGAAATTGACCTTGGATTAAGCTGCTTCTAGCTGTGTTTCCCTGGAAATCTGATGAAGCTGGAATGTCAGCTGTGTTACCAGGCAACACTGCTGTGATAAAAACGGCATTTGATCAGTAAGCTGAGTCTAGACTGGGAGGATTATGGGTGAGCTACTCAAACCTGGTGAGAAGCCGTAGATTTGGGCTTCCCTGAGTGGAAAAACTCTTTGAACTGTGGATGGCCCTTGCAGGGATCTAGAAGCTAAGACTGTCACCTCAGGGTTTGGTTTCTGTTGGCCATAGCTGTTGCATCCACCCATTAAAGTCTTCTGTTCTCGCTAGCGAGCTGTCATTTCAGGAGAAAGATGTGACGGTCTGCTTCCATAGGATTGTTATTGTTGTTAGGTGCTGTCCAGTCAGTTCTAACTCATTGCGACCCTGTGTGCAACAAAAGGAAACTACCTGGTTCTTCTCCAGCCACACAGTTGTTAGGTTTTAGCCTGTTGTGGCTACAACCGTGTCAGTCCGTCTCTTTGGGGGTCTTCCTCTTTTTCACTGACCCTCCACTTTACCAAACATGATGTCCGGCTTCATGGACTGGTCCTTCTTGACAACATGTCCACAGTGTGACTGACAGAGTCTTGCAAACCTGGCTTCTAAGGAGCATTCTGGCTGTGCTTCTTCCAGGACAGATTTGTTCATTGTTCTGGCCGTCCGTGGTACGTTCAGTAGTCTTCACCAACCCCATCATTCAAATGTATTGCTTCGTCTTCAGTTTTTCTCTTTAATTGTCCAGCTTTCACATGCATATGAGGTGATTGAAAATACCTTGAGTTGGGTCAGATGCAGATATGCCCATTGCGGACATATAATCAAGAGGGATCAGTCCCCGGAGAAGGATATCATGTTTGGTAAAGTGGAGGGTCAGAAAAAAAGAAAAAGACTCCCCCCAGCAAGCTGAATTAGCACAGCGGCAGCAGCAGCGGACTCAGGCTTAGTAAAGATTGTGAGGTTGGCGTGGGTCCGGGCAGTGTTTTGTTCTGTTGTGCATAGGGTCACTATGAGTCAGTGCTGACTTGATGACACCTAACAATAACAACAATCTTCACAGTGCAGTGTATCATTTGATTTCTTGACTGCTTCTTCCTTGAACGTTGGTTGTGGATCCACTACAATATATAACAGTATAAGCATAATAACCTTTATATGCACTGGGAAGCCAAAAACGCCTCATTGTAATATTTACTTCATTGCAGTGGTGTGGACCTGAGCACACAGTATCTTCAAGGTTTACCTGGTTAGCAATGTATGTGATATGTAAGGAGGCCTGGTAATGCAGTGGTTAAAGCTCTCAACTGCTCCACAGGAGAAAGATGTGGGGTCTGCTTCCATATAGTTTTACAACCCTGTAAACCCTCTGAAGTAGGTCTACTCTGTCCAATTGGGCCACTGTGAGTTCTGAATTGACTGGACAGCAACAAATTCAGTTTGGGTCTGTGTGTGATATGTGGAATGCATATAATCTTGGCGTGGAAAAAGCCTTTTCTAGCATACGACACAACCTGAAACCTTAAAACATTGATAAATTTGATGACATAAAAATACATCATTTCTTTAGAACAAAAAAACAGAGAGCTAAAAAATAAGCTGCAGAAAGTGGGAAAGTTAATTTCATATCACTAAACTTGAATTTTCAGTAATAGAAATAACTTCTAAAACTCAAAACGGTTTTTTGTTTTTAACTAAAACGTAAAAAATGGGCAAAGGTAATGGACTGAAAATTCATTGAATAAAAGATAAAAATGGATCCTTTATTTTTTTTTCCTTGTCTGATTGTAAGGAATCAACAAGTTAGTTGTTGTTGTTAAGTGTCATTGAGTCGGTTCCGACTCATAGCGACCCTGTATAGTGTTTCCGAGGAGCAGCTGGCGAGTTTGAACTGCCAACCTTTATGCTGAAACTGACCTTGCAGTCCAGTGCAGTTATCCTGCATCGCCACACCGGGTTGGTTTGCTGTTGTTGTTGTTAAGTGCCATCGAGTCAGTTCCGACCCATAGAGAACCTGTATAGGGTTTCCAAGGAATGGCTGGTGAGCTTGAACCGCCAATCTTGCAGTTCAAACTAACTTTGCAGTCCAGCGCATTAACCCACAGCACCACACTGGTTAGTTAGGGCTTCATTAATGAAGAGAACACTTATGGTTGGTGGGCTGATAAACAGTTCACTCTCCCTGACAGACAAAATGGTCTTGTTTTAATTGTAAAAATTGAAGAAGCGATTCTATTTGTAAGAATGTTAAGACATCACAAACTGTATCTTACTGTGAAACCTACACATGCATGAAATTACTCACCGTAGCACTATTTGAGTAATGAGAGATCAGCAGTAAATGCCCCATGCATCTATGCAGTACCTATAGAAAGGCTATACCATGCTCAGCTCTTAAAAGGACTGAGGCAGATCGTTAAGTATTGATCGAACAAACTACCAGGTATGCTGTGCAGTGAAAAAAGGTACAAAGCTGAGCTGTCATTTGTGTAAAACAAGAAAAAAATAATACACGTGAACAACAACATATATATGCATAAAGTATCTTTTGCAAAAAAAAGTACAATTAAATAGTGGTCACTTTTAGGGAGAAGCAGTAGGGGGCGAAGGAATAGATCTGGCGAGGGGGCTTTCTTTTTGCTGTACACCATTTTGCATGTGTTAAAATGTGTGTGCATTAAATATCCTAAATAAATAAATGAAACAAAATTGATCGACTGTGGAACAGACCATCAGTTGTTCATATGCAGTTTGAATTTGTAACCCCTAACTATTTGGCTTTAGTAATCAAATGATGAAAAGACAGGCAGGTGTAGGTGTAACTGGGTGGTGGAGGGGTGGGTTGGGATTCAAGATTCCAAGTTATGCTTGATGCCTATGATTGAATGTATAATTGGAGGCCAGCATCTTGCCTCCCTGGTTGCAAAAATGTAGATTGGGGAGTCCAGTTTGAGGATGGCACTGAAATCCCAGGAACTGAATACTGTCCCCATGCAGATGTGAGGATGGAGGAGGTGCTCAGTAAAGAGCCATGGTGTGATCTAGAAGCCCTCAGAACTTTGGGGGACAGGAGGAGAAGAAAAGAGGCTTTGTCAGCAGGGGGACGATTACCTTGTCTTTGCAAGCTCTTTAGGTAACATGGTTCTTTGATTCATCGAATAAATAGGTATTGAAAACTTTCTATTTGGTTCTGGCAATAAGTAATAACCAAAGGTGACTGTGAGAACCAAAGACGAGATAGTACCTCATCGTGCTGTAGTGACATGTATGTTGCTGTGGTACAGGAAGCTACTTCATGGTATGTTAAATACCAGCAGGGTCACTCATGGTGGACAGGTTACAGATGAGCTTCCAGACTAAGACAGACTAGGAAGAAGGAGAAGCTGACTACTTCTGAAAGTTTAGCCACAGAACATTGTCAGATATAGTGCCAGAAGATGAATGCCTCATGTTGGAAGGCACTCAAAATACGACTGGGAGAGCTGACTTCTCAACATAGGGTTGACCTTGATGATGAGAATGGAGTAAAGCCTTCGAGACCTTCATTTGCTGATGGGGCACAACTCCAAATGAAGAAAAACAGCTGCAAACATCCATTAATAATCTATACAAAGTATGGGTCTAGGAAAATTGGAAGTTACCAAAAATGAAATGGAATGCATAAAGATTGCTATCTTAGGCATTCGTGAACTGAAATGGACTGCTTTTGGCCATTTTGAATCTGACAGTCACATGGTTTACTGTGCTGCGAGTGACAAACTGAAAAGTAATGGTTTCGTACTCATCGTCAAAAAGAACATTTCAGGATCTATTTTGAAGTACAGTGCTGGCCATGATAGGACAATATCCATACAACTACAATGAAGACCAGCTAAAACCACTGCTATTCAAATTTATGTACCAATCATTAAAGCCAGAATTGAAGAATTCTACATACTTTTTCAGTCTGAAGTCAACCATCTGTATATATTTATGAGTATTGGTGATTTGAATGCAAAGGTTAGGAACAAAAAGGAAGGATCACTAGTTTGAAAATATGGTCTTGTGATAGAAATGATGCTTGAGATCACATGATAAAATTTGACAAGACCAGTGACTTCTTCATGATTGCAAATACATTTTGTTAAACAGCATGTAAGGTAATTTTGC
Source organism: Chrysochloris asiatica (assembly GCF_000296735.1). Classification (NCBI taxonomy): domain Eukaryota; kingdom Metazoa; phylum Chordata; class Mammalia; order Afrosoricida; family Chrysochloridae; genus Chrysochloris; species Chrysochloris asiatica. Next base: position 395,780 of record NW_006408539.1, on the reverse strand, counting down.
ACCTGGACCTCACCAGATGGAATACACAGGAACCAATTGACTATGTCTATGGGGACAGACAGTGGAAAATCTCAATGTCAGCAACCAAAACAAGATCAGGAATCGACTATGGAACAGTTCAGGTTAAAGCTAAAGAAAAGTAAAACAAGCCAATAAGAGACAAAATGTGACCTTGAACATGTCACCCGAATTTAGAGCTCAAGAACAGATAGGATGCTTTAGACACTTAATAACCAAAGACCACAAGAGCTGTGGGATGACATCAAGAACATCATATAGGAAGAAAGCAAAACCGTTAAAAAGACAGGAAGAAAAGAAAAGACCAAAATACATGTCAGGAGAGCCTCGGAAACCGTATGCAGGGTTGCTATGAGTCAGAACCGACTCCACCACATATAACAACAAGAACAACAACATCAACATAAAGATGGAGTCCTGGTGTGGCTCAGTAGGTTAATGCACCAGACTGCAAAGCCGTTTAAACTGCAAGGTTGGCAGTTCAAGCTCACCAGCTGCTCCTCAGAAACCCTATTCAGGGTCACTATGGGTTGTAACCGACTCGATGACACTTAACAACAACAACAGCATAAAGATGCTAAACTGTCTGAAAGAAATGAGGAAGTAAAAAAACTGAACAGAAAATTTCAAAAGGCAGTTTGAGAAGACAAAGTTAAATATTATAGTGACTCCAAAGACCTGGAGTCGGAAAACCAAAAGGGAAGAACATTCTCAGCATTTCTCAAGCTTAAAGAACTGAAGGAAAAAAATCAAGCCTTGAATTGCATTACTGAAGGATTCAGTGTGTAAAATGTTGAGTGATGCAGGCAACATCAAAAGAAGATGGTAGGTGATGATCAAAGCTAAGAGTGATCTGATGCAATTGGATGAACTTGACCTACACCTATGAATGCAGTAGCTCAAAAGAGGTAACAAATCTTTACAGTGAGGATTATTCCCACCCCCTCACTACACAGAGTATACAGGGATGGGCAATTTGGACATTGGCTACCCAAAATGTGTGTGTGTTTGGGGGTGGGAGGGGGGCTACAAAGGTAAGAAGTGACTGGCTTATAAGCTTTCAAGAGGGAGCCTAGATCCAGAGGGTGTGGAGGAAGGTAGAATCTCCACTGAGTAGTATCCAATCTATCTGAGGGTGGCTGATGAAAGGAGATGGGGATAGGTCTCTTGTACATTAGTGAATAATTGTTATCAGGACTGCTTGTGAGGGTTGGAAATGTAAAGGTAGACGTTTTGTAGCAAAAGGAGGGAGAGATTGACTTTGCAGTCCAGGAGCGGATGTCCCTGGGACCATCAAGGGAGAAGAGTGGAGTGTGGAACCCTACCCAGAGAAACAGTGATGCCAGAGATGGAGGCAGAGACGACATGGAGAGATGGAGTGGCTAGGGACTCTAGACCCAGAGAGGGAAAGAGGCTGTGTGCTGATGACCGGGGGGCAGGCTTGCAGGGTATACCCTTTGGTTGTTTGATGAAGCATGGAGGGGATTGTAACCATGGCAACAAAACCATATACAATAGGATGAATGTACGTCTAATGTAAACTATCACATAATCCACAGTAAAACATTAAAACAAAACAAAACAAAAAGATGGTAGGTATACACAGAGTCTCGCTGTACCAAAAAGAAATAGTTGATGTTCAACTATTTCAAGAGGTAGCATATGATCAAGAACCAGTAGTACCTATGGAAAACAAGCTGCACTGACGGCATTGGCAAAAAGCAAGGCTCCAAGAATTAACACAATACAAATTGCAATCTTTCAACAAATTGATGCAGCACTGGAGGCACTCACTCATGTATGCCAAGAAATGTGTAAAACAGCTAATATATGGCCAACCAATTAGAAGGGATCCATATTTGTCCATTCCAAAGAGAGATTATCCAACAGAATGGGGAATCATCAAACAATATCATTAATATCACATGCAAGTAAAATTTTGGTAAAGATAATTGAAAAATGACTGCAACAGTACAGCAACTGGAACTACCAGAAAATCTATGGATCAGACAAGGATGTGAAAATTGGAATATCATTGCTGATATCAAGTGGATCTTGGCTGAAAGCAGAGACTACCAGAAAGATGATTACTTGTGCTTTATTGACTATGCAAAGTAGTCTTTCAGTTGTGCGGATCATGACAATCTATGGATAACATTGTGAGGAACGAGTATTCCAGAACACGTGATTATGCTCATGGGGAACCTGTGCATAGACCAAGAGGCAGCCTTTCTAACAGAACAAGGGAATACTGAATGGTTTAAAATCAGGAAAAGTGTGTGCCAGGGCTGAATTCTTTCACCACACTTACTCAGTTAGTATGCTGAGCATATAATCTGAAAACCTGGATTATGTGAAGAAGAATGTGGTGTAAGGATTAGAGGAAGATTTATTATAGCCTGTGATATACAGGATCAGAAAGCAGTCTTCAATATGGGTTGCACCTTAATATATTAAAAAAAAAAAAAAACACAAAAAAAATCCTGGCAACTGAACTAATAAATAACATTCTGATAAATGGAGAAAAGATTGGAATTGTCAAAGATTTTTCTTGGATCCACAGTCAACACTCATAGAACTGGCAGTCAAGAAATCAAATGACGTATTACATTAGGCAGATCTCCTGCACAACTCTTTAAAATGTTCAAGAGCAAAGATACCAGTTTGAGGAGTAAGGCATCCCTGACCTTAGCCATGATGTTTTCAATTGTCTCATATGCATGTGAAAGTTGGGTACTGATTAAGGAAGACCATAAAAGAAATAATGCATTTGAATTATGGT
>NW_006408539.1:375002-391884 GCF_000296735.1 Chrysochloris asiatica | reverse complement strand
GGGGGGGAAGCTTACAGGGTATATACCCTTTGGTTGTTTGATGATGCATGGAGGAGACTGTAACCATGACAGTGAAGCCATATACAATAGGATGAATGTAAAGCTAATGTACTCCCATGTAAATTATCACTTAACTCACAATAAAACATTTAAAAAAAAAGGAAATATCCCTACAGTCAAGCTAGTCTTCAATTGATTTTCTTTTTTTTATCATATAATATAATCAGAAATTTCCTTAAAACAATAAGATTATGACCTTAGTCTACAAATAATTCTCCTGTATCACAAAGTAAATATTTCTTTCCCCAGTGAAAAACTATTGGTCTTAATAGCATTCCCAAAAAATTGATATCAACCCCTATTTCACAACCTTGCCCAGGACTCTTTGGAGCTTCTGAACACCAAAGAGGGGGGTTGGAATAAACCCTGAGATCATATCGTGTGCTGGATGGTACAGGCACCACCTTAGCACACTCTATCTGGGGTCTGTTGTTCGAGCTACAAGAGGTTAGAGTCTTAATAATAGTTAGGCTAGTTTGCATCTTCCATATTTTGTCTATTAATGATTTATTTGAAAGTGCTCTAAATTTTCCATTTTTAATATGAAATAGCTTTTCGTGTGGTATTCATTTAAGAAAAGCCTTTTATTCACTACTTTAATGTAGTTCTAATTGAATATTTTATTACACTGAAAAACATTTCCCATTGTTCTGTTATAGCAAGAAAGCTAATGAAGTATATTAATAAATCTTTTGCTCTGTAAAGCTTCCAGAGCAATAGTAAACATAAGAATTTCTAGGATGACTTGTCTCCTAGGGTTCTGAAAAGTTTTTTGACTTTAACTAGATAAGAACATAGGCCAGCATGTTGCAGTTAATTATAAATTGATTGACTGATTATTTTAGAAGACAGTAACGTTGCCTGCCAATATTTAATAGCAAGATCTCAAACTATAGGGAGGGAGGGAGGCTATGCCTAAATTGCTACATTAACAAACTGGACAGACACAAAGAGAGCCAGATAGCAATATGTTGATTCTTTTCCATTTGGCTCTTTGAAATGCTAGATGCAGCATGGAAATTTAGTAAATGAAAACAGAAAAGCAAAGTAGTAACAACTATAAAAATGTTTTTGTTCTTAAAATTAAGATAATTGGTGAGCAAGGCTGATGACCACAGATTGGCTTTTTCCTATCATAATAATGATACTATGTAGTCTTCTCTTACTATCATCCTCAATGTTGGGCCTCCTGACAAATGAGGTTTATTTACTCATTTTTGCAGTCCTCTTAAATGGTAATAATATTGATTAAATCAGAATACTAGCAAAGACTATAGAAAATAAAATTCTGTCATTTCTCTGAATTAACTTCAGGATAAACTTTTCTTCCACAGTTTGAGATTAAACATTTATGGACACTTATCATGAGCTATTCAGGGCGTCTCCATTATAGAATTTCTCTTAAAGAAGTATGGTTTTCTGACCTCTTAATATTTAAGAATCAAATTTTCTTGTGTTTTGGTTGGTTGATTTTTGTTTTTTAAACTTTAAGTTGTCACCTTTTTGACCTTTATATTGGTCTTACCTATACATTACTTTAACCTAATGCCCACTAAGTCCTATTTAGCTGGGCCATCTCTCCTCCACTGAAAGTCATCCTTCGTGTTTTTCAATCCCAAAGTATTTTAAAATGTGGCCCCTAATGCTTTTTTTTTTTTTTTTTTTTAAATTGTGGTTGGATGAAAGTTTACAGTGCAAATTGGTTTTCCAATCAAAATTCATACACATTCTGTTCTGCGACATAGCTTGTCGTCCTCTTCCCATTTCCTCCCTGTATTTGCCATTTCCGGTTGTCCTTTCCTAGCCCCTCCAGGCCTCTGAGCTTTATCCCTGGGCAAACACTGCCCTTGCGATCTCCTAAAGTTGATTGTTCTAAGGGGTGCCAACCTCCCTGATGTTATTGTTCATCTTACAGGCCTGTGTATTGTTTGACTGAAAATTGAGCCACGAGATAAAGCCAGTTATAGGCTTGAAGGGTGACTTAGGGCTAGGGTCTCATACCAGACCCGTAAGTCTGGTCTTTTTTATGATCTTAAATTTTGTTACACGTTTTTCTCCCCATTCTATAAGACCTCCTGTTGTGACCCTTTTCAGAGCTGCTTTGGTTTTTTTGTTGTTTGGTTTGGTTTGTTTTTTTGTCTGTAAGTCCCAACTTGATGCTGAGAGTTGTCATTGTGAAAATATTAATAAATTAGAAGAAACAGTAGTGTCCGGGCTGTATATCAGAATCAGCTGAACACATTTTTAATAAATATCCTGCTTTTCACCCTGCAACATTCTGATGCAGTAGGTCTGAGGCTGGGGCCTGGAGACTTATCCATTGAGAAGCTTTCCTAAGTGTTACCAGTAGATTCCTTCCTAAGAATCATTGGCATCGCTGACAACCACATATATTTGCATAGGACTTTTTATCATTGCAGATTTTTTTTACAGAGAATACAAAGCCAAAACCATTGCCGTCAAGTCGGTTCCCACTCCTAACAACCCCATAGGACAGAGAAGAACTGTCCCATAGGGTTTCCAAGGCTATAACCTTTGCAGGAGCACACTGTCACATCTTTCTCCCTCAGAACGGCTGGTGGATTTGAACTGCCAACCTTGTGATTATCCTCTGAGCACTTTAACCTCTCTACCACCCAGCCTCCTTTTGAGTTAGATGGGAGGACTGTATGTCAGCTGTTGTTGTTTGTAAGTGCCATTGACTCGATTCCACTCATGGTGACCATGCAGAGGGTTTCCAAGGAGCAGCTGGTGCGCTGGTCCCACCCACCCTGCACTTGAGTGCATTAGCGCCGTAGCAGCTAATTGAACAACACGTGTTTGACTCTTGCCATTCTGTCCTCAGAAGAAAGATGAGGCTGCCTGTTACTGTCAAGAATGACAATCTGGGAAAGCGTACGGAGCAGGTCTCCTCTGCCCGAGAGTCCCTATGAGTCAGAATCGACTCACTGGCAATGCCTTTAACTCCTCCTGCAGAACTTAAACGTGCTCCGGGGTTAGTCATTTCTGTCTCAGTATTGCTGAGCGTCTTAATGAAAAATATCAACTCTCAACTCCCTGGCAGCTTAAAATAACAGTAGATTCATAGTCTCCTTTACCCACGCTGTTCAAGGCTAACGTCATGAAGAAGAGCACATCAAAGACTTGTTTAAGTCAAGGTTTCAGAGGTGTTCGGGGAAGGGGAAGCATTAGAAGAAGCAAAAAGTAGAGCTGTTATATTTTCCTTTATTGTGACAGTCTCTTCACAATATGTAGAAGGAGTTTTAAATGTTTTGTTTTTAATGAATTTTCTAGTGTGCCTGGCACTATTTTGAATGAAATCCAATAAGAAAATTGTTGGGAGATCTACTCCTTTTGAAGTTCAGGTTTATCCAAGTGGATTTTGAAAGAACCAGATTTGTAATGAGAATGGCTGGGTTCCAGGTCTGGCTGAGGGGCTTACTAGCTAAGTGACCTTGAATCAGCCATCCCTTCTCTAACCCTGCTCTGCCTCCTCCATGGGATGGTCTGAGGGTCAAATGAGATAGTGTGACTTCCACTCGGAGATAGTATTCCTCTTTCATCACTTTACCTTCCCCTTCCCCTGAAGACCCCTGAAACCTTGGCTTAGGCAAGTCTTTGATGTGTTCTTCTTTAATAAAGTTAACCTTGAACAAACAGCATTGGTAAAGGAGACTATGAATCTACTGTTATTTGTAGCTGCCAGGGAGTTGAGAGTTGATATTTTTCATTAAGACGTTCATCAGTACTGAAGACAGAAATGACTAACTCTGGAGCACTTTTAAGTTCTGCAGAAGGAGTTAAAGCCCACTACCACTGAGTCAAGTCTGACTCATCAGGGCTCTGTAGGACAAAGGAGCCCTGCTCCGTACAGTTCCCGAGACCATAGATCTTTATAGGAGCAGACAGCCTCATCTCTCTCCTGTGGAGTGGCTGGTAGGTTTGAACCGTCAACTTTGCACTTAGCAGTACAACATGTAGCCCACCACATCACCAGGGCTCCTTTTAGCTTCTGTAGAAAGCATTAAGCACATGTTTTTCAAGTGACCAAATTTCTGTTAGCCGCTGGTACATAGCCCTCTTGTATAACCCATAAGATAATATGATCGTACTGAATAAAGCAGTAAGACAAAATAACTTTACCACACCAACCAGGAGAGGACATGCCAGAAATTTTCTAGTTGCCTAAGTTAAGAAAGCGCTGAATATCCATACACATAGTAGAGAACCGATACATTGAACTGTAATAGCTGTACAAGGTAGTGAAGGCTAGAACTATTTTGATCTCTGGACACTATAAAAGTCACAGTAGGTCCATCCTTAACCAACCAGTCAACTCCAACTCTTATGTGCCATAGGGTTTTTCCCAGTGGCTGAGTTTTTCAAAGTAACTCTCTAAACCTATCTTCTGAGATGTCTTTGGGTGGACTTGAACCTCCACCCTTTCAGTTAGCCGCTGAGCATATCCACCATTTGCAGCCCCCAGGACACCTTATGTAGAGCACCTGGTAAACAGTCAACACTCAGTGGGTCTTCTTCCTTCCTCTTTGAGATCTTCTCTAGAAATTATACTTCCCTTCTGGAAGTGGCAGTTTTCGCCTCTTATAAAGTTAGAATGCAGAAACAGCAGAATATCGGCTTTAAGAACTATAAAGGAGAGACCATTTGAAAAAAGGAACTGACTTAGAAGCAAACTGTCATATCTACTCTACAGCTTTACTGGTAGGACTGGAAATTATTTACACCTCAGAGTCAATCTGCTTTAAGCCAAAGAGTGAACAAAACTGGAGTCTCTTGCATTATTTTGTTCTTTGATGATGTGATTTAGGTAAGAATTCTCTTTTGCTGGTTTGTAATCTCTGTGAGCACGTTAGTGCTGTTAATGAGTCCTGATGTGGCGCTGTAGGTTAATGCACTGGACTGCAAAGTCAGTTTGAAGTGCAGTGTCAGTGGTTCAAGCTCATCAGCCACTCCTCAGAAACCCTATACAGGGTCGCAACCAACTCGACAGCACTTAGCAACAACAATGAATATTATAACATATTCCACTTATTTCCATCAGCGATGTCCTAATGGGTCGATGCACGTATACCTGGAGCTGCACTGGTACTCCCCAGGAGCAAGGGAAGACAATTTTAGAACTTTCATTTATTCATACAAAAAGAGACGAAAAACATTGCATTTTATTAATACTTAATATTGGCAGTGGGATCCCTGGTGGCTCTGTGGTTAAGCACTTGGCTGCTAACCAAAAGGTTGGTGGTTCGAACCCACTCGCTGCTTATGGCAGTCTGCTTCTGTAAAGATTTGCAGCCTTGGTAAACCTATGAGAAAGTTCTACTTTATAAGTTTGGGGAGGACAGGTTGGCATATTATTTTGGCAAGTCCATCTGCCACATACTCAGATTTTCTGAGAAAGGAGTAGGAGGTCTTCCTCAGTTTAGCAGGGTTGGTATGGGGCCCTCACTTAGCATTTGAAAGTTCACTTAAAGTTGAATGTGATTGGTGTGTACCTGGTTATACAAAACTATTTATAAGCTAATCTATGATACAGGGAGGGAGTCCTGGTGTGGTGCTGTAGGATAAGCACCGAACTACTAACTACAAGGTTGGCTGTTCAAACTCACCAGGCTCTCCTTGAAACCCTATACAGGATAATTAAGAGTCAGAACCAATTTGATGACATATAACACCTATGATTTCTATAATTATAAAATCAACTTTTTCATTGATTTTTTTCCCCCTTAGATTAGCTTTTTTGTTTTCTCTCTTTAAATAATTTGGTCAAAGAAGCAGAAATATTAGGTTGAACCATATGCCATTGCTAATATTTGACCATGTATTATCTATAAATATGGCAATTTATATGGCTGCCCACATTGTGTCTCAGAAGAATTCAATTTTATGTTTAAAATTGATAAAGATAGTCATGTAAAAGGAAACTATTTTTATATCTTTCTTGTATATTTTAAAATATTATTTTAATATAGGTGTTACATATGTTTTCTATTATGTTGTCTTTCTTCAATGATTTATTCACTATAATGACAGGTATCAACCTGATTAGTGCAACACATATGCTCTGTAAACAAAAGTTTATCTTAAAGTTCCCAACCCCACCCCTGCCTTCGAGTCAATCCCAGCTCCTAGAGACCCTATAGGACAAAGTAGAGTTACTAAAGGAGTTTAGAATCTGACTTGAGAAAAACAAGACTCAGAGGCGTATATTGAAAAGCCAACATTTTGTACACAAAAGAAGCAGTTTGCAAAAGAGCTGGGACTAACAAACTGCTTGAGATAAAGAAATGATTTCCCTGGAATGCAGAGCAAGGCTACCTACCAGCGTCGGCTGCCTTGGTTTTCAAGCTTTGCGGCAAAGTCTCAGACACAAGCTTGTTAATGGTCCATGGATCCTACTAGGCCTCTTCGGCTTTCCTGATCAAATGCATCTTGGTACCTATTCCCACTAGAATGGCTAAGAGAAAAGATAGATGTAGTACTCTTGAACAATTCATATTTAAGAGAGTTGTCTTGAAAGGAAAGTTCTAAAAATGTTTGCAAAGAGTTGTTTTAAATTTATTTTTCCTGTAAAGTAGAAAACATGTAGAAGAGATGACCCACTTTTAGAAAACACAGGAAACCATTTCTGTATTTGCATATCTGAATGTAATGACCTAAGTGTTGTTCTCTTGAATAAAAGGGAGTCTGTAGTATTACTGATTTATTAACATTATGGTTTTTAAATTTTTCTAAAGCAGGATGGAAATCTATTAGTTTTAGTGATAAATATTAGGGCAGTGTTATTTCCAGAATGTTCCTTTGTTCATCTTGATGCATATGTACAGGTTATGCTATAACGTGAAGCACAAGTAATTACAGCTTACTGTTGATCATCCCTGGAGATCAGGGACACGGGTGATATGGGTACATTAAATTCATGGATAATCCCCCAAACATTTTAGCCATTAGCTTCAAATTCCTTTTCCAAGAGCTACTAGTAGCTAAGCTTCAAAACTGAGAGATTTTAGGCTTGAACGTTCTCTTCTCTCACTGATGGGTGCTGTTTTCTCAGTGAACTAAAGATGAAAGGTGCACACAGAAGAGCAGACACGAGGTGGCTGCCTAATTCACAGAATGGAAATCCACCCAAATAGCCAGGGCTCCACGATTCCCTCGTTGAGAAGGGGAGCGCATTGAAAGCCAGTCACCCTAGAGATGGAATTATGGTGGTTTGACTGCCAGGTGAGAAAGGCATTTCTTGTGTCTGGTTGTTTAAAAAGGACACTTTACATTCCAGGTGATCACCTTCTTTAGCTCAAGGTTGCTACAAGCTGGAACTGAGCTGTCGGTGGAACGAGTCCTGGAAATCATCAAGCAAGGGATTGTTGCACTGCCCAAAGACAGGCTAAAGGTAAGACTGAATAGAAACGGTCAGTTGACACACGTTGTTAAATTGTATCTGAGCAGAGTCACATCAGTTACCCAGTATTCATGCTGGTAAAGTATCGCCTGTTGTGCTGTGCGGTAATACGCAGAACTCTGATGGAGGTTTGTGACAAAAGGAAACAGGCCAAGAAGAACTAATAGCTCCCAGCCTCTGCATGTCCAATGAGTAATCATTACATAGACTTTGAGCAACTCGTATATGACAAATAAAGAGGCACTTTTTTCTTCTCACCCAATGAAACAAATTCGATTTTGTAAGCCCTGGTGGTGCAGTGGTTAAGCTACTGAAAGGTCAGCGGTTGAAACCCACCAAATGCTCTGTGGGAGGACGATGGGGCCATCTACTTCCGTAAAGATTCACATCCTTAGGAATGCTATGGTGCAGTACTGCTCTGTACTATAAGGTTGTTAGAGTCAGAATTGATTCAACAGCAATGCATTTAGTTGGATTTTAAGAATCATCAGGCATTGATGGGAAGCTGACGATGGCAGTCATGTTAAATGCACCAGTAACACCATGACAGTGGTTAATGACTATGTAGTTTTTGTGCAGGATTCTAATTGCCTTAGATTCAAATCAACCCTCACAACAACAGCTCTGAGGTAGGTATTATTATCATCCTCATTTTTCAGATGTGGAAACCAATGCACAGAGCAGGTAAGTAACTAACTCATAGCCACACAGCTAGATTATAATGGAGCTGAAGGATGGAAACCCAGGCCCCCAAATCCCGTGCCCATAATGAACACACTGTTTACTGACGTAGTAATGGAAAGAAGTGTCACTGGAAAGGCAGGGAAACAAGCACTGTATGTGGACAAGGAGTTTACGTTTGTGTGATAGATACAGTCCTGAAGTGATCTAAGGATGTAAAACACATGCTTCAAGAGTAATTTTCCCACCAGAAAATACAGTGTCAAGTAAAGGGAATGGTTGGAGTCCATGCGTGAATGCCCAGCACTGGGATGGTGTTTTGATTGAATGCTTCCTCTTACTCTTTCTCTTCATAGCTCTAATTGAATGTGAGCTCCCTCTCCCAACTTAACAACCCAGTGTGTCACCGTGGATGTTTTGGCCTTCTTCAAAGTGTTTTATCACAGTTTCTGTCCCAAAGTTACTGTTTGGGGGATGTTTTTCAGCACTATCACTAGAACCACTGCTTAATGAACACATTAGAGATATTGTTTGTACAGAATATAAAAATATTTTCGATTATAATAGCCTGGCTTGTGAAACAGACACCAATTAGTCATCACGGTCAGCTAGAGAAGAACCACTGTGCATAAACATAGCGGCATTCGCAGTCCCAACCTCAGGCGGCAGGTATCCCTGTTAGCAGCTAAAGCAGCACCACCCTATGGTAGGAGCATACCAACAGATGGCAGTGCATGGGACCCTCCACTTCTGACAGTCTGCTATCATGGCCTGGCAAGCTTTTAAATATGTAGGCAATTCATATTATTTACATTTTACACATCTTAAGACTCCTTTTTTCTTTTTTTGTACTATCTCAAATTTGCATAAGCTCTCATACTTACCACACACAACAGGTTAGAAGACCCTTGAACATCAGAGTGGTGGCTTTTAGAGAATGATGGCTCTCTCTTCCTCAGCCGAGTCCAGAAATCTGGAAGTGAGACTCTCAGGAACCTGTCAGAAAGGAGAAAGAAGGAGTCACAGGACAGGGCACTTTGATAAGCATGGAAGTTAAGGAGATTGTGGTTAGTGAGCAGCATGTTTAGACTTCAGATCTCCAAGGGGGGAGACCCTCTGAAGCTGGCCATGAGTGTAGGAACTAAAATCGCATGGAGGTGAATGAAACCGAAATGGCACAAAGGTGAATGAGAGGTCATGTGATTGAGCCCGTCAGTGAGCACAGGGAACCTAGGATGGGTCCGACGCCTAGACTTTGTTCATATTCACTTAGAATGAGGGTAGAGAAAGACTATGAGATAATATGACAGAAATTGTGACAGGAACCTAGAAATAGGTGGCCATGGTGGTTGTGTGCCGTGGAGTTGGTTCCAACTCATTGTATCCCAGTATAGGGTTTCCGAGGCTGTAAATCTTTACAGGAACAGAAAGCCTCATCTTTCTCCCGTAGAACCGCTGGTAGTTTCGAACTACTGACCTTCAGGTTAGCAGCCTGACTCAGTAGGTGGCAGCTAGGAAGGAAAGAGCCCAGTACAAGCTTCATGAGCAAAGCAGAGCTCTTTGTTTAGGGGGAGAGGAAATAATAGTCCAAGAACGGCAATAAGAACAAAGGGGTCGCCAGCCCCACCGCCAGACCCTGACGGCTGTGGAGTGGGAGAGAATGAACCAGGGACATTGGAGTCCTGAAGGGAGAGTCAGGTCTCAGTTCAAGCAGAGATACGGAGGGAGGATCCAGCAATGCAAAGGCTAAAAACATAGCGATGTGCACTAACCATGAAGTTGTCGCTCAGTACTATCCAGTCAGTTCCAACTCACAGCTACCTTATATAGGGTTTCCAAGGAGCATCTAGGAGCTCTGGTAGCATAGTGGTTACGAATCGGGCTGCGAACCTTAAGGTCAGCGGTTCGAAACTACCAGCCGCTCCGCGGGAGAAAGATGAGGCTTTCTACTCCCGTAAAGATTTACACCCTCGGAAACCCTGTACAGGGTCGCTATGGGTCGGAATGGACTCGACGGCACTTAACAACAACAACAAGGAGCATCTAGTGAGCTTCAACCACTGACCTTGTGGTTCAAACCAACTTTACAGTCCAGCACATCAACCCACAGTGCCACACCAGGACTCCACACAAATGTAAAGTAGGGCTTCCAGAAGGCACTGTAGGAGGGAGGGATATAACAGGAGAGTGGATCCGGGAGAGAAAGGACAAAGCCATGGAAGGGACAAAGTGCAGGAAAGAGTAGCTAGCTACCTGGAGGAGCTGATTCTTGAGGCAGTGACCTGTGATAATAGAGACGTATGACCACAAGGTTCCATCAGCACTCCAAAAACCTCCATCAAATCTCTGCTTTGTGGCAGGCGTTGTTTTAGGTACTTGGGATACATCAGTGAACACAGACTCCTGCCATCATAGTCTAGGAGGAGGAGACAGACAGTAAACAGAATGTATCATAAATAACAAACTTGTCCAGTGTCTTAGAACAAGATTAGTGCTATTGAAAATAAGCTAGGAGGTTCAAGAGGGCCACTGAGGCATGTGGAAGGACGCCGTAGAGTTCAAAAGAATGGTCTGGGCAACATTTAGCCAAGATCCAGGAAGCTGAGGGCGTTAAGCATGTTGATGTTGGAGGGGGAGTTCCAGGCACTCAGAACAGCCACTGAAAAGGTGCCGAGCCAGGAGTGGGCCAAGCACATTGGAGGAACCGGCAAGGAGGCCAACACGGCTGGAATTGGGTAAACATAAGGGGAGTAGAACATGGGCAAAGAAGATAGGTGGAGTGGGGGTGGGGAGTGGTTTCCATCCTCTAGTAGAGACCTATAGACCATTTTCTGGGTGATATAAATGAGACGTTTTGTTTATCAGGACTATGACTAAGTAAAAAAAAACATTAATTGATCTGTTAGAGATTGTAAGCCTTGGAACTCTTAGCTAGAGCAAGATCCTGTGGAGGACAAGGTCATGGGCAGATTGCTTAAGTAGGCCAGCTAATTTTGCACTAGAACACAACAAGAAATTGTGCACCTGACCCCAGCTGGAGAGCTGCAAGAGGGGCAGATGATGGTGCATGGATGATTCAGTTGTTGTTTTTTTAAAAAAGCCATCACCAGGACTAGAAAAGAAACAAAAATTACATTTACTCACAGATGGTGAGTCATCCTCAGTTGGTTTAAATGATAGCACATTATTACCACAGATGTTACTGGATAAAAACTGTTTATCCTTATAATCAAGCCTTATCTCAATTATTTTAATCATCTTTTTGGATTGAGTGTTTATAATAAAACGAATCACTTAAAACCGCTAGAGTTTTAATTCACAGAAAACTACGGTATCTAATGTTGATTGAAAACTCAAGCTGTGTATTGAATAATATTTGTGTTATCCCACATGACAGCACAGTGTCATCTTTTTTCTGGGTGGTTCACTGATATATACTGATAAAATAATTGTCAGGTATGTAATGATACCTTTGTACATGAGATTGATGTTGGAGAGGTTTCTTTGAGTTGGAAATGATGTTTTAGTCAGCTCTTTGCAAGTATGAAATCTCCACGCCCCACAGCCATTGAGCTGGTTCTGACGCCTAGCGACCCCATAGAACACAGTAGAACTGCTCCATGGGCTGTAAATCCTGACAGAAGCCGCCAACCTCATCTTTCTTTCATGGAGCCACTGGTGGGTTGGAACTGCTGAACTTTTCCATTAGCAATCCAACACTTAACATGCTGCATCCCCAGGACTCCTAGTTTGGAATGTTGTTGTTGTTCAGTGACATTGAGTCAGTTCCCACCTATAGCGACCCTGTATAGGGTTTCCAAGGAGCAGCTAGTAAGCTTGAACCACCGACCAACTTTGCAGTCCAGTGCATTAGCCCACAGTGCCACACCCAGATTCCAGTGTGGAATGTTGTTGTTGTTACGTGCCGTGGAGTCGGTTCCGACTCATAGTGACCCTGTACAGGATTTCTGAGGCTGTAAATCTTTACGGGAGCAGAAAGCCTCATCTTTCTCCTGTGGAACAGCTGGTAGTTTCGAACTGCTGACCGTGAGATTAGCAGCCGGATTTGTAACCACTATGCTACCAGAGCTCCTGTGACTAAGGTGTAGGAATTCATTTTAATCTAATTCGTGGATACTGCTTCACAGACAGAGTAGATCTCTGTGGCATACTGGGTACTTACTGATTTATTCTTTATTGAAATATAGATTAAACATTTTAAAATGCAGAGTATTTTGCAACCACTTTTTGGGTCTGTGGGAGGATTACAGTGTCCAGTACTCATGAGAAGTTGGCCAGCAGATGTCAACTGAAGCCAATGAGCCAAAAGCTTCTGAAGTCCTCCTTGGATTGGGGAACTGAAGCCAAATTTGTAGAAGAATCATTCTTCCAATTTTGGGCAAGTCAGCATTAAGATCTGGAAGCCCATGGCATAGTAACTGACTTTTAACCAAATAAAATATTTTTCAATCAAATATTATTTGACATAGCTTTCCAAAATATTTGTGTAATATCCTGTGTGGGACTGTATACTCCTTGGATAAATCCATCTATACAGTTAAACAACTTGGCTGTTCAGAATAAATAGTATTAGTGTTGCTGTAAACGTTCTCTCCTTACTGGTATTCTGTAAAGTCTGGGAAAGGCAATACCTGGTAGGTCGTTTTTTCAGACCCTCCTGGATAAACAAAGACATAAAGAACAGGCTCTGAAATGCTAAGTTGCTCATTTCTCCTTAGACTTTAAAGGAGGAAATAAATAAAGTTCGTCTGTCCTGCGGGAGCTGAGTTAGAAGACACGGCTCAAAGCTCTCTCTGTCTGCACTCACAACAGGGCGTGTTACAAGTTTTCATTTTGTGGACCAGCCAGCAGTTTTAATGTCACATTGATGAGTCCTGTGTAAGGTGTCGTACCACCACCTCATATCTGTGTGGAAAGTGGCCAGCTTCCTTCTTTTGTTCAGTTTAGTGACTTATCTGTGTCATTTGTAGATTAAGCATTTCCCTGGAACTAATCTGGAGTTTGGAGTCCTGGTGTGCTGCTGTGGGATCAGCCCTGGGACTGCTAACCACAGGGTCAGTGGTTCAAACCCACCAGCTACTCCTTGGAAACCCTATACAAGGTTGCTATGAGTTGGAACCAACTCACCAGCACCTAACAACAAGAACAAGGGTTGGAAAATTCAGTCATGATTTTCTAGGGGAACCAATCAGAAGCTATCTTCTCTTGTTAGTGTAAAGGGGAAGCTATCGAATAATACAAGTTTCTGACATTAAGTACACGTTTCATTTTGTTTGCTGAAGTCACTTGATCAATTGTAGGAACCAGAAGTGGACCTGAATAGTGCAAGCTGTTTAATCACTTGGACGCTAACTGAAAGGTTGGTGGTTTGAATCCACCCAGCAGCACTATGAAGGAAAGACTTGGCAGTCTGCTTCCATAAAGATTACAGCCCAGGAAGCTGTGGGATGTGCAGATCTGCCTGAAACACTTGGGCTCACCAGGAGTCAGGACCAACTCAGCAGCCATAGCTTTGTTCTGGCTGCTTTCCTAAGTGAGCATACGTTCTCAAATCTTCTGAAAACTCCCAAGCTGATGGAAGACTTTTTAAAGAAACCCAGGTTCCGTGTCTTAAGAACTAATATAATGTCTTACTGTTGTTGTTAAGTGATGACAAGTGGATTTCGACTCATAGCAACCCTGTATACGGTTTCTGAGGCGCAGCTGGTGGGTTAGAACTGCCGACCTTGTGGTTCACAGTCCAGTGCAGGTCCTACAGTGCCACACCAGACACATAGTAAAATTGGACATTGAGCGGTGTGGCTGCTGTCTTTTTAACGGTTTTCCTTTGTGGGACAAAAGGAGGTAGTGAGATAGTAAACGGCACATAACCACACCAAGGATGCCGGTAAGCTTCTGACCATGTCAGTTTCATGTGTCTAGCACTGCTGTTGTCGGATTTTTACCTCTCAAGCCCTGAAAGCCTGACTTGGTTAATGAAGAGCATGAATACTGTTGATGCCTGACAGTGAGTTTGAGATCATTAATTAACTAATGATAACCTTTTTTGTTTATCTGGAAACTCAGCACACAGGAGTTCTTTGAAAGATTCTTGATTGACAGCTCTGAGGGCAATTGGAGGTACGGTAGACACCGTGTACTCTTTTGGCAGGAACCTAAAGCCTTCACTTTGAAGGCTTGAAAATAGCAATACACTCTTTTAGCACAAGCCCAACTTAAAATATGAATTTGGACAAGTATTTTCGGGGATGTCCTAATCGCTGACTAATACAGTGCCAAGTACTAGGTTGTTACAGTCACTACCAGTGTACCCCACTTGAAGAACAGTCCAATCTACGAAATCCCTGTGGTTACAAATGAAAACTTCTAGGATCATTATTTGTGGTCTTAAGAGAACTTTGATGATCAGAAAGATATTTCTCATGGCTTGAGAGTTTCTTTCTTTTTATTGGTAAATAATACCCCATTGTATGGATTACCAGAGTTAATCGATTTACCTATTGAAGAACATCTTGACTGCTTTCAATTTTGGTTGTTATGGATATAATAACTACTATAAACCTCTGTGTGCAGGTTTTTGTATGAACACACATTTTTAACTCATTTAGCTCAGTACCTCAGAGGGCAATTTGCTAAGCCTATGTTTAGCTTTGTAAGAAACTGCCAGACTGTCTTCCAAAGTGGCTGCACCATTTTTAATTCCCCAGTGACATACGATGCTAAACCCGCTTGTTGTTGCTGTTTAGATTTACCATTTATATTTCTTCTTTGAGGAGGTTTCTGCTCAGATCTTTTTCCCATCTTTTGGGTTGCTTGTTTTCTTATTGTTGAGTTTTAAGGGTTTTTATATATTTTAGATACAAGTCCTTTGTCAGATATGTGTTTTGCAAACATTTTCCCCCTGTCAATGACTTGTCTTCATTCTCATTAA
The DNA here is from genome assembly GCF_000296735.1 of Chrysochloris asiatica. Taxonomy (NCBI): domain Eukaryota; kingdom Metazoa; phylum Chordata; class Mammalia; order Afrosoricida; family Chrysochloridae; genus Chrysochloris; species Chrysochloris asiatica. Next base: position 376,771 of record NW_006408539.1, on the reverse strand, counting down.
AGCATCTTTGTGGACCAGACATTTTAATAAGTTCCTGTGTATCTGGTTTTTCTTTGATGGATTGTACTTTTGGTGTTATATCTAAAGAGTCATTGCCAAACCCAAGGTTATCTGGATTTTCTCCTGATGTCTTCTAGAAATTCTACTTTTGTAACTTATATTTAGGTCTGTGTTCCATTTTAAGCTAACTTTTGGAAGAGATACAAGCTATGTGTAGATTTCTTTCTCTTTATTTTGGAATGTGAATATTTAAATGTTCTAGCATCATGTGTTGAAAAGATTATCCTTTCTCCATGGATTGCCTTTTCTCTTTTGTGAAAGATCAGTTGGCTGTATTTCTATGAGTCTCTTTCTGGACTCTACTCTGGGTCACCGACTATTTAGTCTGTTCCTTTGCCAGTCCCACGCTGCCCTGATCACTGGAGCTTAATAATATATCTTGACCGGGTTGGGGGGCGGGGGGGGAGCCAGGAAGGGGACAGCATCAGCCCTCCTACTTCAGTATTGTGCTGATTATTCTGTGCCTTTTGCTTCTCTATATAAACTTTGCTGTTGCGAAGTGCGTTGAGCCAGTTCCTACTCATAACAACTCTATATAGGGTTTTTAAGAAGCAGTTTGTAAATTTGAACCACCGACCCTGTGGTTCAAACCAATCTTGCGGTCCAGTGCGTATCCTACAGTGCCACACCGGGACTCCCTGACTCTATATATTTGTGTGGGGGTGGGGGGTAGGGGGGTGTTTGTTGTTGTTGTTAAGTGCCGTCAAATCAGTTCTGACCCATAGTGACCCTGTATAGGGTTTCCAAGGAGTGGCTGGTGATCTTGAACCACCAACTGTGTAGTTCAAACCAATTTTTGCCATCCAGCACATTAGCCCACAGCGCCATACCAGAACAATATATACTGTATGTGTATATATTGTTATTGTTGTTGTTAAGTGCCGTTGAGTGGGTTCTGACACACAGTGTATAGGGTTTTTAAGAACCGCCAACCTTGAGGTTCAAATCAACCTTACAGTCCAATACATTATCCTGATCTTGCTTTCTCTCATGAGAGTTTTATAGTTTTCCTCATATAAATCTTGTACATATTTCCTTAGATTTATATCTAACAACCCTAGTTATCGGAGCCCTGGTGTGGCAGGTTAATGCACTGTACTGCAAGGTCCATTTGAACCGCTAAGTTGGTAGTTCAAGCTTCCCAGCCACTCCTCAGAAAATCTATACAGGGCCACTATGAGTCGGAAGTGACCCGATGGCATTTAACAACAACAACATTCCTAGTTATTGGGAGTGCAGTGGCTTTGTACAATAAGCGAACCACAAGGTTGGCTGTTCAAGCCCACCAGCCACACTGCAGAAGAAAGATAAGGCATTTTGCTCCTGCAAAGATTTCTAGCCTCAGAAACCCAGGCTCACTATGGGTCAGAAACAACTTCACCACAGCAAAACCTAGTTATCTAGTGCTGCTCTAACAGAAATACCGCAAGTGGATATCTCAGACAAGCAGAAATTCATTTTCTCACACTTTAGGAGGCTAGGAGTTCACATTCTCAGGGTACTGACTCTGGACAAAGGTTTGCTCTGTCAGCTCAGGGGAAAGTCTTCTCCCTTCAGCTTCCATTTCCTGGTACCCTTGGAGCTCTTCCTGACCCATCTCTTTTCTACTTCCTTGTTTGTTGTTGTTGTTGTTAAGTGCCATCGAGTCGGTTCCGACCCATAGCGACCCTGTACAGGGTTTCCAAGGGTGTAAATCTTTACGGGAGTAG
>NW_006408539.1:321687-373296 GCF_000296735.1 Chrysochloris asiatica | reverse complement strand
TAAAGATCTGGAATCAGAAAACCAAAAAGGAAGAACACGCTCAGCATTTCTCAAGCTCGGGGAACTGAAGAAAAAATTCAAGTCTCGACTTTCATTATTGAAAGATTCTCTTGCAAATTATTGAATGATACAGAAAGCATCAAGAGAAGATGGAAGGAATACATACAGCCACTATACCAAAAGGAAATGGTTGATGTTCAGCCGTTTCTAGAGGTGGCATATGATCAAGAGCCAGTGAAACTGCAGGAAGAAGTCCAAGGTGCATTGAAGGAATTGGCAAAGAACAAGGTACCAGGAATTAATGGAATAAAAATTTAAATCTTTCAAGAAAGTGAGGCGGCACAGGAGATACTCACTCATCTCTGCCAAGAAATTTGGAAGACAGCTATCTGGCCAACTGATTAGAAGAGATCCATATTTGTGCCCATTCCAAAGAGAGGTGACCCAACAGAATACTCTAGAAGAAGCATCATTTTCCACCCAGTTTCAGAAACATATTGAATCATAAGTATAATATTTGTTCATGATGTGTTATATCATATGAGGTCATGCTGTTGTTGTTAACTGACGTTGAGTCGGTTCCGACCCATAGTGACCCTGTATAGGGTTTTCAAGGGGCGGCTGGTGAGCTTTGCTGTCTAGCATATTAACCTACAGTGTCTACTAATAAACCTTCCCTTTTTTTACAATTAAAAAAACCTTTTTAATTATGAGAGACAGCATACATAGCAATGATTGTGTAAGCTACATATGTACTCTTTGAAAGAATAATTATGAAGTGAATATGCACTTGATCACTATTTAGGTCAGGAAATGGCACGCTGCCACCAGCTCAGAAGCCCCAATGTACCCTCTCCACTAGGAGTCCAAGTCGATTACCAGGCCTTTCTTCGTAGTCCATCTTATTGTTGTTGTTAAGAGCCGCCCAGTTGGTCCGACTCACAGTGACTGTATTGGGTTCCCTAGGAGCGGCTGGAGGAGGTCTGAACTGCTGGCCTGGTAGTTAACAGTTCAGGAAATATTCCCTATTGGTAAATTCAGAGCTATAAGACACAGGTTGGTGACTGGTGGGAAACAGCTGGTTTATTGGGTACAGGGTTTCCTTTTGGTTTTGATGAAAAGTTTTATGAACTAAATAGATTATAGTTGCATCACGTCATAAATGCACTAAATGTTGATGAATTGTTGTTCACTTTAAAACGGCTAATTTTGTTACATGAATTTCACCTCAATAATTTTTTAATGAGGAAATCCAAATAAAGTATGGGCTGTAATGAATAATAATGTATCAGCGTTGGCTCATTAGTTCTGAAAAATGTACCCAGTTAATATAAAAAGTTAGCGGTAGAGGATACTAGGTGCAAGGTCAATAAGAAGTTTTTGTGCTATCTTTGCAGTTTGCTTTTTAAAATAAATCTCAATTTAATCTTAAATAAAAAGCTATTTGGAGTCCTGGTGTGGCACTGTAGGATAAGCACTGGACTGGTGCAGCGCTGTGGGTTAATGTGCCACACTGCAAAGCCATTGGAACTGCAAGGTCGGTGGTTCAAGCTCACCATTTGCTCCTTGGAAACCCTAGACAGGGTTGTTATGGGTCGGAACCGACTCAGTGGCACTTAACAACAACAACAGTAACCACAAGATCAGACATTCAAACCCACTAGCCACTCCTAGGAATCCATGGTCACTATGAGTCGGAGCCAACTCAACGGCACTTAACAGCAAGAAGCATATATCTCCAAGTTCTTTTTTACTACTTGGTACTATTTTTTCCCATCCTACCTTGTATATAGGTCATTTGAAATGCATGGTCGATGGTTCAAACTCACCAGCTGCTCCTTGGAAACCCTATACAGGGTTGCTATAGGTAGGAACACCCACTTTATATGTAAATATGTATCTGTATGTTTTAATCTCCCTCATTTGATTGTAAGTCCCTTGCTATTTTGTTTTCTATGTGTATATCTCTCCATAGCATTAGCATAAGAGGCTACCTTGCATAGAGCAGTTGCTCATTAAATAGTATTGAATGAATTGGTACAATTTAGTTGAAAATCAGCAACTTTGTAATCAAGTTTCTGCTTCTGATTGTAATGGACTAAGTAAGATTCTACCATATTACTCATCCCTTGCAGAAAACAATGATAGAGCTGAACAAATCATACAAAACACAACTGCCTGAAGGTACTGTAGAGTGAACAGAAGCAAAGAGATGGTGGCAGGGAACTCATGCTCACTTTGACTAAGATAGGAATCTATACTAGTCAGTTTCCATGCCCATGGCACCTAGCCTTTGGGCTTGGTGTAGTCTGTGAGTTTTACAGCCTGGTGACTGGCTCACATAAAAAAAAAAAAAACACCAAAAAACGGAATTCTTTTGGCCTGGGAACTACATGAATGCTGAAGAGAACAGAAGAATCTCAGAGGGGACAGCGCTAGAGGGGAAGTCCCCAAACTCTGTTTATCCACATCTCTTACTGGTCCCTGAACCAACACAGCTCAGCACAAGACACAAATCTGAACTAAGACCAGAGTAGCCACCCTAAGATTCAGAAGACTGAATAAAATGGGCAGACTGAGATCGAGAGTTCATGTTTACTTAGAAGGTAGGAGGTGGCAAACTTACAGGGTGACTTGCAATCCATGGCCTGCACAGCGGAGGGAGCCCCATGTGGGAGAGTTGCCACTTTTCTGGATTGGGGAGCCAAAGAAGAGACGTTGAAAACCCATGAGCTCTAAAGATCATGAAGCGATCCAAGAACACAAAGAGTCAGAGAAGAGGGATGCCTGCGTTCTGTCTAGCCGCATCTCTGACTGAACCTTGAATCACACATCTGCAGGACAAACTTGAAGCAGCCCAGCTAAATCGAAACGATCTGAGCAGAGGCCAGAGCTGCTGCTCAAGATTCAGAGTTTGTAGTTCAAACTCAGACAAGAATTTCTACAATTTAACATTCGTATTATTCAGAGTACAGCCCCAAATTTCCCACCATTCAAAGAACCGAGAAAATGAAGCATGTTCTCTACATAAAAGAAAATCAATTGAGTTCAACCCCAAGATGAACCAGATGTTGAAACTAAGAGACAAGGATTTTAAAACAGCTATATCGCTCTCTTCATTGAAGTAAAAGAAAATCTGTTTTCAATGTATGACTATCTCAACAGAGAAGCAAGACATGTAAGTCAAGAAATACAAACAGTGAAAAGAACCAATGGAGAAAAGAGAAAGAAAAGAAAACAGATGCTAACACCAAGCAGAATCGGCACAAGGAATCTCATGTCAACACACTTTATAGTCCAAACTATTGAAATCCAGTGATCAAGACCAAGTGAAAAGTAGCCTAGTGCCTATTCATGTGGAGAGTGCTGTGGCTCTGTAGGATAAGCACTGGATTACTAACCACAGGGTCAGCGGTTTCATCCTACCAGCTGCTCCCAGGGAGAAGGATGAGCTTTTCAGCCTGGGAAACCCTACACAAGGTCATGTGAGTTGGAACCAACTCGATGGCATTTATCACCAACAACATATTCATGTAGGGAAACAGCAACTGTTAAACACCTGACTCATGTTGTTGTTGTTGTTAAGTACCGTGGAGTCAGTTCCGACTCATAGTGACCCTGTACAGGGTTTCCGAGGCTGCAAATCTTTATGGGAGCAGAAAGCCTCATCTTTCTCCCATGGAACAGCTGGTAGTTTCGAACTGCTGACCTTGAGGTTAGCAGCCTGATTCTTAACCGCTACGCTACCAGAGCATCTTAGAGTGTCATAGAGTACCAAAACGAGTGGAACAACACCAAAAAATGTCAACCCTTAATTCTGAATCCAGAGGCAGGGAAAAGTTATTCAAGAATGAAAGCAAAACAAAGACATTATCAGGTTAAAGAAAACTAAGAGAATTTATTGCCAGTGTACTTGTATGCTATAAAAAAATGCTAAGTGAAAATTCTTTAGACTAAAGAAACTGATGCCAGACGGAAATCCAGATTCTCAAAGAACAATGGAGAATATTTACCAGAAATGGGCAAATGCAAAACATGCATGTTCTCTTCTTTCTCTCTCTCTCTCTGTTTCCTCTTGATTTTGTTGTAAATTATATATAGCTGCTAAAACTCAAATGATCACATGACCTTGTGGAATTTATAAATATTTATTATAAATAACAAATATAGCAAAGAATAAAAGAGGGAAGGATATGGGCCCTTTATGGTTACATGAAGTGATACATTATTATCTTTCCATCAGCTGAAAAGTTAAAGAGTATACACTCTCATTTCTAGCTAAAAAAATAATACAAAAATGTGTAGTTAGAAAGTCAACAGAAAAATTCAGATAGAATTCTGTGATGAAGACAGGTGAAGACACAGGAAGGTATGCAAGGATTAAAGGGGATAAAGGTAAGTGATGTCATATAAACACCACAGGCTGAACGGGTATGGGAGGAACACTGGGAGTAGACCCACAAACATATAAGGGTTTGACAGAGGATATTTGTGCACGGGGATTTACCTTTGCTACAAACATGCTATGAATGTGGTGGAGCTATGAATGTTGTTGTTGTTAAGTGTTTTCAAGTCGGGTCCAATTCATAGCGAACCCTGTATAGTGTTTCCAAGGAGTGGCTGTGAGTTTGAAACGCTGACGTTTTGGTTCAAACTGACCTTGCCGTCCAGTGCTTATCCTACGGCACCATACCAGGATTCCATACAGAGGGCAGAATGATGAAAACTGTTTAGATATTATCAAACATCTTAAAGCAGTAAATTCCTGGGCCTGGGGGTTCAGCACCATAAACTCAGGGAATTCCACCATCAGTTGGCTAAATTTAGTCCACAAAGGCAATGTTCTTTGGTGAGTGGTAGTGTTGTATGCCATCCAGTCAGTTCCAACTCACAGCAACCGTGTATAGGGTTTCCATACTTGTAAATCTTTACAGGAGCAGAAAGCCTCATCTTTCTCCTATGGAGTGACTGGCAGATTCGAACTGATGACCTGTGGTTAGCCTAGCTTGTAATCCACTGCACTACCAGGGCTCCTTTGATTAGTAGTATCTGGGATCTTAAAAGCTCATGAGTGGTCATCTACGGTGCAACTGTTGTACTCTCCATGTGTGGAAGAAAAAAGAATGAGGAAAATTGAAGATGCCTAGAATCAACTAGTCCAGTGGACCAGTGGACCACTTGAACATCAGTCACTGTAACTCTGAGGCCAGAAGAACTGATGGTGCCCTGCTACCAACTGCTCTTAAAAGGGGTCACACTGGAAGGTCCTGGATACAGTGGCACAAACTGGAGCAAAACTCAAAATTATATTTAAAAATTGGGCTTAAACAAGTCAAAAAAAGACCAGAAGAACCCAAGACTCTGGCCCTTGACCACCCTTCAGGTCTGGAAAGGAACTTACCCTCATGACTCAGTTTTTCAGTCAAGCAACAGATGGGCTTACGGGAAGGTCACCACCACTAGTATGGACTGCTCACCATGAAATGGTCAGTCATTCACAATCAAAGGGGCAGCATTTTCCTCAGGACAAAGTTGAGAAGAATGGGAAGGAGGGTGAAACTAGGACTCAGGGAGGAAGCGAGATGACTGTTGCTGCATGAATTGGATACAGTCACTGAGATGAAACAAATACATGATTAGTTAAATGTAAAACTGATGATGGTCTTGTCTGTAAACCATCCTTCAATTCACAGTAAAAAGTTTTAAAAAAAAGCCCTTAGTCAATAAAGACTGATAATGAATAGGAAGGTTATTTATAATTAACAATTTATATATGCCCCCCAAAAAATTCTAAAAAAGATTTTAATAACCCCCCTTCAAAAAAAAAAAAATTACAGGAAAGGATGGAAGAAGGAACAAAGAGAAGATGCAAGTAGAAAATAAAAAATAAAATAATAATCCCAAACCTAACTTTACCCATATTGCATCGAATGTTAATGCACTAACTAACCACTTATTAACAGGCAGAGATTATCAGAATGGATCAAACAAGACCCAACTATATACTGTCTGCAAAGGATGTGCTTTAAATATAATGTTGTTGTTGTTAAGTACCATGGAGTTGGTTCCAACTCATAGTGACCCTGCACAGGGTTTCCGAGGCTATAAATCTTTACGGGAACAGAAAGCCTCATCTTTCTCCCGCAGAACAGCTGGTAGTTTCGAACTGCCGACCTTGAGTTTAGCAGCCTGATTCATAACCACTACGCTACCAGATAATGAGACAGATAAATTGAAAGTAAATGGATGGAGAAAGATGTGCCATGCAAACACTAAGCTAAAGAAAGTTGAAATTATAAAAATGGCGTGGTGACAGCTTGTGACCTAACGTCGCATGAGGGAAGGAGAGTGGTGGTCAGCAGCGTCCCCACCCAAGGCTGATTCCTGTGAGGTGAAGGTCAGACACACCTCCACCTTCCTCCCTTTTTACTCTTTCTGATTCCAACCATCCTGCCCATAGCACGCTCACTTCTCACAGGCAGTGTTCACTGTTATGGGGGGCAGGGGTTTACTTGGGACGTGACAGGTTTTTGAAGATGAGAATTAACTTGATACAGTTCTTTGATCAGAAAGAACAGCCTCTTCTCAGCCGTGTCCACAGGCAGGCCTCTCTCTGACCTTTGACCCCTCACCCTGGCATCGACCTTGCTTGGGCAAGTGTCATAAAGCTCTTTTAGCCCTGCTGATTAAGTGGTTACGGATACTCTACCAGTAAGCTCTGGTCCAAATCAGCCTTCTTGCTCCCTGGGCCAAGATGCCTACCACGTTGTCCTATGCTGGTCTGTTAGGTCTGTTGCCTCTGTTACTACAGCTTCGTGTTGTAGCCCTCTCTGTCTCCTGGGCCGGGGAGGTTCAGCACAAGGATCTTGGATCCAATGGGCCCAATCCAACCCCAGCTCTCATTTCTGCCTCTGGGATGGCTCATCTTAAGCCTACGAGGATGACAAAACATCGGTCCTCACCTTAAGAGTCCATGTATGTACCGTATATGCATGGCCCAATCCCCACAATGGTAATGTATTGTGTTTATGTTATCACCATTTATCCAATCCCCTAGGTGGGCCACACCTGGCATTTGCATAGTCTTACCCATTCATTTTACCACTCATCTGTCAGTTTCTCATACTGTGGTGGCTTATGTGTTGCTGTGATGTTGGGAGCTATGTCACTGTTATTTTAAATACCAGCAGGGGCACCCATGATGGACAAGTTTCAGTAGAGCTTCCAGAGTAAGACAAACAAGGAAAAAGGAGAGGCACCACTTCTGAAGGGTTAGCCACTGAAACCCTTAGGAAAAACAGTGGGACATTGGCGGTTATAGTGCCAGAAGATGAGCCCCTCAGGTTGAAAGGCCTTCAAAATACGAGTGGGGATGAGCTGCTGCCTCAAAATAGAACTGATCTTAATTCTGTGGATGGTTTAAAATCAGAAATGGTGTGCATCAGGGTTGTATCCTTGTTCAGTCTGTATGTTCAGAGCAAATAAACTGAACAGCTGGATTCTTTGAAGAAGAACATGGCATCAGGATTGAAAGAAGACTTATTAATAGCCTAAGCTGTACAGATGACACAACCTTGCTTGCTGGAAATGAGCAAGACTTGAAATAGTCATTGAAGATCAAAGACTACAGCCTTCAGTATGGAATAACACCGCAATGTAAAGAAAACAAAAATCCTCACAACTGACCAGCAAATTGTATCAGTGAAATAAAAAAAAAAAAAAGATTGAAGTTGTCAAAGATTTCATTTTGCTTGGATCCACAATCTATGCTCATAGAAATATTGTTGTTGTTAAGTGCCTTCCAGTCAGTTCCAACCCATAGTGACCCTGTAGTGACTGGTGAGCTTGAACCACCATCCTTGCAGTTCAAATGACTTTGCTTATGGAAGCAGCCATTAAGAAATAAAACGGCGTATCACATTAGGCCCATCTGCTGCACAAGACCTCTTTAAAGTGTTCAAAGCAAAAATACCAATGTGAGGACTAGGATGCACCTGATGCACCTGACCCAAACCATGGTATTTTCAATTGCCTAATGTGGTTCTAAGGAGCTCTGGTAGCGTAGTTGTTATGAATTGGGCTGCAAAGCACAAGGTCAGCAGTTCGAAACTACCAGCTGTTCCGCGGGAGAAAGATGAGGCTTTCTATTCCCATAAAGATTTGCAGCCTTGGAAACCCTGTGCAGGGTTGCTATGAGTCAGAACAGACTCCACGGCACATAACAACAACATGGTGCTGGGAGTCTTAGTGTGGTGTTGTGGGATAATGCACTGGACCGCAAGTTCAGTTTGAACTGCAAGGTCAAATTCACTAGCTGCTCCTCAGAAACCATATACAGGGCGGCTATGAGTCAGAATTGACTCGACTGCACTTAACAACAACAACAAATGCATTGTTGGGCAATGAATAAGGAAGACTATAGAAGAATCAATGCATTTGAGTTATGATGTTGGAGAAGAATGTTGAAAGTACCATAGACTGCCAGAAGAACCAACAAACCTGTCTTAGAAGAAGCACAGCCAGAAGACTTCTTAGAAGCAAGGATGGTGAGACTTTCTCTCTTGTACTTGGAACATAGTGTTAGGAGGAACCAGTCCCTAAAGAAGGACATCATGCTTGGAAAAGTGGAGGGTGAGTGAAAAGAGGAAGAACCCCAAGTTGATGAATTGATATAGTGGCAGCAAGAGTGGGCTCAAACATAACAACAATTGTGAGGATGGTGTTCTGTTGTGCATAGGGTCCCTAGGATTCGGGAGCAACTCAGCAGTACCTAAGAGCAAGAACAGCACCCAGTCGTTACTTAATATGGCCCGTCTAGCCGGAGTCATACTCAAGACTATGACTGCTTGTTGTTAAGTGACATTGAGTTGGTTCCAATTCATAGTGACCCTATATAGGGCCTATATAGGGTTTCCATGGAGCAGCTGCTGGGTTTGAACTGCTGACCTTGCAGTTAGAAGTCCAATTCTTATCCTGCAGTCCCACATAAGGACTCTACACTACGATTAAGAAGCCATATTAAGTATTTCACTACACTGCAATCAAATAATACACCAAAACAAAAGCAAAGCTGAAGAAGGGTACTTCATAATGACCAGACAACTCAGCAGGAAGAAACAGTGATCGCATATGTATATGTGCCAATAACAGGACTTCAAAACCATGAAATAAAGAACTGACAGATTTAAAAGGAGAAATAGACATTGTACAATAAAGGGTGAAGATTTTAACATAACATCACTCTCAGCAAGTGGTAGAAAGATTAAACAAAAAAGAAAAAAAAATCAGCAAAGAAAGAGAAGATCTGAAAAATATTATCAACCACTTTGACTTGATATTCACAGAACTTTTCACCTAACCAGTGGCAGAATTCACATTCTCTTCAAATGCATATGGCACATTTACCAGGGTATCATATTCTGAACCATAAAAGAAGTCTTACTAAAATTTTAAAAATTATAATAATCAAAATTAAATTATATGATTAGAAGTCAATCAAATGCTAGAAAAGACAAAATTATAACAGAAAGCAAATCAGTGGTTACCAAGAGACAGAGGTGGGGGGGTGGGGGGGGCAAATGCAAAAGAACAAGAGGAGAGTTTAGAGAGAGAAATCTTTTATCTTGATCGTAGGGGTAGTAACACAAGTATCCACAAATGATAAACATACACATCATTTATATATATTTGTGTCACTATCCTGGTATGGCATTGTAGGATAAACACTGGACTACTAGCTGCTATGGAGTCCTGGTGTGGTGCTGCAGGTTAATGCACTGGACTGAAAGGTCAATTTGAACTGCAAGGTTGGTCAACACTAGTCAGAACCAACTCGAGGGCACTTAACAGCAACAGTAACTAACTTCTCTGTCAGTGGTTCAAACCCTCCAGCCGCTCCTCAGAAACCCTGTACAGGGTTGCTATGACTCAGAACGGACTCTATAGCAGTTAACAGCAACAACAGTATAAATGATAAATAAATTTATCAAATTCAACACTTAAAATTTGTGGATTTTATTTCATGAAGATGATCTCAATAAACCAAAAAGAAAAAAAGAGGGAGAAAATCATTTAGGTCCCCTAAAAATGACAGTGTCAAATGTAATTGGAGACCAGAGGCCTGTTACCAAAAGGAAACAGAGAAAAAAACTCTTTTGTGAAGTCCCCCTTTGTGCAAAGTACCATATGTGTCACCACTTGAGAAAACGAGCTAATTTATGATTAGGTAATTTTTTTTGAAGTTCACATTTTGGAAAAAGGGAACTGTACAAGCTGAGCTTCTGAAAAGGACTTTAAGAGCATTCTTTCTCTGCTCCACTCCTCAGCATACTCCAGTACTCGTTGTTATAACAGAGGATAGAAACTCTAGAATACCTACTCTTAAAAACTGCATTGCTTTAAGTGTTTTAAGAAAACAGATTTTCCATCTGAGTATATTATCTGTCAAAAAAATGATCAGGACTGACAGCGGTGTTGTGTTCTGTGGCATCCAAAGTAGTTGTTGGTGCCAACTCCCAGGGAGAATTCTGGTAGTAACTGATATCATATTGATGATCGCTCAGTGCCTTCTAGGGTTGTTTTAAGCAGAGCATACAGTTCACTTCTTCCCAGGTGTCTTCAGGATGGGAACATACTCTGTACTCGATATTTTTATTGCATTTATATATAGCTCTTCGTAGAAAACCCAAATGGCTCCAGACCTATCATTTTGTGTGGCCCATTGTCTAGGGCAATGCTGATACTGAGTTGTGAATTACTTGAGCAATTACAACAGTATGTTTCACCAAAACATATTTCAGTCGTTTACTTTTGGCATAATCTCTGTAGTATGGAGAGTAAACCACAAGTAGGAAATAATTTATAGTGTTATCTAGAAGTAGAAAGGCATGGCAGTTTTTCTTAATGTGCTTCCCAGACTCAAAAACATCATAATACTTTTCATATGAGGGTAGCTATGTTCATATTTATATTTATATACACACACATACACAATACAGATCAGTCCCCAAAACGAAAATATTTACTTACTTAGAGTGGTAGGCTTAAGGAAGGGTTGATTTTTGTGTTTTGTTTTGCTTTTAAAATTTACTTGAATGTTGTTACTTTGCTTCTTCTGTAACAGGGAGCCCATACTAACACATTTCTGACATTGCCCTGTCAAAATGGAGAATAAACATTACTACAGGCTCGATATTGGAATATATGTATGTAGTGAGCTTTTAAAGGTATGGAGTTTAAGCTTCTTGCCACGTTGTATCACATTGTTTCTGTGAACTAGCCAGAATGTTTCTCAGCAGAAAATAATAATTATGTCTTAGCTGGAAAGAGCACTTCATAAAACTTGTTTCTCTACAAAATAGTCTTTTGATCCCTTCCACTTCTCCACCTCAAAACTTAAACTGCCATTCCTTGTTTCCAAGACTCACAGTAATAAATGTTTTGAATTCCCAGTGTTGGAAAAATTCTGACATTTTATAGCATTAACCACTACCCCCACCATCAAAATGTGGGTGAAACTTCATAGCCATAGTTTAGTATAGTTCATCAGACCTATCCCCAATTTCCCGAGGTACGGATCCCAAAGGGTGTCTTTCTCTTGGCCTGTCATTGACTTCCTGTTTGTCCATCACTAAATCTATCCGTACCTACAGTCCCTCCGCTGTTTAATGGCAGTATTTACCCGCTTTCATGCAAGAGACACTTCTGCCTGGCTCTGATCCTTGAGGATGAAAGTCTAAAGCCATAAGAGTTAGTGGGGTGGGACAGTTCCCCACATTGGTGTAAGGGAAACAAGTCTTAATCTCTCAGGCTCAGTGGGGCCCCAACCAAGCCAGCAGAACCTCCCACCTCAGGAAAAGTATGGTGGCTTAAGTGAGTCGACACAAATATGCAAAGAAGGAAGCACAAACTGCAAGAGGGGATTTCGGTGACTCTTCTTCATAATAAATAACTCAGGTTTCTATTTGTCCAGACTCTAGGATCATGTTTCATCCATTGTGTAGCTATAAAAATCACGCTGGAGGCAAAAGTTGAAGCTAGATCCCCGCCCTCCTGGAGCGTTAGCTGATGAGAATCAGGGGGCGAGCCTATGTTGTCTGCCTCCTGCGTCCCTCAGACAGCCTCTCATCGGAACCATGTGAGCCAAGCACATCAGGCTGTTTCCACCATAGGTGCATCGTGGGTTCTTGAACTCAAGCTTTCCATTCTTCCTAAAGCATTCCACTCTCCTTCTGAATTTGAGATGATCCTAAAGCAGCAGCAGAAAGAAAGCAGACAAGCATTTTCATTCTGTGTATAAGAAGCTCATGTGCTTTGCAGAGTATTTACAAGAAACCATTTTTGAGATTAATTAAAGGTCTCAGATTTGCTTTTGGCCATTAAACATGGCAGTCATTTGTGGCTCTGCCTACAAGCTGTGACAATTATGCTTTAAATAGCTTAGTTTTCCTGTTAGGAACCAGACTGACTCCCCCACCATGGATCATGAGCCCTATTTTTAAATTAAACCTTCCCATTTTTCCAGTTTTGCTTATTTTCTGAATTTAAAAGTGCCATGTGTGATGATTATATATATGTAGAGACTTGAGTTTTCACGTGGCTCATAAATTGTATTTTGAGACGTATTCTTATTGTCGTTGTTGCTCTTTATGTGATATAGAGACCAAAAGAGTCCTGGTGTTTTGGTCATCTTTTTCAATTGCTGTGACTAATGAGAGACAACTCAGATGATTTTTTTTAAATTCTTAATAAACTCCCTTTCTCTTCTAGCTATCCTTTTTGCTATCAAATTATTTGACCTTAATAACTTAGACCTGACTCCTTACAAGTGAAAGTACAGACTTTTCTCCCTTTCCTGGTCCTGGAGACAGCCCAACTTCCTGTTGCACAGAATCCAAAATTGAAGTCAAAGAAAGAATGCATCTTTGTGGTCCCCAAACCATGAAAGGGAGAGAGCGTGGTCAGGAGGCTCATCAAAGAGGAAGCTTTGGGGCTCATTGGCTTCCCCTCTTTTCCTTATTTTATATACGTTATTATTGGTGGGTAATAGAAACGAGCATGCCCCTCTGTGTAAACCTCCAGCATTTCCTCACCTGCTGCTCTGACGTGGATTTGTGACAGCCAGGCTAATCAGCCGCAGGCTTCTCCACTGCCAACCCCACAGCTCACCGGTTAAGATTCTCTTCTTTCTTTTTGTTGAAGGGCCTGAAGCCATTCTTTAAGACTTTGCCCTTCTCTTGCCTTCCAGAGTTCAGTTGACTGTTTTATGTTAGGGTAATTGTGTGGATTTTCTAATAAGGAAAGCCAAATAGATCTTTTGAATCTCTTAAGTTAGCCTTTGACCAAAAGTTTCTTCAATTCAGCAAATATCTTTTAAAATACATACTTTGGTCAATTTTGAATGAATGTGAAGTGTTCTTTGAGATACTTTTTAAGAATATTTTAAGCATGAAAACAGCTTATATGGTTATCCATTATCTTTTATCCGTTATCCAACATTTTCTACAAAACTGTTTGAAGTCCCCTCATATTGATGAGAACTACCTTGTTGTTTACTTAAACACATAGATAATCATTTCACATTTATCTTAAAATGAGAAAATTATCTAAGGTTTCATCCATTTGTTCATAATTTGGATATTATTTTGAGGCCCTTTCTAGACTTCACAATTCGCCTTGGGTAGAACGGCTTTCTACCTTTGACTCTTATCTGGATATTTTGTTTTGTTTGCTTGTTTCTCCAACTCTAAATCTCAACTGAATACCACGGATAGTTTGGTTTTGGTTGAGGGAGGGAGGTTCAGTTTAAATGATGAAAACCATTCATTGGTTTAGCTTGCCTCAGAAATCCTTTTCCCACCTCACCAGTTGAGAACCTAGACCAGTAGAAGGGGCAGACGACAGCAGTGTCATTTTAAAAGGGATCCCAGATGTTTGTGAAGTGGCCCCTTGTGCTGCAGCAAGAAAGCTGTAAGTGGACCCTGGCTGGCCCCTTGGCTTAGCAGTGTTAAAAGATTGACACACAGTCTCCTTCAAGGAGTCTTTCAGTGAAGTCTGAGCGCTCAACAGGTCTGAAGCAAGCCTGCCGACTTTCCCTGTGGACCATTCATTTATCAGGAAATGAAATTGGTTACAGGGTTTCTCACATTGCCAAACCTCACTGACGGAATCTGGTTCTCTCCAAAGTTCAGGAGGAGCCTTAACTTTTTCTGGTTGTCCAGCATATCCATGTCTTTGTCCCTTTGTTCGCAGGACCCCCAACAGTGCTTGAATCTGAGGACCCCAACAGGAAGGAGGGAACAGGCAGGTGGACATCGGGCCACTTTCCTAGATGTAGAAAGACTTGGATTCTTTGTGATGGGATTCTTTTACCCCGTTGGCATCTTCCATCTTCCAGATGAAAGTTTCTTTCAGTTTTCCAGGACCGATTTTTCCTTTTTTTAAAAACCGAAAGTCTTGAAACATGATCTGATTCCCTTGTTGGCGGCGAAGCCTTGTAACTGAGACCAGTGATCCCTCTCCAAATTCTGCGAAACTGGGAGGAACAAAACTAAAGAGAAGCATGCAGTTGCAAGGCACAGAAAATGTTTAGGAAGTGAAGGTTAAATTATTACAAAGTATATAATATGGTTCATATGCCTCAGGAACGGAACTAGGCTAAATTATCAAAAATATTCTGACGTACTGAATCATTTCACTGGGTGAAACAAAGTCTGACGAGCAGGGCTTGCTGATGTAGGCCAGCCTGCAGAGCCCCGTCTGCAGCTGCATGCCCCTGTTTAGAACGTGCAGGCCCGGAGGTACTGCCGGGGACACGTGGTACTTATTACTGCCCTGGAAGTGGTTGCCATCTAATTGATAGCAGTAACAGCTAGCAACAGCCTTATTTAATTTTCAATAGTCCCTCCGACAAGATGCTATAAATGGGATCTTTTGTAGTCTCCCTTCACTGTCCTTTCTCTCCCCATTGCTAAGTTGTTGTTTTTAAGTGCCTTCGAGTGGGTTCTGACCCATAGCAACCCAGTATAGGGTTTCTGAAGAGTGGCTGGTAGGTTTGAACCACCGACCTTGCAGTCCAAACTGTCCTGGTGGTCCAGTGATTATTCTTCAGTGTCACACTGTCGTTAAATAGGCACTAATCCTGGTGTGGTACTGCAGGTTAATGCACTGGATTGCAAGATCGGTTTTAACCACAGGGTCAACGGTTCAAGCAAACCAGCCGCTCCTCAGAAACCCTATACAGGGTCACTTAACAACAACAATACTGTGGGATAAGGCATTGGACCACAAGGTTGGTTTGAACTATAAGGTCGGTGGCTCAAACTCATCAACTGCTCCTTGGAAACCCTTTACAAAGTGACTATAAGTTGGAACTGACTTGATGGCACTTAACAACAACATTTATTGTTTGGAGTTCTGGTATGGTACTATAGGATAAGCACTGGACCGTAAGATCAATTTGAACTTCAAGGTTGGCAGTTCATACTCACCTGCTGCTCTTCA
The DNA here is from genome assembly GCF_000296735.1 of Chrysochloris asiatica. Lineage (NCBI taxonomy): Eukaryota > Metazoa > Chordata > Mammalia > Afrosoricida > Chrysochloridae > Chrysochloris > Chrysochloris asiatica. Next base: position 357,795 of record NW_006408539.1, on the reverse strand, counting down.
GAAACCCTATAGGTTTGCTGTGAGTCGAAACTGACTAGACAGTGCTTAACAAAAACAACAATATTTAATGTATATGCTTTATAAATATTTAGGAGTGAATTTCTTAGGACCCCCCCCCCCGTGTGTGTGTGTGTGTGTGTGAGTGTGTGAGAGATGATTTTAGCTCTCCCTTCCCCCAATTATTACAGACTTATAATCGCTGAGCTCTGTTACTCTTAACTCTCATGGCTCCTGTTTGCTAAAAATGTACCTGGAAGTCACGAAGCCAACCCTTAGGCTTCACTCATAATCTAAACCCCAAAGAGACACACGGGCTCCATAAAGGGTAAGTGAGTGAATCATGTTCTCTATTCATCGCTGGGAGATAAGCTTTTGTGAATTTGAATTGCGTTGAGAGCATTGTGCCCATGATTTCCATTATATCCCAGAATGTTACACAGACTGAAGTGGGTGGTTGCTTTTTGTCAAAGATGATCTTATTTTTCTCCATTCAGTTTTAACATGTTTGTAGCAAAAGACTATATTTTTGGAAATGAAAGCACATTCTTTAAAAAAATGTATGCATAAGAGAAATCTCACCAATGAAAATATTCAGATAGTGTCTACTTCTTTTCCTTGTTTCTAACAACCCCCACTATTAAATAAATGCCAGCCTTATCAGATTCATGCATTCAGCACTCTTCCTGTTGATACAGATATGAGAAATAATAGCAGGTAGGCTCTAGAAAAGAATTCCCTCTATCTCTAGCAATCTGTATCCCAGCCCAAACCCTACAGGATCTGGGGGGCGGGGATCATTGAGTATTTTAATTCTTTATACATGTTTTCCACATGCTATTAGAAAGCCTTTCATGGTTAGCAGCCCCTGTTGAAGAGAAAACACCAGATCCAGTATTGAGGGTTTCTCAGGTCAAGATTCAATGAGTACAGGGAAACATGTGGGCTCTTGATGATGATATTTATTTATGGTGTTCACACCATCCTTCGACCTCTGAGTCCAGCATCCAGTGGCTAACATTCCTCCTTTAACAAAGCTAGTATTTGCTGTCAGGATTTTCTTGACTTTCATTTATTTGTTCAACAACTATTGATTGAGCAACTCTTCCTCGCTCAGCAGCCTGCTAGGGGTTGTCCTTTAAGAAGCTTTGGTGTTTGGGAAGGCATGGTTTCTAAAGCAGCCCTCCAAGAAACAGCTTCTCTACTGTGTTAAATGAAGGGGGGGGGGGGGCACTGCAAATGGCGAAGGGGAGTTGGGAGGCAAAGGAAGATGCATGCAGAAACCATGGAGGGTTTTGAAATACCTTGATTTGCTGATTTGCATGAGTATGGAAATGAGAAATGACTAATAACAGAATCCAGAGCCTGAAACCAGTGTCCTGAGGTGCATACGTGAAGACACAGGTAGGACACTACACGGTTTAACAATGAATCATAGTGCCACCAGGGATGGAGTCTTGGGCAGGTTACTGTCCATCACTATCTCACTTCAAGGATGAAATACTCTCATACATCAGTTATAGCTCCTGAGATAGTTGTGGGGATTTACAGAAACAAACTTATAAAGGAGTTTAATATGGTATCTAGCATCCTAGTAAGCTCTCAGTAATTGTTGTTGTTAGGTGCTGTTGAGTTGGTTCCAATGCACATTGACCTTGTATAGGATTTCCAAGGAGCGGCTGGTGGGTTTGAACGGCCGACATTATGGTTCTCATGCTTATCCAGCAATAATTATTTTCCCATTTAACTATCAGCCTTGACTTTTCTAGAACAAAACAAAGAATTTGGGCTGTAGGTTCTGAGTAATGAGACGACATGGTTCAGAACCTGCCTCCTATACTTTATTAATAGGAGAGGGCTGTGATCCGCAGTTTAACAAGCTTGGCTCTCTGGTTCCTAAGCCCACAATAGATAAGAGAAGACATTGTAAAAGAAAAGAACAAGTTAGTATGCCAACAGTAGTGAAAATGAAGGATCACTTGTCTTCCTATTGTAAAAAGAGGAACAGAAAAGCACATTTTAATCTTGCTTTTCACTGTTTTCTAGTACCTTTTACATTGTTGTTGTTGTTAAGTGCCGTCAAGTCTGTTCCAACCCATAGCGACCCTGTACAGGGTTTCTGAGGGTGTAAATCTTTATGGGAGTAGAAAGCCTCATCTTTCTCCCACGGAGCGACTGGTAGTTTCGAACTGCTGACCTCAAGGTTCACAGCCTGATTTGTAACCACTATGCTACCAGAGCTTCTTTTACATACTAGCTGCAAAAAAGCATCTGAAAAACCTTCAGCTCCATAAAAGTCATGAAAGGAGCCCTGGTGGCACAGAGGTTAAGCACTCACTGTGGACAGAAAAGATTGTTGACCACCAGCCACTCCATGAGGGAAAAAACTTGGCGTTCTGCTCCCATAAAGATTTGTTGTGGTTTTTAAGTGCCATCAAGTTAGTTCTGACCAATAGCAACCCTGTATAGGGTTTCCAAGGAGCGGCTGGTGAGCTTGAACTGCCAACCTTGGGGTTCAAACCAACTTTGCATTCCAATGCATTAACCCACAGCGCCACTCTAGGACACCCTACAGGGCAGTTCTCCTCTGTACTGCTGGGTCTCTGTTAGTCAAAATTGATTCAGCAGCTATGTTGTTGTTGGTAAGTGCCATTGAGTCGGTTCCAACAGTCCAAACCCTGTATAGGGTTTCCAAGGAGTGACTGGTGAGCTTGAACCACCGACTTTGCAGTTAAAACCGACCTTACAGTGCAGTGCATTAACCCACAGCGCCACACACCTTAAAGACCAGTTGGAGTGACTACAGAACCTAAAACTGATATCATCTCTGCCCTAGAGAAAGAGCTAGGAAGGCTCAGAGCACCAGCCTGAAGTTTCAGAACAGATCAGTTGTTGAGTAATTTTAGTTAGTTGGTTGTTGGTGTTAAGTGCCTTCGAGTCCTGTACAGGATTTCCCAGGCTGTAACTCATTACAGGAGCAGAAAGCCTCATCTTTCTGCCTCAGAACGACTGGTAGGTTAGAATTGGAATTCCAGTGCTTAACCTAGAGTGCCACCAGAGCGCCTTCTCCTTGAACAGATCTGTGTGAAGTGTGGGAGCTTGAGCAGAGAATATACTCATCTCAGTGGGGAGGGTTTGTTGCTTTGTTTGTTTTGACCTCCCCAAATATGGGCTTGTTGTCATGTTCTGTACTCCTTCTGCTAGACCCACATGCGCTTGAATTCAGTTAGGAGCCTTCTAGTTTGTCTTAAGGTTTGCCACCTGGGGAAAGGGAGGTGAGAGGTGAACAGACTAGCGATGACAGAATATGCCAGATACAGACAGCTCCTGCTTGGGAACTTTGTTCCTTTCTCAGATTATGGCATGCTGCCTAAATAGTTTTCCACATTTATTAAAATCCCCTCCTTCCTACCAACTCCATTCCCAAAAGTGAAAAGGAAATGTAGGTTGAGGAAAGGAATTTGGATACAGTTCTGAAGGAGAGTCAGTTTCTTCAGACTAGAGTTAGTTGTTCAAAATTGGAGCCTTTAACCCTTGTAGGTTCCAGGGGCTCCTGTTTCCTTCCAGATAATTCAAGCGTGGGGGCTAAGTGGGGAGTACAACTAGCCCAGATCACAACCATCCACGTGTGTTCTGTGCATGGAAAACACAAGTCCATGCCATGAGCATGGAGTATCTTGAGTCCGCTCCCATATTTATTTTGGTCCCTGGAATCCTATTGGCTGCCTGTGTCCCTGTTTCCTGGCTTCACACTTCAGACTGAAGCACTGAGAGTCCCCTGGTTGCCGTGTGCACTCGCCCAACTGCCAAGATCTCAGAGTCTAGGCCTAAAGATTGACTGAGGGCTTCAGTCAGCCTGTCCTGAACCTGAGCCAGACGAGGGTGCACTTCCTAGACTGTGTGATCGGAAAGTTGGTGACAGTAAGTCTGTCCCTGTTCCTAAGCCATTGTTACCCCTCAATGATGTTTACAGAGCTGATAATGACCAGAGATCAAAACATGCAAAATGAAGTCAAGCAAGCATCTTCCCTTAGGAATGTGTTGGGCCTTTCTCCCAGAGTCTGTGTGCCCCACTTGAGACTTCTGAACCTCTGGGCAGGAGAATTGTCTAATCTGGGCCCTGAGACTCTCAGGAGGGGCTTGTCCCCTGAGCTATGCATAAAGGCGTGCCAAATTTGTTTCCACTGCAAAAGGCCATTTCCCAGAGGCAAACTGGCTGGAAAGAAACCTTATCAGAAAGATAGCGGTTCATTAGAATGGAGCCAGACTGAGGATGGAAACAGAGTTTTGTCTGTTCCTTTGTTTCAAGTGGAAAACAAGTTGCAAAGGTCACTGGTCTGGAAACATGAAATGTGACCGTCAATCAAGGAGACTGATATATTTCTGAGTCTTTCACTTCCAAGCCCTAACTTCCCTTTCTGGGAGACATAGCGATGAAGAGCTTCCAAGTCGTCTTCTCCCTTGACCCTGTTGGCATCACCACAGACGATCATTCTCTCCTCAGGTCCCACTGTCCCCTGTTGTCCAGACTTCAGTCAGCAGAGCTTCTCCTGCAGCATCGGTGGCTCCCTCATGGAACCTGTCTTCATATCTAGCAGCGAGAGAAAAACATTAACAAACAAACAAACATAAAGTACATGTCTGTGGGCGGGCAGGGCACTGAGCATGGGAAAGGACCAGCAAAGAGATTCTGGAGGGGAAGTGGGAGGCTTTGAGCCAGCTCTGGAGGAAATGAGAATGTAGGTCGGCACGACAGCCACCAAGGGCGGTCTCAGGAACGGTCGGGGGTGGGGGGGAGGGCGGGTAGACAGTTGCCTCAAGCTGGCAAGGACCTGGGGGACCTCATTTTGATGAAGCTAATGGTGTAAAGAGATAAAAGATGAAGTGAAGAGGTCAGGCAGAGGCAGTTTGTGGAGATCCTTAAATCCTTCCAAATCAGGACTGTCTAGTGTTACATTGTACTTTCTAATGTTAGGTTGCATTGGAGAACTGCTTTCAGGCAGTCTTATTTTCCATGTGTGTTTATTTTAGCTTTACACATAAATGATCCTTCAGGATAGGTGACATATTATAATATATCTAAGATTGGCACCAAAACAACTCAGCGAAGGAGGGTTGACTCACAATGACCCTGAATAGGGTTTCCAAGGAGCGGCTGGTGAGTTCGAGCCGCAGACCTTGCAGTTCAAACCAGCCAACCTTGTGGTTGAATGAATTATCCTGCAGTGCCGATCATACATTCTTTTGTTCTAAACTCCCAAGTATTAAAAACTGTTTTTATTACTTAAATGTTTCCTGTGTCCAAATCCTAAAATACAGTGCGTTGATTATTTAAATTTAGAAATTCCCTTTGAAAGCTCCTCTAAAACGTCTAGTGAATACTTTCAAGGCACATTCTAGTTTTATGTAATTGTTATGCTTGCGGTATATGACAAATTGGATTACCCATGATGAGTCTCTAAAAGTAAATTAAAGCATAATCAATAAATCTCTCTTTATTGAAATATGTAAATGTGATCTCATTAGAGGCTATGCTGTAAAGTAGAACAGCCTTCCTCTTCAACTTTAGTCCTGTTTTGGAAATGGCTGTTAATATTCAAGCAATTCACCTACAGATGTGTTAGTTACCCTCTGGGCACTGATTTGAAAAATAACTGGGAAGACCAAAAAAGAAAAGAAGGGAGGAGCGCCTCCCCATTTCCCAGCATTCCTTGGGTTGTGACCTGTCAGAGAGGCAGGAGATGGGCTCTTCTGGTACCTTTCTGTGCCATTGCTTGGCCAAGGAAAGATGAGGTGCTGCCCGAGTTCTGCCATAACCCTGACTGGCCCTTGTTGGGTCACCAGCCACTTGTGAGTCACGTAAACATCCAAGCGTCTTCATCTTCCCTTCTCCACAGTCAGAGTAGGCCTCACCAGCAGTAATGGTTTACAGATGCAGCAACCAAGTGTCAGAAAGGTGACACTATCTGTTCACATTTATTAGCGTCAGAGCCAGACCCTGATTGTTCCCTCCATTATGCCCTTCATAGCTTAGTTGCAAGAGATACATAGTAATCCTAGAGTTTATCCTATCTTATCATCATAGTATTTATTTGAATTTCACATAATGGGTGGGTATGACAAATGCCGAGAAAACATTGTGTGTGTACTGAGGACCTGCCTTTTACATTCTGCCTCCGATCTCTAAGTTGGGGCAGTAAAAGGGACAGAGCTGTAATGCCTGGCTCAGCCTTGGCTTTCTGACTCTGAAGTGGGATACAGCCTATGAGCCAGATGCCATAAGTGGGTTATACTACCTTCTAGCTTTTTAAAGTGTTGAAGAGCAAAGATGTCAGCTTGAGGACTAAAGTGCACCTGACCCAAACCATGGTATTTTCAATAACTTCATATGCATGCGAAAGCTGGACAGTGTGAATAAGGAAGACCATAGAAGAATTGATGCTTTTGAATTATGGTGTTGGAGGAGAATACTGAAAGTGCCATGGGCTGCCCATAGAACCAACAGATCTGTGTTGGAAGAAGTGCAGCCAGAGTGCTCCTTGGAGGCCAAGATGGCCAAACACGTACTTCGGACATATTGTCAGGAGGGACCAGTCACTAGAGAAGGATATCATGTTTGGTAAGTTGGAGGGTCAGAGAAAAAGAGGAAGACCCCCAGCGAGATGGATTGGCTAAGTGGCAGCATCAATGGGTTCAAGCGTGGCAACAATAGTGAAGTTGGCCCAGGATCGGGCATTGTTTCGTTCTGCTGTGTATAAGGTTGCTGTGAGTTGGTACCGACTCAATGGCACCTAACAACAACAACAACCTCCTAGCTTCGTCTAGATCCACAAAGATCTCTAGCAGCACTGTGGGTTAAGTGTTGGAATGCTAACCACAAGGTTGGTGGTTCAAACCCACTAGCCACTCTGAGAGAGAAAGATGAGACTGTGCTCCTACAAAGATTTGCAGCCTTGGAAATCTTATTTTAAATCCTGTTTTGGTTCCTTCTGTCTTAGCTCTCTAGAGCTGCTATAACAGAAATAAATGGATGGCTTTAACAAACAGAAGTATATTCTGTGATATGTAGGAAGTCTGAATTCAGGGGGCCAGCTTTTGAGAAAGGTTCTTGTGTCCTTTCAGCATCTGTAGGCCCAGCATTCCTTGGAGATCCCCATGCGTCTTGGCATCAGTTGCTCCCGGATCTAGAAGCTTCAAGTGCACAGGACGCAGGTCCACTCCCGACTCTTCTTCCTTGGTGGCGATGGGTCTCTCTTTCTCTCCTCACTTCTCTCTCCTTTTATCTTTGTAAGATAAAAGAGGTAGCTGGCCACACACCGTAGGAAACTCCCTTGCAATGAACTGGCAGCTCACAGCAGATCTCCTCACAGGGGATTCCTGTGTCTTAACTGCCAAACCACTGGGAAAACTGGCCCAGTCAAGTCGACACAAAACCTTAGCTATCATAGTCGCTGAGTTGGAATCAGCTCAGTGGCTGTGGTTTTGGGGGTTTTTTGTTTGCTGTTTTAGTGTCGATTCACAATATCCACCGCCACCACCAGGGAGAGAATAGGAACAAGGGTGACTCCCAGTTGCTGTGCATTGACCGCCACCCCAGAAGTCCATGTGTGAGGCAATGTTGCTTGTTTGTGGCCATGTCATTGGAAGATGATGAGGCTCAAGCAGTGCCCTCTTCAGACTGTGCCTGTCCGTGTCCTCTGTAGTGCTCTGTCTGGTGGTTCCCCTCACTGTTTTGCCACCGCTGCCCATACTTTTAACCTGCATGCAGCGCTCGTGTTTGTTCATGACTTTGTAAAATGGTAAAATGTTCCCTTCGTAAAGAAAGTACAGAAAAACTTCCAATTACTTGGACTTCCATAGTGCAGTTGGATTCTGAACCCACCTTACAGCCAGTTCAAGCTTCCATTTGGGATATGGTGGGCCAGTTTTTATGGTAACACAGTGAGGAATGAAACCTAAAACCTATATGCCTTTCTGCACAGGAAAAGGGTAGAAGCAGAAGTCATGAATGGGGACGAATGGGCTTTTGTACGTGGAAGATTTGATCTTTGCTTCAGCTTACAAATAGGAGCATTTCGGCATTCATGAGCTTTCTGTGAAGATTCTCCGTGGCGTGCCGTCTGAGATCTGGATCAGATTTTGAGTTATGATCACATCACCCCTCCCTTGTTTGTTATCCTCTCTCTACATTGGCTTTCAAACGCAGAGAATTTGAAGTATTATTTTTCTTCTTTGTCATAATATTGACAGTAAAAATACCCTCTTTTCACTGGGCTGTTTGGTGGCTCTGTGGCAACTCTGAACTAAAGAAGGACCCCGAGTCCATTCTGTGACTCTCAGGTCTTTCTAAGTTGTCTCCAAGGTCCCACCTCTAGCTCAGGCAAGTGGGAGCACACTGTCCCCTAAAGACCTCCCTGTCATTTGTTGCCCAAGCCCGGTACCCACTGGTGGCTGGGCTGACAGTAATCTCTGTGCCTATGGCAGAGCACCAACAGTCACTAGCTGGCTCCACCTCAGGGAGCCATTGTTCCTGTGAGAGACAGTCACTTGCTGCTTGCTCACCCACTGTGTGGAAGCCCCCCCCCCCCACCGCAGGATGTTTCTTGGAACCAGAGAGGGAAACATTTCCTAATCCAGTCTTTCCAGTCAGCTCATCCCATCGTCCCCTCTGTCTTCCCATTCTCACTGCAGGGGAGACATTTGTCCAAACCAGAGAATTAAAAGGTATTTACAGAAAACACTGTGCTGCACGCGTGTAGAACAATTTGCCTATTTATCTAGCCTCTCTGCACTTCTGAAAACTGTGTAGTTTGGCATTGAGCTTTTAAAAAAGTGGACTGTGGGCAGGATCCCAGGCAATCTGTTTAGAACTCCAAACCAAAGAAAATGGTCTCGCTGTGGCTTACAAAGAACTCTTGTCACTGTGCATTCAGAATCTCTCTCACATTATTCTCACTGTCTTTGAAGACAGACTACGGTAACATAAAAGTAATCAATGGAGAAGTGATTTGCATACAAGTGGAACTAGGAGGATCTTAGGGGCACTTGGACTCACTGCACCGTTCAGTCTTGCACACCATTTTCACCACTATGTTTCCCTATCCCTTCATGCTAATCCCCTTCACTCTGCTCTCAGGCCCCATGCCTGTGGTTCCCAGCCGCATGTCTGTGTGGTACACAGCTAGCCAGGGCCCCAAATAGTGGCATCTGATTTGATCTCTGCCATATTTCAGCCTTAAGGTGAGAACAGATCATGGTTTCTGCAAAGCTCTGTTTCCCCATGTGTCCAGTGAGGGAGCTGGGCTACATTTAGGGTGTCTCAGTCTTTCTGACTCCAGCATGCTTGGATGCCTTTGCAACTCTCCAATCTCACCCTTCTCTACTCGGAGACCCTTTCTCCCACATGTCAGACTCCATCAAATGCCACATCTTGTCATCCCTTCCCTCTGTCTTCCTGAATCCCAGAACATCTGGGCCCCAGGAATTGACACAAGCACCTAACTAGGTAATGGTTTTGCTCCTGGGTTGTGGAGCTTTCTTCTCCAGCGTGGCTTCCGGCTGGGGGAAAATGTGACATCTCTTACCCCAACCCATCCACTGCCTATAGTACAAAGCACAACTGCTTCATCTTTCTTCCAAGGAGTGACTGGTGAGTTTGAACCACCAACCTTACAGTTAGCAGCCCAGCACTTAACCCACTACACCACCAGGGCTCCTCTATACCACACCCCATCATTTTGACAAACATCACATCACTGCCTTTATTGCGTACCCTAGCCCACCCCCCGTGTCCAAGGAGTCCAGGAAAAATAAGACACAATTCAGACTCTGATCCAGTTCATCTTTCAAAGGCCTGCCCCCACTACCTTGCATGTTTCCTTGCCTCATGTGTTCCCCAGCCCCAGACACACTTTGCTTCCTTAACTTGTTTGTCTCTGCCTGAAATGACCTCCACTAGGGCTCTTGTGATTGTAACATAAGACAGCAAAACAAACAAACACACTCCTCACCATCAAGTCACTTCCACCTCGTAGTGACCCCGTAAGGCAGATGGGACAGCTGCATAGGGTTTCCAAGGCCATCCTCTTTACAGAAACAGATTGCCACCTGCAGCGTGACTAGTGGGTTCAAACTGCAAGCCCTTACGTCAGCAGCCCAGTGCTTAACCCGCGGCCCCACCAGGGCTCCTGATTGTAACTTCCTGTTAGGTGCTGTCAGGTGACCCTGTGCACAGCAGCATGAAACACTGCCGGCTCCCGCACCATCCTAACAGCTGGTGTGGCTCAGGCTCAGTTTCTCCCACATCTCTTGGGGAAGTTATTCCACGGGACCACCGGGTGTGCAGGACTTCATTTTCCCAACTCCCTCTCTTCATAACTCGGGGGCTTCTCACAAACCCCAATGTTTGAACCCACTGTTCCTGCCACTGTGTCAGTCCACCTCATTGGGCATCTTCCTCTTTTTTGCTGACCCTCCACTTTACCAAGCATGCTGTCCTTCTCCAGAGACCGGTCCCTCTTAACGTGTCCAAAGGACAAGACACCAGGTCTTGCCATTCTTGCTTCTCAGGAACATTCTGGCTGTACTTCTTCCAACACAGATTTCTGTGTTGTTGTTGTTATGTGCCATCAAGTCGGTTCCAACCCTTAGCAACCCTGTATAGGGTTTCTGAGGAACAGCTGGTGCGCTTGAACCGCCAACCTTGAGATTCAAACTAACTTTGCAATCCACCGCATTAACCCACAGTGCCACACCAGGATGCCGCAGATTTGTATAGCAGGTAAAAATTCTAAATTGTATACTTTCCTGATAGTCCAAATTAGAGGGAGGGACATCAAGTCATTCCATGATTTTAGCTTTTATAGTTTACTATATAGCAGACTCCCATTCACTTTCTCTCCTGGTACTAGTTCATATTCCCACACATATGTCCATTTCCTGTACTGTTGTAGCTGTGTGTAGCTGTGATGCTGGAAGCTTTGCCAGTGGTTTTTCAGATACCAGCAGGGTCACTCATAGTGAACAGGTTCCAATGAAGTTTCCAGACTAAGAAAGAATATGTGGTTCACAAAGAGTACAGCCTTCAGTATGGATTACAACTCAGTGTAAAAAAAAAACAAAAATCCTCACAGCTGGACCTGTAAACAATATCATGATAAACAGAGAAAACATTGAAGTTGTCAAGTTTTCATTTTATGTGAATCTACAATCTATACTCATTGAAGTAGCAGTCAAGAAATCGAATGATGTGTTGCATTGGGCAAATCTACAAAAGACTTCTAGAAAGTGTTAGGGAGCAAAGATGTCACTTTGAGGACTAAGGTGTGCCTGGCCCACACCATGATATTTTCAGTCTCCTCACATGCATATGAAATCTTGACAGTGAATAAGGAAGATCAAAGAAGAATCCATGCCTTTGAATTAGGGTGTTGGTGAAGAATATTGAAAGTACCGTGGATTGCCACAAGAACAGACAAATCTGTGTTGGAAGAAGTACCGTCAGAATACTCCTTAGAAGCCAGGATGCCCTGACTTCATCTCACGTGCTTTGCACATGTTATCAGGAGGGACCAGTCCCTGGAAAAGGACATTGTACTTGGTAAAGTAGAGAGTCACCAGAAAAGAGGAAGACCGCCAATCAGATAGATTGACACAGTGGCTGAAACTGGGGGCCCAAATATAGCAATGGGTGTGAGGATGACCCAGGACCAGCCATGTTCCGCTCGGCTCTGCATAGGGTCGCTATGAGTTGGAGCCAACTTGAGGGTACATAACAACAGCAAAAACATTTCGTGTACCTTCACTGAGCTGGTCTTTTTCTCATCCTTTCTCCCCCAGTGACCTACCTAGTCATCCACTTTGCTCTGTCTGTGTGTCTGTCTTCCTGAGATTAGTTCTTGCTGATGCAGTCTTGCTTATCGTCTGTGTTGGCCTCTCAATCAGCTGAACCTTTCACAGTTGATAGCTGTTTTGTACATTGAAAGAACCCACTAATATCATACATTGGGATACATAAAACAAAAGCAATCTTTTGAATCAATTTGTAATATATATTTACTGACTTCAAAAGGATAAAAACACAACTAATTCATCAGTAGCATTTTTTTTTTTTCCTCCAGGGGTAGAGTTGGGGGTATCACCTCTTTCTAAAAAGAGAACAAACCTGGTTTTCCGTTTCAGTCTGAGGTAACATAGAGGGAAACTCTGTGAGCTAGAACTCAACAGGACCGCCGTGTCCCCAGGTCTCGCAAGTGTTCCACCTTGGACAGGATGTGCTCTTACCACTATTTTATCACTCTTTATTAGTGGAAAATATTTTTTGTTTTCCTACGCTAACAGGTTTCTGCCTTACACAGGGTCTGACTTTCATAGGTTTTACTCTTTGTGTGTATGTGTATGGACAGATTTCTTTCTTTAAAAAACAAAGCAGAACTTCTTATTGTGAATTAAATCAAGGTTTACACAGCAGATCGCCAGTTTTACATTCAACAGATCATACACCTCATTCCATCTCATTCCATCTCATTGACTGCAACCCCCCATGGAACATCACACATCCCACTTCCTCCCTGGGTTTCCTGTGTCCATTACTACTCCTCCAACCCTTCTAAACTTTGTCCTTAAGTAAATGCTGCCCATTGAATCTCAAATGGTTGACTATCTGTGGTGTTCGTACCTGTCTACTTAAAGTTGAGCATGAGAATTTCTTGGATAAAATTGTTAAATAAAACACTTATACATTCTCAGCTTCATATCAGTTCCAATTTCTGACGGTGAAGGACTTTTGTGTTTCCCTTTCTTAATTTTTGCTTGTTCATGTGTGCCCTGCTTTTTAAAAGGGTAGGAGCAAATATGAATGGATGGGAGAGTGTTTGATCCTTTTTAGTCTGAATGTTCTTTGACTTCCTGATTTCTTAGAATTGAGGCTCTGGAAAATAGTGAAGGATTTTTCTGGCTAGCCTAGACCTGTTGTGTTCACGCTGGGAGATCCTATCTCCTAGATAACTCTACCTCTCAGCCACGAGATCTTGGAACTTCACCAGCATAACGTCCTTGAATGGAAGTCATCTAAGGTAGACTTACTTCAGACTAAATTCTACTCTTCAGCAAATAGTAATATTAGGAGCATTTTAGAGCATTTGGCTTCCATTCCCTCCCCTCTAGATTTACTAATTCACTCTTAGTTCTAAATGACAATGAAGAAGTAAACAAATCTCATTATGTACATGTAATTCATTGACAACACACACTGGCATGACCTCAGGACTTGCTTTGAAGTCCTGGTGTGGCGCTGTAGGATAATCACAGGACCACAAGGTCAGCGGTTCAAACTCACCACCCACTCCTCAGAAACCCTATACAGGGTCTCTATGAGTTGGAACCGACTCAAAGGCCCTTAACAACAACAGGACTTGCTTTGGCAGGAGAGCCCACTCATGGATCATGCTTGGGTCCCTGGGAAATACAACAATAGGATGTCCTGAGACTGTGCAGCACGGTAGGGTAATGCACTAGACCGCAAGGTTGTGGAAACTACAAGGTCAGTGGTTCAAACTCACCAGCCACTCCTCAGAAACGAACTGACTCTATGGCACTTAACAACAACAACAAAATTAAAAAACTAGACTTACTCCTTTAGGGCAGGGGTTGTTGTTGTTAGGTGCAGGGAACTTTTTTTCTGCCAAGGGCTATTTGGATATTTATAACATTGTTTGCTGGCCATACAAAATTATCGACTTAAAAATTAGCCTGCTTTAAAAAAAAAAAATAGCCTGCTATATTTGGTCAAACATTAATTAATTCACCCCTAATGTGATGACTGGAAATGCAGTTGCCTTAGCAAGACCAGACCAAATGATTTCACAGGCCTTATACAGTTTGTAGGTTTGTGGGCTGGATGTTCCGTACTCCTACTTTAGGGTATAAGATACTTGTCATTAGAATGATAGGGTTTAAATAGTGTTTTCACGCAGCGCTGTGAATAGGGGGTTATACCCATTTGCAGAGAGAGAGAAAAAAAAATCCTTCTATATAAATGGAAGGACCACAATTTTGATTATCAAAGCCAGGTTTTTACTCCTTGCTCAGGTAATAATTAAGGCATGGCATGCTTTTTTCTAAGAATGTATAATGTCCCTTGAAGGCTTGAAAAACATCTTAAATTCTAGGAATGTTCAGCCAAGATCGATCTTAAGAAATAAAGAACAGTTTCTTATCTCTGTGTTTGTCTAAGTTGGAATTCTCTTTCCAGGTATCCCTTTGACATCCTGTGTGGGCAAAAATGTGTGTTCCCACCTGATAAAATTACCTAAACTTGCCTTCAGTCAGTGGAACGTCTTGTCTGTCCTCATACAGATAGACGTCTGGATGTCATTCCACACGTGACTCCCAACACAAACACTTCAGACATGACAGAGACCCCCATTCTGCTGAGTGCTATCTAAACGCTGTTCAGAATCTTTCTCTTTGCCCTAATCTCCCACTGTTTTATAAACTGGTTTGAGGGAAATTATCACTGGTACAGTAGTTAGAACTCTGTGCTTTTTGTTGTTGTTGTTGTTGTTGTTGAAATACCATATTGCAATCTTGACAAGAGTTAGAAGGTAAAGAAATGGTTACTAATGGAACTTGTCTCAGGTACGGACTCTGTATCAATCTGCTCCATGGCTGGATCTCATATCCATGAGTGCATTTCACCTTCCATCACTCGATATATAGTGAAATACCAAAGACAGCAGTAAAACCATTCACAGCAACATTATCTGTTATCTTTGCAGGAAAGCAGCCAATTTAAGAAGTAAATTAATCAGTTAGAGTCAAGGGTTGCCCCAGAATTCCAGGCAAGCGGGCTCATTCATGTCTTCTCAGCATAGCTCATTTTCTGCCAGAGCACTTTGGGAAATTACTCTACTTGCCTACCTGGTGTGCAGGACTCCATCTTCCAAACTCTCTTTTTAGGAACTTTAGAGTTTTCCACTAATGGTTTGTATCCCTTCCTTCATTCAGTCTCTCATCACATGCCCCTGGCAGTACCCTAAGCACTAAGGGACATCGATGGAAGACCCGTGAAGTCTATTGCCCTCACAGAGCTTGTATTCTAACTAGAATTTTCTATCGTAGTAAAGTTGTTTGCTTTCTGGAATCTCACTCTCTCCACTAGATACATGGATCCTCTCTCACTACTGTATCTGCAAAAGGGCAGGAAATTCCAGTCATTTCGGGTCACTCCTCTAGGCCAGCTTCCAGCAAAAGGAGTTCTGCAAAAGTTTGCAGAAGAGTAAATTCTCTTACTTTTGCTTCTCATCTCCTATCCTGGAATCAGAATAGTCTCCTCCTCCCCGTCTCCTGAAATAGGATTGATTTGCCTCAGGAGCAGGGAGTTTGAGGCCACAATGCAGTTCAGTCATCTTGACGAGCTTGCAAAACCCAGTAAACTCAACTGCCGCCTCACAGCTGATGACCATTAATTATTTATTGTGGTTATGAATCGGGCTGCGAGCCGCAAGGTCAGCAGTTCAAAACTATCAGCTGGTCCACGGGAGAAAGATGAGGCTTTCTGCTCCCATAAAGATTTACAGCCTTGGAAACCCTGTACAGGGTCGGTATGAGTCGGAACCGACTCCATGGCCTGTAACAACAACAACAACATCCTCAACTGAGGCGTCCTGGTATGGCGCCATATCATAAGCACTCGACCTCAAGGTCAGTTTGAACCACAAGGTAGGCAGTTCAAGCTCACCAGGTGCTCCTTGGAAGCCTATACAGTGTTGCTATGAGTCAGAATCGACTCAACAGCACTTAACAATAACAACCTCAATTGAGAGCCCTGATATGGCACTATAGGATAAGCGCTGTACTGCTAACTGCAAAGTCGGTGGTTCAAACCCACTGACACACTTCAGAAGCACTCCACGGGATCACTATGAGTCAGAAGCAATTCAACAGCACTTACCATAACACTCAACCAATTCTTTTAACTCTAGGCTCAGAGAAAAGACTACACTGGCCATGCCACAGTACTTGCCGTTCCCAAACCCCATATGTTTCAGCCTCTGCCTGTTAACTCATGAGAATCTCTCCTTTTGGAAGGCTAGCTCTCCCCCATCTCCAGCCCTGTCCCCACAGAGTAGAACATTGTCCAACTGTCCAAGATCTTCTCAAACTTCTCCTGGAGTAGTACAGCCAGGCTTTATTTCCTTCTTTCTAACTCAACTACCACCCCTCAGGAAATAAAGAGAAATGTTTAAATGAAGACAAAGTTTCTCTCCTTCCCTTGAGTGAAGAAACTATCCAGGGACATTTGCTCAGGCTCCAGATTCTAGTGGGCTTCAAAGTCTGACTGATGAGTTGGTGACAAGTTTGTGGAAAACTCATGAGGGTAGGTTTCAACCATGCACTGTGTCCTTTGTATTCGTTCTAAGAATATCTTTGCCACCAGTTACGGAAGTCATTATGTTCCTCATAGAAACTCAGAGAAAACAAGACAGTTTCCTGAGGGAGAGGTGGCTGGCTGCCCGACCTGAGCTTCCAGAACTGTCTGTGCATCTTGTAACTGCTCTTCTTTCATGGCACCTGGGCTTGGCCATCCACGGCAGTCCTGGGTATACCGTGGTGCAGTGGCTAATGCGTCAGACTGCAAAGTTGTTTGAACTGCAAGGTCGGTGGTTCAAGCTCACCAGCTGCTCCTTGGAAACCCTATATAGGGTCGCTATGGCTCAGAATCAACTCCACGGCACTTAACAACAACTGCTGTCCCCTGAGCTGCCCTCACTGTGCACATCTCCACTTTGCCTCTTATGTTCCTTGTCACTTGCTTCTACAAATGGCTGTTTATAATTTGTTTGTTGTTTTTCATTAATTTAAAATTTTGTTCTTATAAAATAGAAATACTTGTTTCTCATTGGTTTGCTGCTCGTTGTATCTAAAAAGCAAACACAAAAAGCAAAAATTTGTCACCATGCAGCCTGTTCCGACTCATGATGACCCCGTGTGGTACAGAGTGGATCCGCTCCACAGGGCTTTCTTGGCTGTCGTCTTTATAGGAGCAAAGCCTAGGGGAGCCGCTGATGGTATTACCCTGCTCCGCCTGCCCCATCTCCTGCTTCTGCCTGTTCTTATTCTTCCTACAAAATCATACACCCCAGCCACAGTCATTCCTGTCTGTGTTAAAGCCCCATTCATTATAGGCCCTTTCTCATTTTCTGAATTTCAAATTGAGTTTTTTCATTGATTTTTAAAATCAGTTGTTGCTGTTAAGTGTGGTCAAGTCAGTTCCAACTCACAGTGACCCTGTGCAGGTTTCCAAGGAGCGGCTGGTGAGTTTGAACCAACAACCTGCGGCTCAAACCGACCTCGCAGTCCAGTGCTTCATCCCACAGCACCACGACATTAGTTCACATAAAATAGAAATACTTCTCATTGTTTTGTTGTTGCTTATACCACACAAAAAATCAAATAGCAAAAACTCATCACCATGTAGTCTGTTCCAACTCCTGGTGACCCCATAACCTCATACATAGTTGGCACTCACTAACTTTTACAGACCCACCCCAGAAGGACCACTGTTATGTGGAGGGAGGGGTGACTGCAAGGCTGGATGCTTCTCAATTTTTTTTCATTTTAAATTTCATCCCTGGATTTAAAAAATAAAAATAAAAACAAAAAACAGGTCAGGTTGGCCATATCTGAGTATAAATATACTTACCTCCGTATCTATGACAGGATCTTGAAACCAGTTTTATTTTTCATCCAAGCAGAACCTACCTACCAGAGCCCTGCGTGCCTAGAATAGCTAACCGCATCAGTCTGGACCCACACCACCTGCCACAGTTACGCTGGCTGCCTCAATTCTGGGGATTACCCACCTGCTTGTCTCTTCAGAGGCCTTTGGTTCTTTTCTTAAAATAAAAAAAAAATAAAAAAATTTAAATATGCTATGTAGCTATTTAGGAGTCTGGGTGTGGCGCTGTGGGCTAGTGCGTCAGACTGCAAAGTTGTTAGAACTGCAAGGTTGGTGGTTCAAGCTCACCAGCTGCTCCGTGGAAACCCTGTACAGGGTCGCTATGGGTTGGAATCGACTTGACAGCACTTCACAACAACATGGAGCTATTTAGTTTTAAATTACATTAAACTTTGTGGAGCTGTGCCAGGTCCTATCTGTGTAATCTTTAGGTGGAAGTGGGGGAACACCATTGAATTTCTGTGGTCACAATTATTGCAGTTGAACCCTGCATCAGTTCACTGAATTTCCTGTGGGTTTCATCAGATCACATGACTGACGGCCAAGACTGTCAGTCAAGCTTTCGGTCTGCTTGTTAGACCCCAGCCTCAACCACTAAATCAGACCTTTGCTTTGTCTCAGAGATGAGTGTCCGCATGTCCCACTGCGGTAGGTTGATTCATTGGCGCTGATAAAAACATTGTGGCCAAACTCAAGAGTCTAGCATTACCTCTGGCTCCAAAAATCAAAACAACAGGATTGTTGCAAGTAGCTTTGGACTGAAACCAAACTCCGAGTTTAGGAGATGGGTTTCCTCGCCTTGTTGAGCTGAATCGTAGGACAACTATCTTAGAAGAAGAGGGGTGCAAGGAAGGGCTCCCCATCAAGGTAGCTGGGATTGAAGTAACCAGTACCCTGCCTGCCCCTTGCTTGCCAAGTCCTGACGAATGCTGTCATAACAATGAAGTCAGAACCCCAAACCCTCCGGAGCAGCCTCCTTGATCTTTCCAGAGTTTTAGTCATCCTCACTGCAGGTCCTTCAAAAGTCACTGGCTGGTTCCTAGAGGGGTCCGGAGACGTCCAAGAGAGAGAGGGGAACTGGCCGGACATCAGGGCTAGCATACTAGAGAATGCTGACCAAGGCCCTGTGACTGGGTCAGCCACGTGACTGCTCTCTCAGGGAGGAAGTGGGACCTCTCTCAGCCATCACAGGCCGCTGATGCTGCCCTCCACTGGCTTGGACATGAACAGAAAGGAAAGAGCGACATTTCTTTGGTTACTGCTCTCACATTCAGGCGCTGACATTTCTTGGACTGAACCCTGACAAAATGGTGCCCTCGGTGCTAGATAATAAAGCCTCTCGTCTTTCTTTTCCTTCCTTTTTCAAACTCCTAAAACTTATCAAATTCCTGGTGTGGTGCTGCAGGATAATGCATTGGATCTCAAGGTCAACACCAGCTGTAAGGTCGGTAGTTCAAACCCACCAGCTGTTCTTCAGAAACCCTGTACAGGATCATTATGAGTGCAGAACCCACTTAACAGCACTTAACAAGTCTTAATCGAAGATATATGTTTTAATAAAGCCTACTTACGTCTCTGTCTAGGTAGCTCTTTCTGTCTCTGATTAGAGAGGTAGATCTGGGAGGGATCCAATGAGATGCCCAGCTGACGGAATAGTATTTTTCAAAACTCATTTTGTGATTTTCACCTGGCCAAACTTCGTCTCTCATACTTCAGACATATTGTCAAGAGGGACCAGTCGCTGGAGAAGGATATCATGTTTGGTAGGGTGGAGGGTCAGAAAAAGAGAGGGAGACCCCCAGCGAGATGGACTGGCCAAGTGGCAGCATCAGTGGGCTCAAGTATGGCAACAATTGTGAGGTTGGCCCAGGATTGGGCAGTGTTTTCGTTCTGTTGTATGAATTAGTACCAACTCAATGGCACCTAACAACAACAACATTCACCTTTTTAAAAACTCTCCAGAGTACACCAGTCTTACAAACAATGCCTGCAGGAGAAAGGAAGCTTTTTGCCTTGTGTTCTCAAGTGTCGGCTTTGTCTCAACAATTCAAGAGAACCTGCTGTTATTTTTCTTGCCATTTAGGCATTGTTCTTTTTGTTGAACCTTTTACATGCTGCTGAAAATGTCCAAGCCAACAGTCCCCAAAATATTTCATTTGCTCATTTCCCCAGAGAAAGTTCTGGAGTGTGCGTGGCTGCTGTGCACCGTTTCCATGCTTTCTTGGTCGTAGGGCTGCATTCCTGCTGCTACATGGGTACTGTCCTTCTGGTTCCCCCGTGACCTTGGGATGCCGCCTTAAGAAACACCCTGTGCCAACACAAGCAAAAGCCAAACCTGGACCCTCAACCCATGGGGCCGTGAGCTCTTAGGCCACACGGCCACTCAGCAGTCGCCTCATGTTTGTCTTGGTTTTAAGCATTTGGGATTTTTTTGTTTTTGCCTTTGAAACAATCTATTGTCAACTCACAGTTCAGTTCAGAAGGCTTCAAATACCCACTCTGAACTTGCCACAGGTGAAGCCTGAAAGTAGAAATTAGTTCATTCAAAGTGGCAGCTGAGCCCAGAGGCGCATCCCATTCAAGACTTTGACCCAGCAGAGAATACAGTTCAGACTTCATTAGGCTCATCTCTCAGAACCACACCCAGCCAGTCCCATTGGAAAGTGCTCCAAAGTCCTTAAGTGATAGAAACCTCGTACTAGAGAAATGCCCAAAGCAACCCAGCTTGCCAGAAACTGAAAGCAGACAGAGCTAAGGCCATTGACCGCAGTCCAGTCTGGGACCACCTGGACTCCAGAGTAGGAGCAGGGGTCTGGAGATCAGTCGGACCATCTCACAGGTAAGGGAACGCAGCACCATGATGAGGTGGGGTACTGGTTGTGGGGGGGCGGGGACACTGAAGAAATAGCAGAAGCACATTATCATGACTTGAGAGATACAGAAACCTAATGTCTGGGTAGCTCTGGTGGTTCACACCCACCAGCCGCTCCACAGTAGGACGATATGGAAGCAGAACATCATGAAGACGAGAGCACGCAGGTTCTGGCGGGCCTTGGGGAAGGCAGGAGTAGCCGCCAGTTTCTGGCTCTACCACTTGCTCACTGTGTCCTCACTGGCGTGCTATCCTTGTTAAGCATTGATTTTTTTTTTTTTTTTTTCCTTAATCTATGAGTCAGTGTCTGTGTCATAGGATTAGCGTGTAGATTTGAAGTCATTCATTCACTCATTCCTTAAGTGTCCATAGCATGCGTGGGACTCAGAGGGCTCCTGCCTTCTTGAAACCTGTATTCCAGTGCGTGACAAGTAGTAGACAAGTCAACTACTTAGTACTAAAGCTAAGCAGTGATCACATGAAATGTTGTAAAGAAATGAACCCATGAGCTGAGCGATGCCACTTTGGGTTTTATATATGGTGGTGGTTATCGTTGTTAAGTGCTGTCGAGTCAGTTCCGACTCATAGCAAACTCATAGGGTTTTTGAGGAGCAGCTAGGTGGGAAGTGCCTGGCGTGTCACCTTCCTGAGCTCTCCTGCCAGGTTCTTTGTGAGTGCCAAGCAAGCAGAAGGCTCGGTGACCTGGCCACTCTGCTGGTTCCATCCTGGATGTTACTGGGCATGCCATGTATTCATTCAAGAGGCTTGTGAACACATAGGTCATGTTCCCAAAGTCAAATACGTTTTAGAAGCAGCCCTTCAGTTCTCATGACTAAGGCCACAAACCTACCTCTGTGCCGATTCCGCCCCTTCCATTGACTCAGTGAGACTCTGAGACAGGGAAACCAGGCGTTTCTTCCAAACCTGCTGTCTCTTACTAAAAGAGCTCTGTGTTTCCCATGTGGTCATGGAGATGAGTCCATTGCTTTCACACTGCTGTCAGCACTTGTTCCTGAGTTTTCGTGAGGGGAAGCTCTTGGCTCTGGTACTAAGAGTCAGAGTTGGGGTTGTCGCATGAGACGTGTCCACTGAGGTGTGACGTAGAGAAACGGGTTTGGGATGAAGCCAGTTCCAGTATTTCTCATCTTTAGGTCTGATTGGTGAAAGTTAGAAAACTCAGAGTCGCCTTAGAATTACATGCCATTTACATGTCAGTAGCAGCAGCCAGCGTTCAACCAGTGTTTTGCCCTGTGTCAGGGGCTGTACACGGACAGTACTTACCCATGGCTCATGCCTTCTGATTGTCACTGCAACTCTGAGAGTAGGTAGGACAGTTAAACTCACACGCTCAGACTGTAGTCAATTCCTTTAAACTTACTCTTCTAAGAACCAGAATCCAATGTCACCCAGCTAACAAGGACCAGACTTTCATCTTTCCTCTGCTGGAACTGGGCCTTATTCACAGCTGTAGACTCCGTCTGTACATCTGCATGCTGGGATGAAACCCTGGCCCTTCCTGCCATCACCGTCATCAGTTAGGCCCTTGGTAAATATTTGCTGAAAAGATGGGGTTAAAACTTATTTAATCTTTGGAACAACTAGAAAAAGCATTTGAAAGACAAACAAATTAAATGAGTAACTCTGTATATAACGTGCTTACTCATGTTGGTCATAGGAGTCAAGAAATGTGAGCTATAATCTCGATATGTGAAATTTTAATGGAGAACTGCTCTAGAAATAACCACAGTTCAGCTTGAAGAAGTAAAGACAGTATGATAAAATCTATACGTGCCTGCTACTGACAGTTTGGATACAATGTAAAGAAAACAAAAAACCTCACCACTGGACCAGTAAATGGCATCATGATAAATGGAGAAAAGATGGAAGTTGTCAAAGACTTCATTTTGCTCAGATCCATCATCAACACTCATGGAAGCAGCAGTCAAGAAATCAAACAACGTATTGCATTAGGCAAACCTGTTTCACAAGACCTCTTTAAAGTGTTGAAGAGCAAAAGATGTCAGTTTGAGGCTAAGGTGCGCCTGACCCAAGTCATGGTGTTTTTTGTAGCTGCATATGCATGTGAAAGAGTCCTGGTGTGGTGCTATGGGTTAATGCGCCAGATTGCAAAGCTGTTTGAACTGCAAGGTCGGCGGTTCAAGCTCACCAGCTACTCCTTGGAAACCCTATACAGGGTCGCTATGGGTCAGAACTGACTCAATGGCACTTATCACCACCATCTTGCATGTGAAAGTTGAACAGTGAATAAGTAAGGCAGTAGATGAATTTATGCTTTTGAGTTTGGGTGTTGGAGGAGAATATTGAAAGTACCATGGGCTGCCAAAAGAACAAACAAATCTGTGTTGGAAGAAGTACAGCCAGAATGTTCTTTAAAAGCCAGGATGGCTAGACCTAGTCTCTCATACTTCAGACATGTTATCAGGAAGGACCAGTCCCTGGAGAAGGACATCATGCTTGATAAACTGGAGAGGCATCAAAAAGAGAAAGACTTCCAACGAGATGGCTCCGCACTGTGGCAGCAGCAGTGGGCTCAGGCGTCACCACAGTTGTTGAGATTGGTGCAGGACTGGGCAGTGTTTCCTTCTGTTGTGCTATGATTCGGAACTGACTTGCTAGCACCTAACAACAACTGTTTACGTAGTATTATGTACTATATGTTGTTGTTGTTGCTAAGTACCGTGGAGTCAGTTCCCACTCATAGTGACCCTGTACAGGGTTTCTGTGGCTGTAAATCTTTACGGGAGCAGAAAGCCTCATCTTTCTCCTGCGGAACAGCTGGTAGTTTCGAACTGCTGACCTTGCGGTTCGCAGCCTGATTCGTAACCACTACGCTACCAGAGTTCCTTATGTACTATATACTATTGCACAATTTTTGTAAGTAAGGTATCCTTGCCATTTGGTGTATCATCCTACATTGGAATTTAATTTCTTATACTTGGAAGCCATGGCTATTTCTTGTCAAATAGTTTGCTTTTAGGTTCTAGAAAGTGTTCCCATGTTGGCAAGTGATGCCCTGTGTCTTTGCAGATGGCAAGATGAGTGTTGGTTTCGAAATCTCCTCAGTCAGAATGAGAATGAGACATCGTCACATCAGCTTTTACCAGGTGGTGGGGAAAAGGACGTCATGGTGAGGGCCAGGTCCTTTTTCAGCTGGACCTCTCCTAGCCCCACCTCTAGATGCTCTATGGGGCACTCTGACGCGTGACTGTTTCTACTTGTATCGTCATTAGAATCGCCCCAAAGCCACAAGGGCAGGTAACCTAGTGTTTGACCCCTCTGGGGCTCCTGCCTGAGTTTCTTCTGATTGACAGAAATCTTTATGACTCCAGTGTGTTCATTCATTTTATGTCCTATTCCACCCTCCTTGTTGATAGTGGTGTTAAATGCCATCGAGTTGGTTCCAACTCAAAGCGACCCTCTGTTGGGCTTCCAAGGGGTGGCTGGTGGTTTTAAATTTCCAGCCTTGCAGTTATCAGTCCAGTGCTTATCCAACAGCACCACACCAGTACAGTTGCCTCACATCCCTTCCTAAGACGTTCGTAGGAAAACCCCAAACTGTGTCCCTGGATGGAGACAAGGCTGCATATTTCTGGGTCATTTTCTGTGTCAAGAAGCTCATTTTCATGCCTGTATGACCACATAAAATGTAGGCAGCTGTCAGTCCCATGGCAGCCTAACTGCGGGGACCCTAGCCTTGTCACACCCTAACCTGCACCCCCACCCACACAGTCCCCGTCAGAGGTGGAACAAGAACTAAGCCTTCATTATTATGGGTAAACACCTGTTCTTGCCCAAATGGAGCCCCCATCCTTTCTTAATCATTGACTTCACGGTGGCTCTTGGTCATTGTCCTTGCACTGCCGAGGTGTTTGGCTGGGTTCTGTTCTGTGCAGTGAAAGGGCCACCCAGCCCCAGGCCGCCTCGCTGAATGGAGTTTGAGACAAAGCCGTGTCTGAGTCCTCCCGTGCTGTGGTAACGCTGCAAGGGGGTAACTTTCAGAAACAAATGTATCTTCGTACAGTTAGGAGGCTAGAAGTCCGTCCACATTCAGGGCATCAACTCTGGAGGAAGGCTCTCTGTGTTGACTCTGAGGAAGGTCCTAGTTCTTGGCGATCTTCACGTGGTGTGGCGTCTGTTGTCCCCCCCCTCTTTGTGCTGCAGCCCTCTGCACCAGGCTGCTCTTTATCTATCTCAATGGTGATCTGCTTAAAAAAACCTGATACTGATATGAGGTCTCAGCATAGCAGAGAAACCCCACCCCCAAATGGGGTTATCACCACAAAAGGCTTAGGGTTTGCAGCACCCATTTGGGGGAGACACAGGCTCAGTCTAAAACAGATGGTTTGATCTCTGATGTCACTTTTCACACCAACATGTGCACTTGGTCTGACCAAGCTCTAAACCTGACCACACCCCTAACAGAGTACGTGGCCTGAGGCAGGCGTTCCGCCTCCGGAGCCTCCCGTTTATCTTCTACTAGTTGGAACTGGTGAGACCATCTCATGGTGAATGGCCTCAATGCTCTGTGTGAACCTCACTGGTAGATACTAGCTGCACCCTATTGCTGCAAACGCTGATTTGTCCCAGAAAAAACTCACTGAGCTGTTACCTTTGTTGTTGTTGCTAACTGCCATCGCATCGGCGCCCACCCTTAGCAACCCAGTATAAGATTTCCAAGTAGCAAATGGTGAGTTTGAACCACTGACCTTGTGGTCCTGTGCGTATCCTACAGCACCATGTCAGGACTCCAAGAGCTGAGACCTATAAGACACCTGAATTCTATGACAAAAACGTATTGCCATCTCCACATACCCTGTCCCCTCTGAGAGTCCCCTGCCAGGCAAGAAGCAACCCAGACTGCAAGGATGCCAGAGGTCCCAGGCCACCAAGAGGCCACCCCCTTGGGCCGTTACAGTACACCTAGAGAGGCTGAGCACAGGGCAAGAGGCATTCAAAGGGGCTGCGTGAAGGGATGACAAGAGAGTGGAAATCTGGGGAACCCCAGGGGACCCCAGTGCATGTCAGCACATAGTGGAAGTAGAGCCATATCCCTGAAGAATCGAGCTCCTTGTCACACTGAGCCAGAGAGCCCAGTTAGAGAAGTTGAGCTCTAAGTCACAATCAACAGTACCGTCAGCACAGAGCATTACTCAACTTACACAGATGATAATAAGGAAGCCTTAGGGTCACTTGAGAGACTTGGATTTTCATTACACCAGAGAAGTTTTGAGAAGGATGTTGAAGAATGGGGTGAGGGAGAATCTGAAAGTGACAAGAAAGTAATGCTGGATTTGGACCATGTATCAAATGTATTACATTGGGATGAATTGGGGCGGGGCGGGGGGGAAGGGGGAAAGAAATCTATTCTAGGACTAGAAATTTTAAAATAAAATTACACCCATCAAGGAAATATGGGACATTCATGGGGAGAAGGGACACTAATTTTAAATGAGAATGCTACCACTAAGGACTAGTCGGGTAGACTGTAAACTCTCTAGTACTCAGTTAAAGGGGAACCGGAGGAGGGACTTTTTTGAGATGGGAATAAAACTGTTTGTGAGTTGGCCATAGCTCACGTCTGCCCATATCTACTGGGGTGGGTGCCACTTTTGCAAAATCAAATAAAGAAAACCTCACTCTTGCGTAAAAAAAAAAAAAAAAAGTATTGCATTGGACAAATCTGCTGCAAAAGACCCCTTAAGCATAAATACGCCTGACACAAATCTTGGTATTTTCAATCACCTCACATGTATGTGAAAGCTGGACAATGAATAAGGAAGACTGAAGAAGAATTCATACATTTCAATTATGGTGTTAGCAAAGAATATTGAATATACCATGGGCTTCCAGAATGAACAAATCTGACTTGAAAGAAGTACAGAAATGTTCTCAGAAGCAAGAATGGTGAGATTGCATCACACAAACTCTGGACATGTTATCTGGAGGGTCCAGTCCTTGGAGAAGGACATCATGCTGGTAAATTGGAGGGTTAGCAAAAAAAGAAGACCCTCAGTGTGACAGATTGACCCAGTGCCTGCAACAGTGGCCTCAAACAAAGCAACGATTGTTGAGTAGCGCAGGGTCAGACAGTGTTTCATTCTGTTGTGTGTAGTGTCGTTATGAGTCGGAACTGGCTCAGTGATACCTGACAACAACAGCAACATAAAAGCTATATTCGTATACTATTTGGGAGCCATGGTATAGGGTGTTGATTGTCACTGAAGCCACGCAGCTGGGCTGTGTTGTCTGCGGTGACCAACAACCCTGCTTAGGAATTCCCATACTCTCAAGGTTTATCTAAATTCCACCTTCCCACGGCATCTCCTGGTTAACACTGTCCCTCTCTGATCATCACTTGGATGTTTAGTCTCAGTCATTGTAAATGTTTAAAAATCATGTAACTATGTGTGTGTGTGTCTCCCAGGTGCTGGGGAAAGACAGACAGCAGCACATATTCCAAACCCTTAGGAATTTGAGCATGTGCTCGAAAACAGACTTGGAATTAGATAAGTATGGGAATTGATCCTAGCCGGCCCCTTACCTTGGGCCTTATCTTTATCATTTAAAATAATTGATAAGACCACTCATTCTGTTGGTTCTCATTTCTGGATCTCTTTTAAATTCACTAATTCTTTCCACCCAATGTGCATTGGCTTCATTCAAGCCCCTTTGCCCCTTATCTGAACCGGCCACCTGCCTTGCCTCCAGCCATATCCCCTGCCTTTCTCCACACTGGCAGCGATGAGTCACTGCCGGAGCCCATCAGCAGCTTCTGGGGCCTTAGGATGGGGCCCAGCATTCTTCATAAGGTTAATTTGCCTTCCCAGAGCTGGCCCTGCTCACCAGTTTTTATTCTCCCTCCCTCCACCCCTTCAAGAGTTCCATGGTGGCACCACTAGCTGAAAAGTTGACAGTTCAAACCCACCCCAGAAGAAAGATGTGGCAGTCTGCTTCTGAGAGATTACAGCCTTTAAAAGCCTATGTAGCAGTTCTACTCTACACACATGGGATCACCATGAGTCAGAAGCAACCCGAACGCAACTAAAAACATCACCACCCTCCTAGGCCCCCAGTGTGACCAGCCTCCAACCTCTCCCTTCCCTCTGTACCGCTTCCTCCTGGAATGCACTGGACCTTTCTTAGTTCTGAATTAGAAATGTTTCTTGTTGCTGCTAATACTGTCTGATTGTCTCAGTCTCCCATGAGAATGTTCCTTCCATAAGGACAGGTTGCTTCATGTCTCTACCCCCTAGCACACACAGTGCCTTCCTGGCCCTCAGCAGCAGACACTCAGTAAGTAGAAGGAATGAATGAATAATTCACATAAGAAAGATTAAATAAGATCATACGCGTGAAGCACCAATGACTGTGTTTAAGACTAGTCAGTCCTCAACATAAGATTGATTGTTTTTTGGTTTCAGTCATTCATCGCATTGTTGAAGTCCCTGGGTACTATCTCTGGGGATACAGCAGCAAACAAAACAGATTTTTTTTAAATTTCTGCTTTCCGAAGTGGTGAGAACTCCTTGGACATAACCAAGCATCTTGAAGGAATGAGTCGCTAGGCCTGGGGGGCTCAAGATCATGACCTTGGGAAGCACCAAGATCAACTGGCACATAACATAGTCCACAAAGACAGTGTTGTACATCCTCCTTTGGTGATTCACACTGGGGTCTTAAAAACTCATGAGCGGCCATCTGGGGTCCAGCTGGTCTGTCCTTGTCCAGTGGAAATAAGAGTGATGGAAACTGGTGACATATAGAAACAGTCCGATGAACTAAAGAACCATGGGAACCAGGTCAGTCTTCAGGACCCTGAGACCAGAAGAACTAGATGGTGCCCAGCTACCGCTAGCAACAGCTCTGTGGGATCGCATTAGAGACTCCCAGATAGAGTAGGAGAAAATGGGGAACAAAACTCAAAATCATAAAAAAGACCAGACTTACTGGTCGGATAGAGACTGGAGAAACCCCTCCGAATATGGACCTTGGTCCCCCTTCATGTCTGGGAATGAACTCACTCCCGTGGATCACTTTTTCAGCTCAACAACAGACAGGTCTTTAAGGGGATCAGTAACTCTAGGGAGAAACTTACTTCCTAGAATCATCAACCATTTGAGGTCAAAAGGGCAGCATTCCCCTAAGGACAAAGTTCAGAAAGATTAGGTCAAAAGAAGAAATGGAAGCAGAAAGTACAGGTAGGAAGTGGGTAAGTGAGATTACCATGGGGTCACCATCAATGACGTAAAACAAAACATGTATGGATGACTGAATGGAAAGCTGATCTGCTCTGGAAACCTTCACAATAAAAAGTTTAAAAAGTATGTCCTCAGGGCCACGCATCCTATGGTGGTGGTTATGTGCTGTGGAGTCGGGTCAGACTCATAGCAACCCTGCATAGGGTTTCCCAGGCTGTAAATCTTTAAGGGAGCAGAGAGCCTCACCTTTCTCCCGCAGAATAGTAGCCCGACTCGTAATTTATATGCTACCAGAGCTCTTCCCTGTAGCCTGTATGATGTGTCAAATGTGATGTATGGGGGCATGTGTGTGAATATATTGTTTCCTGTCCTTTTCTCCCCCACCTTCCACCAGCCCTTCTCTTGAACATTCAGTTCTCTCCCCCCTCCCCCCATGGGAGGAAGATCGTCAATAAATGAACGATTCCCGGCCTGCCTGGCCAAAGGTGGCTGTCCATGACCTGCGGCGTGCCCGTAGGGCTGCTGAGAGGGACTCAAGCTTTTGCCCTGATGGTAATTCATACAACTACAGTGTCCAGAGCCCCCAGTCCTGGCGAAACCGCAGGAGTGTAGACCCAGACTCCTAGAAGTGTGTATAGAGGCTGAGTGTAGACCCAGGCTCCTGGAAGTGTGTATAGAGGCTGGCACCACACCGGAGGCACATTCTGACCCTGTTAGGTCAGAGCCAGGAACTGTGAGATGAAACTCATCATTTCACAGGGACTGCCTCCGGAAAACCAGGTTTCTCTAGAAGAACCAGCCCTGGGCAGGAGACTGTGTGAGCTGCGCCTGCGCGGTAGTTTCTCATCGCTTCACCCCTACGGCTCTCTCAGCAAACTCCCAGCCAAGTGGACATTAGCTACCCGGGACCTAGAGTGTCATTTGCTCTTTCTGCTTATATTTTCCTAGGAGCCGTTTGAAAGCGAAACTATTTAAAGCCAGAAGCTCTCTGATCCTATGACCATTTAGTTAGTTTAAAAACCACGGCTGCTTTTGCCTTTCCTGGGAACTGTGAGATTATAATAAAAGCATCTTGTTTTCATTGCAGAAATTTCCAGAACTGAAATTTAAATACGTGGAAGAGGAGCAGCCCGAGGAGTTTTTCATCCCCTACGTCTGGTCTCTGGTCTACAGCTCTGCCGCGGGCCTGTACTGGAACCCCCAGAACATCCAACTGTTCACGATGGATTCGGACTGAGGGGCGGCCATACCCACACCCCCGCCCCCACCCCCGAGCCAAGCAGCCCTCCTAGTTACTTTCTCTCTGGGGAACGGAAGTGAGCAGCCAGATCGCCCGGTGTGTCTTCTATTAGAGACTATTACAGAGCCCGCTTCCCTCACCACCTTGATTTGGAGAATGGACGCCTGTTGGCAGTAGATCACTCGGCTTAGACGGCAGTGCCGAGCGGGGAAGGGGACACACACAGTAATAAACGTTAACACCTGCTACTCGGTCTGCAGTTTCGTTTCTGAATCCAAAGCTTTTCCAGGTACCTGATGCCTTAGGCGCATCACGACGAGCTGTGTTCACAGTTTCGTCTTGTTCTGCTGTGTGTGTTGTTAACATTATCCATTACCCATTCCCATTGGGTCAGCTCCGTCACAGCCACCCACCCACTCGGATAGAGTTAAACGGCCTCAGAGGATTTCCAGGCTGTATGTTTTTATGGAAGCAGACTGCCATACCGTTCTCCCACTAAGCGGCTAGTGGCTTTGAACCATCAACCTTTCAGTTAGCCACCACGGCACCGCCAAGGCTTCTTGTTGAATGTTGTTGTTTGGTGCCGCGTCCTGTGTCAGTCTCCAGTCGCTCCTGTTTCTTATGTCAGTCCACCTTGTTGAGGGTCTTCCACTTTTCACGGACCCTCTACTTTACCAAACATGACATCCTTCTCCAGGGACTGGTCCTTCCTGACGCCATGTGCAAAGGGCATGAGCTGTTTTCAACATTAAGGAATGTCTACCTGGAAAGATGATGAGCTACAAATTCATAAAGAAACGAAGCTCTGGGTGTATTTAATCCAACTGCCTTTCAGAGGACCCCCAACTGAATGAACACTATGATGCCCAGGCAGTCCATATTGGCCTTTAGACCCTCTGTGCTCGACCCACAGAGAAATGAGCTGCTCTGATCTAGAGCTGAAATTAAATTGGAGTCTGGTGGTGGTGGTGTGCCATGGAGTTGGTTCCGACTCATAGTTTCCAATGCTGTAAATCTTTTGGGAGCAGAAAGCCTCAACTTTCTCCCACAAAACAGCTGGTAGTTTCAAACTGCTGACCTTGAGGTTGCAGCCTGACTTGTAACCACTACGATAAGACAGCTCCTTAAATTGGAGTCTAGCACACATTATGTGAATCTATTCCAAATTTGGGAAGGGCAAAGTTTAACTTTTAGAGCCATCTTTTCTCTTCAGTCTGACTAATGAAGAAAGAAGCCAGTTTGATTCATATGATATCACACATGAGATGAAACCCAAGTGTCCCTCTTGGTTCCAGGCCTGAGGGAAGGAGCTGAGGGGAAAGGGGCCTATCACCCTCTGCCACGGCTGGCTCCTTTCCAGGCTGGGTCTCCACCTCAGAAACTCAGAAACCATATGGCTTTCTGTGTGGAAGTCACTGTGGTTCAGAAACTTGTCTTCTCAGCTCTGTCAGGAGCCATTTCTCCTCCTGGCTGTGGCCCTGGCCCTGGCCCTGGAGCTAGAGGTCTAGGTCAGCCTGGGTCTATGACTTCTTCTAGAGCCCTGAAGGGTGGGGTGGGCATCGACAGTCACTCCAGACTCCATGAAGGTCAAGCATACTGCCAGAGACTTGGTCCCCACCCTCCGATCTCCATCTGATAAAGACCCCTGGGTAGCCCTTCCAGCAGGGCTTTTGAGCCAGGTAGGGCAGTTCTTTATCTTCATCTGGACAGGTGATGGCTCCGACACCTCCTGAGGTTGAATGACCATCAAAGGGCCAGGCCTGCCATCACTGGGTGGGTGAAATTAGCATACGTGACCAGTTTGCCTTTCTGCCACCAAAACTCATTCTGTGTGTGTCTCACCTGTTTCCACGTGTGGTGGAGGGTTCCTACTTTTTTATATTTTACCTACAATCAGGGGTACCCAGCTCCCTAGACTAATAGATCAGGCTTGTTAATAACTTCTACTTAGCCCAACTTTGGAGGAAGGGCAATTTGAAGACAAAGGGAACAACCCTTTGAGTCAGAAGGGGGAAAATGACTATCCTTCCAGGTCACAATTAGACTTATTTCCTACCACGAGGGAAGGATTTGCAGATTTTCATTTATTTCCAAGACATTTTGATTAGCTTCCTTTTCATTTAAACCAAGGGAGAAAAAGTCCTGTGGAGCAGCTGAGCCCCTGGGAACCAGTAGACAAGTTGCCGTTGGCTTGATGATGATTTGTAGACCCATGTGTGTCAGAGTAGAACTGTTCTGTAAAGATTTCAGTGGCTGATTTCTCCAAGTGGATTGTCAGACCTTTATTCCCCAGCTGAGCACATGAACAGTTTGTACCACCCAGAGACAGCCTCAGATAAGACCATGGAATTGTCTGTGTCTGAGGGCTGGCACGGGGCTTCAGGACTTGTCAGTCCTTGTGATGGAAGGGTAAACACTCCCGGAAACTGGGTGGTTTTGATAGTGTGAATTACCAAGAAAGGAAGCTGAAGAGACTCACAGACTCTCCTTCAGGCCTCCTGTTGATGCCACCAAAGCCAAGCTCTCCAGCATTCTCCTTCCCGCTCTGCCTCTCTCTGCCTCTCCTCCCCACCTCCCCCACTGGCTTTTAGTTAAGTGCCCAGTGACGGGCTCTCTGCCTACAAACTCAGCTGGGCAACAACCCCTGTGTGGCTCCTCCTCAGCACTTAGCAACTACATCACTCCCAGGAGTTTCTTAGATTTTCAAGGCAATTAAGTAAATGATAGCTCAATACCTAAAGACAACCCAGTGAAGAAATGGGCAAAGGCCATGAACAAACACTTCACCAAAGAGGATGTCCAGGTGCCCAACAGATACATGAAAAGATAAAATCGTTAGTCGTTAGAGATGCAAACCAAAATTACAATGAGAGATCATCTCACCACAGTTAAAATGGTGCAGAAGCCAGTGAGCGTGTGAGGAGATTGGAACGCTCACCCACTGCTGGGAGGACTGTAAAACGGTGCCACCACTATAGAAAACAACAGGTGCTTTCTTAGAAACCTAGACATAGAACAACCTAGTGATCCAGCAATATCACTGCTAGGTATATTCCCTAGAGATCTCATTCTAAAGTCACAACCAGACACATGCACACCTATGTTCATTACAGTATTGTTCACAATAGCAAAAAGATGAAACGGCCTACGTGTCCATCAATGGATGAATGGATAAAATGTGGTACATATATGGAATACAACCCTATGCAGCCATGAAGGAGAATGATGAGTCCTCAAAATATAAGCTGGAGGACACCATGCTGAGTGAAGTAAGTCACAAAAAGACAAACACTGTATTATAAAAAACAAAAATGGGTACACATACCGAAATCAACATTCACTGGTGGTTAACCAAGGATCGAGGAGGAGATCACTCTAGGTAGTAGACACTTGTTATTTTGGGAAGTGAAAAATATAACAGCAGACATGGGTGAAATGTGCATAGCTTAACCAAGGTAAATGATGTCACTAAGAAGTATGCCAAAAATTGGAGCTTTTTAATAAATGACATATACAACCTTGCTTGCTGAAAGTGAAAACGACTTAAAATATTTACTGATGAAGATCAAAGAGCACAGCCTTCGGTATGGATTGCATCTCAATGTAAAGAAAACAAAAATCCTCACCACTAGACCAATAAATAACATTCTTATCAATGGAGAAAAGACTGAAGTTGTCAAGGACTTCATTCTTCTTGGATCAACTGTGAACATCCATGGAAGCAGCAGTCAAGAAATCAAACAACGTATTGCATTAGGCAAATCTGCTGCACAAGACCCCTTTAAAGTGTTGAAGAGCAAGGAGGTCAGTTCGAAGACTAAGGTGTGCCTGACCCAAGCCATGGTATTTTCAATAACCTCATATGGATGCAAAAGCTGGACAGTGAATAAGGAAGATCGTAGAAGAATTGATGCTTTTGAGTTATGGTGTTGGAGGAGAATATTGAAAGTACCATGGGCTGCCAAAAGAACCAACAGAGCCGTGTTGAAAGAAGTGTTCCTTGGAGGCCAGGATAGCCAAACTTCGTCTTTCATACTTTGGACATATTGTCAGGAGGGACCCGTCGCTGGAGAAGGATATCGTGTTTCCTAAGGTGGAGAGTCAGAGAAAAAGAGGAAGACGTCCAGCGAGATGCATTGGCAAAGTGGCAGCATCAAGGGGCTCAAGTGTGACAACAATTGTGAGGCTGGCCCAGGACCGGGGCAGCGTTTTGTTCTGTTGTACATAGGGTTACTATGAGTCGGTACCGACTCGATGGCAAGTAACAACACTAACAACAACAAACACATACACAACTGCACTAACAGCTAAGGAATAGGAATGTAGTCACATGTATTTATGCGGTTGTTGTTAAGTGCCTTGAAGTCGTTTCTGACTCATGGAGCCCCTGTATAGGGTTTCTGAGAAACAGCTGGTGGGTTTGAACTGCCGACCTTGTGGTTTATAGTGCAGTGGGAAAATATCATCTTTTCATTTTGTTTCTCCACACACTTTTTGAAGTCCCCTCTGTTAGCATAGTGGTTATGAATTGGTCTGCCATCCTCAAGGTCAGCAGTTCGAAACTGCCAGCTATTCCTCAGGAGAAAGATGAGGTTTTCTGCTCCCATAAAACAGCCTCAGAAGAAGTGACTGGCTTACAAGCTTTCAAGAGGGAACCTAGATCCAGAGAGCATGGATGAAGGTAGAGTCTCCAGTGAGTGGTGTCCAGCCTGTCTAGGAAGGGCTGATGAAACGAAGTATAGATGGGTCTCTTGTGATGTAATGGTGAATAATTGTTATCAGGACTGATTGTGAGGGTTGGAAATCTAAAGGTGGACATTTTGTAGCAAAGAGGGGAGTAATTAACTTATCAGTCTAGGAGCAGAGGACCCTGGGACCATCAATGGAGAAGAGCGAAGAGCGGAATCCTACCCAGAGACACAGTGAGGCCTGAGATGGAGGCAGAGAAGACAACGTCAAGAGATGGTGTGGCTGGGGACTCGGGATCAGGAGATGGAAAGGGGCTGAGGACTGTGGTGGGGGGTGGTGCAGGCTTACAGTGTACACCCCTTGGTTGGGTGAAGATGCATGGACGGGATGGTAACTATGCCAATGAAATGATGGATGATAGAATTAATGTAAAGCTGATGTTCTCCCATGTAGACTATCACACAATTCACAATAAAACATTAAAAAAAACAAAAACAAAAGAACAGCCTCAGAAACCCTGTACAGGATCCTTAAGAGTTGGAACCGACTTCATGGTACATAACCACCGAACCATACATTAGAGGTGTTGTTAAGTGCCATTGAGTCGGTTTCAACTCATAGTGACTCAGTGCACAGCTAGGAGACTTACTAATAAGCACCACAATCATCCAAAGTCCTTGGACAAAATTTATCAAAACGATCCTTTTGGAATTGGAAAAAACAGTTGCTGTAACCATCTGAACTGACCTCTTTGCCATGACTTTAACTGGCTCGGTATATACCTTTGGAATTGGGCCTTGTTTTTGAAGGCACCGTAATGAGACTGGTGGTGGTGGTGTGCCATTGAGTCGATTTCAACTCATAGCAACCCTGCGTAGGGTTTCTGAGGCTGTAAATCTTTACAGGAGTAGAAAGCCTTTTCTGTCTCCCACACTCACCAGACGTATATCACTGTGAGAACTTGTCAGCAGCCGTCCACTGATTACAGAGGCATATTTGAACACATTTTTTGTTTGGAATAAATTCTGGCATGTATCATCTGGGACTATTGTAGCAATACTTTTGATTTACCCTTGTGTTATGCCAATTGACTGAGCTGTTCCATGAGACTGTGGACCTAAGCCTTCAGACCCCATAAACCAATTCCGTGAGGTATTTAATAAGTATCTATGTTCGTACACTCTATTTACTTTATTAAAAGAAACCCTGGTGGTGCTCAACTGCTAATCAAAAGGTTGGCAGTTCAAGTATGGCAAGACCTGGGGACTCTTGGGCCCAGAGTCAGAGACATAGCCACAGAGGACTAGAGTGGAGAGTGAAGCATCCAGCTGATAAGAAGAGAGGGCATATG
>NW_006408539.1:313572-320367 GCF_000296735.1 Chrysochloris asiatica | reverse complement strand
GAAACCTTCTACAGGGTGCTATGAGTCAGAACAAAGTTGACAGCACTTAACAACAACAACAACTACTCATCTGTCAGTCTGTCATACTGTGGTGGCTTGTGTGTTACTGTGACACTGGAAGCTAGGTTATCAGTATTTTTAATACTAACAGGGTCACCCATGTGGACAGGCTTTAGCAGAGCTTCCAGACTAAGACAGTCTGTCTTAGAAGGAGAGACAGACCAGTTCTGCTTAGCCACTGAACCAATCATGGTCAGATACAGTGCCGGAAAATGAGCCCCCCAGGATGGAAAGCACTCAAAATATGACTTGGGAAGAGCTGCCTCCTCAAAGTAGAGTTGACCATAATAATATGAATGAAGCAGAGCTTTCAGGGCCTTCATTTGCTAATGGGGCACAACTCAAAATGAGGAGAAAGAGCTACAAATAGCCATTAATATTCAGAACATGGAATGTATGAAGTATGAATCCAGGGCAATTGGAAGTTGTCAAATCTGAAACAGATCACATAAAAATTGATATCCAAGACACTGCTGTTTTTGTTGTTGTTGTTGTTGTTGTTGTTAAGTGCCATCAAATCAGTTCCAAAATTACTGGTATTGGCCACTTTAAATCAGGCATTCAAATGGTTTACTATGCTGCTAATGACAAATTGCCATTGAGTCAATTCCCACTCATCGGGACCCTGTACAGAGTTTCCAAAGAGCGGCTGGGCTGGTGAATTTGAACTGCTAACCTTGTAGTTCACACTGACCTTGCAATCCAGTGCATATCTAGCACCACATGAACAGATTTGATTCATTAGACACTGAAGACCGAAGACCAGAAGAGCTGTGGGATGGCATCAAGAACATCATACAGGAAGAAGGCAAAAAAGTCATTAAAAAGATAGGAAAGAAAAGACCAAAATGTTTGTCAGAAGAGACTCTGATACTTGAGGGTAGAGAAGCTAAAGGGAATGGAAGAAATGAGGAAGTAAAAGAAATGAATGGAAAATTTCAAAGGGCAGCTTAAAGAGACAAAGTCAAGTATTATAATGAAATGTGCAAAAACCTGGAGCTAGAAAACCAAAAGGGAACGAACATACTCAGCACTTCTCAAGCTGAAAGAACTGACTTGCAATATTGAAAGATTCTATGGGCAAAATGGACTTCTGGTGTGGCACAGTAGGATAAGCACTGGACTGTTAACCACAAGGTCTATGGTTAACCACCAGCTGCTCCTTGGAAACCCTATACATGGTCGCTATGAGTTGGAATTGACCCCATGGCACTTAACAGCAACAACAATGGGCAAAATATTGGCTGATGGAGAAAACAACCACCAAAAATGGAAGGAGAACACAGTGTCATTATACCAATAATAAATGATTACTGTCCAACCATTTCAAGAGGTAGGATGTGAGCAAGAACCAAAGATATTGAAGCAAGAAGTCCAAACCAATGCTGAAGACACTGGTGAAAAACAAGGTTCTAGGAATTGACGGAATGCAAATGGGAATCTTTCAACCAACTGATGGAGTTCTGGAGCTGCTCTCTCTTTTATACCAGGAAATTTGGAAGACAGCTCCCTAGCCAACCAATTGGGAGAGATCCATATTGTGCCCATTCCAAAGAGAGGTGACCCAACAGAATACAGAAATCATCTAACAATATCATTAATATCACATGCAAGTAAAAGTGTGCTGGAAATAATTCCAAAATGGTTGTAGCAGTACCTTGACAGGGAGCTGCCAGAAACTCAAGCCAGATTCAGAAGAGGGCATGGAATTAGGAACGCCATTACTGACATCAGATAGGTCTTGGCTGAAAGCGGAGAACACTAGAAAGATGCTTACTTGTGCTTTATTGACTATGCAAAGGCATTCAACTATGTGGATCATAACAAACTATGGATAACATTGTGAAGAATAGATATTCCAGAACACTTAATTGTACTCATGAGGAACCTGTGCCTAGACCAAGAGGCAGTCATTACAACAGAATAAGGGGATAGTGAATGGTTTAAAATCAGGAAAGGTGTGCATCAGGGGGATGTATCTTTTCACTATACTTATTCAGTCTTTGTGCTGAGCAAATAAATTGAAAGGCTGGAATGTGGCATCAAGCTTGGAGGTAGACTCGTTAACATCCTGCAATATGCTGAAGACACAACCTTACTTGCTGAAAGCAAAGAGGACTTGACGTGCTTACTGATAATGATCAAAGACTACAGCCTTCAATAGGATTACAACTCAATGTAAAGGAAATAAAAATCCTCACAACTGAACCGATAAATAGCATGACAAATGGAGAACAGATTGAAGTTGTCAAAGATTTCATTTTGCTTGGATTCATAATCAATTTTCATGGAAACAACGGTCAAGAAATCAAATGACATATTGCATTAGGTAAATCTGCTACACAAAACTGCTTTAAAGTGTTCAAGACCAAAACTATCAATTTGAGGACTTTGGTGTGCCTGATCCAAACTACAGTATTTTCAGTTCATCTCCTATGTGTGTGAAAGGAGGACAATGAATAGGGAAGACCATAAAAGAATCAATGCATTTGACTTATGGTATTGGAAGAGAATATTAAAAGTACCGTGAACTGTTAGAAGAACAAACAAATCTGTGTTGGAAGTACAGCCAGAATACTCCTTAGAAGCCAGGATGGTGAGACTTTGTCTCTCATACTTCTGACATGTTATTAGGAAGGCCCAGTCCCTGGAGAAGGACGTCATGCTTGTTAAATTGGAGGGCCTGTGAGAAACAGAAGACCCTTAATGAGATGGACCGGTACAGTGGCAACAACAATGAGTTCAAACATCACAATTGTGAGGATGGCTCAGGACCAGGCAGTGAGTCATTCTGTTGTGCAGAGGGTCGCCAAAAGAACAAACAGATCTGTGTTGGAAGAAGTGCAGCCAGAATGCTCTTTGGAAGCCAGGATGGCCAAACTTCGTCTCTCATACTTCAGACATATTACCAGGAGGGACCAGTCACTGGAGAAGGATGTCATGCCTGGTAAAGTGGAAGGTTGGAGAAAAAGGGGAAGACCCCAACAAGATGGATTGGCACAGTGGCAGAAGCAATGAGCTCAGGCATAGCGACTGTTGTGAAGTTGGTCCAGACCCAGGCAGTGTTTCGTTCTGTGGTGCATAGGGTCACTACTCAATGGCCCCTAACAATAACAACAAAAACAATATACAGTATATAAAGCTTATGTTCTATATCTTAGTTTGGTGAGTAGTGTCTGGGGTCTTAAAAGCTTGGTAGTGGTCATCTAAGATACAACAATTGGTCTCTACACAAGAGAATGAAGGAAACCAATGACTCAGAGAAGAAACTCGTCTCTAGGATTAACAGTCGGCATGAACCAGGACCTGAATTTCCCTGAGATCCGAAGAACTTGATAGGGCCTGACTATCAGGGGCACAATAGATGGATCCTGATAGAATGGGAGCAAAATGTGGAACAGAACTCTTAATTCTTCAAAAGTCCTGACTTACTGGACCAGCTGAGACTAGAGTACTCCCCAAGACTATTGCCCTGAGATCCTCTTTAAACTTGGAACCCAAACTAATCTACAAAGTCCTCTTTTAGCTAAATTACACATTGGCCCATAAACAATGTCATCCATGAGTGTTGTGCCTCTTAAAAAGGCATCATCTATCTGAGACCAAATAGTCAATACTTTATAAAGTTATCAAAAACAAAGATGAGAAGGCAAAGGAGCAGGGAAACTAGACTACTGGAAATGAAACAACCAGAGCAGAAATACTGAGAAAGATAACACACTGTGAAAAATGCAACCAATGTCACTGAACAATTGTGGTGTTGTTGTTGCGTGTCATCAAATTGGCTCCAACTCAGAGTGACCTTGTATAAGGTTTCTGAAGCTTTTTAAAATTTTTGTGGAAGCATAAAGCCTCACCTTCCTCCTGAGGGATAGCAGGTGGGCTCAAACTGCTGACCTTGTGGTTCACAGTCTAGTACTTCTCCTATGGAGCCACCGCACTCCCCGGAAAAAGCTGTGTAAAAATTGTTAAATGGGAACTTTCATTGCAAACCCAATGTGACAGTGTTTTTGATATTTAAATGATAAATCTGAATTGTGCATGGACTGATTTTGAATATTAATTCGCTTAGAAATCCTTTTTTTTTTTTTTTTTTGCACAAAATGAAAATATATAAGATGATACAATACAGAACCATCCTGTGTTTGGAAGGAAATTGACATCAGATTTTACCCACAGTATGAAGTTGTTAGGCAGTGTGTCGTTTTATCAACAAAGAGTTCTGCCACAATATTTATTTTTAAAAGAATTTGCCTGTTTCAATAGTACCTTCTGTATCAAGAGTTCAAGGCATTTTACAAAAAAGCTGCAAAATTGTAATTGTTGTTCTTACGCTGATCCATGGGAGTTAGTGTCATAGCAGCCTTGGTCTCACAGAGCTGCCACCATTCAGAGCAGGCAGGAGCTGGAGAAACTCAAGGACAAAGACAGAGGGAGGAACAAA
Organism: Chrysochloris asiatica; assembly: GCF_000296735.1. NCBI lineage: Eukaryota > Metazoa > Chordata > Mammalia > Afrosoricida > Chrysochloridae > Chrysochloris > Chrysochloris asiatica. The sequence goes on along the minus strand of NW_006408539.1, from coordinate 315,863 downwards.
GAGGAGGTCCCCAAAGGTGAAGCAGAGAAAATGCTTTGCACTAACAGTCCTCTCCTTCCGAAGGAACTCCAGGAGCTGGAGAAATGGGAAAATATCAGACCAGTTTAGGTCAGAATGCTCAGCTGCTTCCTACAGAGCTTATAAGGGAAACTCAAGAAAAGCATCTAGTGTAGGGGTAATTTGAGCTCTGGTAGCGTAGTGGTTACGAATCGGGCTGCGAACCTTAAGGTCAGCGGTTCGAAACTACCAGCCGCTCCGCGGGAGAAAGATGAGGCTTTCTACTCCCGTAAGGATTTACACCCTCGGAAACCCTGTACAGGGTCGCTATGGGTCGGAACCGACTCGACGGCACTTAACAACAACAACAACACATCTTTAGAATCTTAAAATACCACTTTTTTTTTTTTTTTAAAGAAAACACAGCAATTTTATTTTGTTGAAAAAATTACAGTAAAACACACACCCACTTTCTACATGAAGTACCATTGATGATCTATGAGTTTTCCGACCATTCCCACCCTCCTCTTCTGAATTGCTCCTCTCCCATTGACAAAAACACCATTCTTTAGGCTGCATTTTGTCCTTCAAATGCTGCAGAGCCAGGGTTGATTTTATGTACGGTATTATGTTGTCGTTGTTGTGAAGTGTTGTCGAGTCAGTTCTGACTCATACCAACCCTATATAGGGTTTCCAAGGAGTGGCTGGTGGGTTTGAACCACCAACTTTGTAGTCAACAGTCCAGTGCTTATCCTATAGCGCCACACCAGGACTCACATAAGGCATTGCGGTGGTGGTGGTAGGTATGTTCTGTGGAGTTGGTTCCGACTCGTAATGACCCTTCTATAGGGTTTCCAAAGCTGGTGCTGTGGGATAAAGCACTGGGCCTCAAGGTCGGTTTGAACCACAAGGTCGGCAGTTAAAGCTCACCATTTGCTCTTTGGAAACCCTATACAAGGTCGCTATGAGTCAGAACCAACTTGACAGCACTTAACAACAACAAATATTTATGCAAGCAGAAAGCCTCATCTTTCTCTCATGGAGCAGCTGGTAGATTCTAACCGCTGACCTTGAGCTCAGCAGCCCAATTCATAACCCACTACACTACCAGAGCTCCTCGTAACTAAGGTGCTCTCAGGGCTACTTTCCAGAGTTGTGCTTTGAGATATTCTCATAGGCCTGAATTTGCAGCATCAATCCGTTGAGTCTCCTCATTCCCTCCTAGGCACTGTGCCTACAAATTAAGTAGTTGTCTCTTAATATTAGAGACAGATCTCCAGTCCCCTGACTCCAAACTCTGGGCTATTCCAGAGTCCTGTATCCCCTTGTTGGCTCCAGGAGGCCTGGACTTGTGTTCTTCAATGAATAGCCAAGCTTTCCGTGAATAAGAAAAGCCAAGAGAATGGATAATAGTAGATGGTCCACAATAAAGAATGCATCTTTACTTTTTTAAAATTCAGCAAAGATAAAAATGAAATTTTCTTCTCTTTAGGATGTGGCCATTTGGTGTTCCCAACCCTAAGCAAGAGAGATTCACTGACAAGCCAACCCCTCGCCCCTACCCCCCAATCAGATTGTGCGATCTAACCAAAGCAGTCAGACACTCCCTCTAGAATTAGCCCCAGAGGAAAAGCAAACTGGCCTGGCAGGCCTACACTATCTCCTTGAGTCTATGATGCCTTCAAGCACATTTTTCACATATTTTGGCCAAATCTCCAAGTTGTCCTTAGCTGGAGGCTTGGTGTAAATGGTTCCTCCATTACTATCAATAGACTACACCTTGTGATTACTCAGCTGAGATCTAAATCATCTCAGCCCCTGAATGTAGATTGCCATGAAACCAGATTACTAGTGTCACCAGGTGAAGCTGAAGCAATGTAAATTATTTCTGGAGCCACTAACATAATCCAAGGCCTCAAATCATGTATACAACTTTATAATCAAAATGTTGTTGTTGTTAAGTGCCATTGAGTCACTTCTGACTCATAGTGACCCAGGATAGGGTTTCCTAGGCTTTATAACCTCACTGGAGCAAGATATACCTCAGGTTTCTCCAGTGGGACGGCTGATAAGCTTGAACCGCAGAACTTGTGGTTTGCAGTCTAGTACTAATCGTGTGGAGCCACTGAACTTCCAAAATTGTTATTTCCAGATAATCTGATGGTCCACCAAGACAATATAAAATAATCTACTAAATATATGCATATATATTACCAAAACAAACAGACAAACCTATTACCATCAAGTCGATTCTGACTTATAGTGACTCTATAGGAAAAGTTGTTGTTGTTGTT
>NW_006408539.1:273244-313117 GCF_000296735.1 Chrysochloris asiatica | reverse complement strand
TAAAGATTTACAGCTTCGGAAACCCTATACAGGATCTCTATGAGTCGGAACCAACTCAATGGCACTTAACAACAACAACAACAACATAGGAAAGCATGGTTTCCAGGGTTATAATCCTTAAGGAAGCAAAATACTCCATCTTCCTTCTATAGATATATATTACAGTACATACATAACATATGCACAATTAGATTTCTATACACCAGCACCAAGCAATTAGAAAAGTTCATTTAAAAAGCCATTTTTAACTATAAGATGTCAAAGGATTTAATATAACCAAAGATCTGCAAGCATGCAAAAAAAAAAAAAAAGTTGTGTGACGTTGAGTTCATTGTAACACATAGTGACCCTAAAGGGTTTCAAAAGTTGTGAATCTTTATGAAAACAGACTGCCACAGTTTTCCCCCATGCAGGGGCTGATGGGTTTGAAAGGCTAACCTTTCCATTAGAAAGTAAGCATTTAACCATGGTGCAAGCAGGGTTCCTTACAAAAAAAGAGAGAAAACTTTATTTAAAAATATCAAAGAAGAGTGAGATAAAAGGAGACCGGCTGTTTGTCGTTTATCCTGGAAGCCATTGGAAACACTTAGCAGCAATGTCACGGGATGGATGGGATGGATCTAAGCTGTAGTTTTTATTTCCTCATTAGAGCTTAGAGTGTTTTTACTAACAGGACCAAATATCATAATGATGACAGTTTTTTCAAATCAATCAGAAATACCCAGGCATAAAAGAACACCAGACAATGTGAATTAAAAACATCAGGTGAGGGAAAAAACACAAACAATAGGAATGCCCAGGGGGGCTGCACACCCATCAGTCACGGAATTTGAAATAGGTAGGCTTACTGTGTTCAGAAAGATCAAATACCTGGTTAGAATCTCAGAAAAGAACTGGAAACTGTGGAAATTCTAGAACTTAAAGAATTTCTATAACAAGAATTAAGGGATTCTCCATCATTAGCCATCAAAGAGATGCAAATCAAAACCACACTGAGATACAATTTCACTCCCACTAGGATAGCTCAGATTTTTTTTTTTTTTAATTTTTTAATTGAAAAAAAAAACCAACACAAATTTTGGCAACAGTATGGGGATATTAGAATCCTTACCCATTTACCCAGTTCTGATAAGCATGGTACAGCTGTTGTGGAAAACAATGTGGTGGTTTCTCAAAAAAATAAAAATAAAAATAGAATTGCCATTGTTGTTAGGCGACCACTCAGTGCCTTTATTCACAGTGAACACAACACTGCCCAGTCCTGTGGCATCCTCATTGTTTGAGCCCATTGTTGCTGCCACTGTGTCAATCCATCTTACTGGGGAGCCTTCTCTTTTACGCTCCACTTTACCAAGCATAAGCTCCTTCTCCAGGGACCAGTCCCTCCTGATAACCTATCCAAAGTACATGAGCCCAAATCTCACCATCCTGGCTTCTAAGGAACATTCTGACTGTATTTCTTCCCACACAGATTTGTTTGTTCTTCTGGCAGTCCACGGTACTTTGAATATTTTCCAACACCTTAATTAAAATGTATTAATTCTTCTTCAATCTTTCTGATCCACTGTCCAACTTTCACATGCACATGAACTGATTGAAAATACCACGGCTTGGGCCAGGCGCAACTTAGTCTTCAAATTGACATCTTTACTCTTTAGCACTTTAAAGAGGTCTTGTGCAGCAGATTTGTCTAGTGTAAAGCATCGTTTGACCCAGCTATTCCACTACTAGATATGTACCCGAAAGACATGAGAAGAGAAACACAATCATGTGCACCAATGTTCTCTGTTGCACCATTCCTAATAGCCAAAAGATGGAAACAACCTAAATGCCCACCAACAGATGAATGGGTAACACATACATACAGTGCAAAACTACTCAGCAAGTAGGAGAAATGAAGTCTTGAAACATGCCACAGTATTGGATGGAGCTGGAAGACATTTAAACTCTTGAAATAAGTCGATCATAAAAGGATAAATATTGTATGACCTCAGATATATAAAAAAATCAAGGAAAGGCAAATGTACAGAGAGCAGAGTTTATTAGTGATTACCAGGGGTACAAAGGAATGGGAAAGAAGGCGGGCTTCACAGGGATGGAAATATTGTATTGATTAAGGGGAGAGTTGCACAGCCAATTCTTGTCATTAGTGTCAATAAGTTGTACACCTGTAAAAAATTGAATTGGTAAAATGGTGTGATGGATATATTTACAATGATACAAAAAATAAATACATCATAGAGTAGATGCTGAGGCTGCTTTTGTGCAACCAAAAACCTCCTGGGATTTGGTTTCTTGGTTTGAATGTTTAGCGTTAGGGTTTCATGGGACAGCCCAGTTAATTGGCCTCAAAACATGGTTAGTGCTTGTTCTACCTCCTAGTTCTGTGCTTCTGAGGTCTTCAAAGCTTACCAGCTACCATTCAAGACACAACAACGAGTGTCTTCACCTGAAACAACTGAGGAGGAAGATGAATCAGGAGTAGAAGGAGAATTTCTTTCTATGAAAACCTGTCTCCTTCACCGTGAGACCAGAACGGGATATTGTGTTTCCTGGCCACCATTACTGAGCATTTTCTTCAAGAATTTCATAGAAGAATCCTGATCAAAAGACAGAAAATGCAGAATGGAATTTCAAATTCTCATAGACTCCAGACTTCCTGGAGCCATGGAGGCTAGATGAACCCCTGAAACTATTTCCCTGAGATCATCTTTAAACCTTAAACCAAAAATATCCCCCTGAGGTCTTCTAGAAACCAAAAAAAAACCAGTTCAGTTTAACTAGTGAAAAATGTCTGCCTTGAGCAGTATATTCTTTTAAGAACTCTATATGGGATCAAATTGACAATAGCAACTGGAATCTAATCTATCTAATCACTAAGATAGGAATCTTAGTGAGCTTATGTTAATAGGAGAAAATAACCCGGAAGAGGACAGTGAGGAGAGTGGCAGAACTCAAGGCATGGCATTAGTGTTGCTACAAGGTGCGTGTCGAAGCTGTTGAAGTGATGTGTGTATATTGTGCTGTATCTATTCTCAACAACAGCATACATAACTATAAAATAAGATACATAAAAATTTATAAATATGTAGATAAAATAAATGAAACTATAAATAGGGGGCCAGGCTTACCTTATAGGTTATATAGTTTGCTAGCTGCTATTAAAGAGTTTCAAATTGATTATCATAAATTTGCTCTTGGATATTTTGTATATCTCAGTTCACATTGCTAATATATATTTTGGCAAGTCTTTATACTTTAAGTCTGAAATTGTTCCATAACAAAAGTTTAAACTTAAAAACCTAAAAGAATTCAGTGGGTTGATTTAAGAGCAATTAGACACAACTGGGAAGGTAATTAGTAAGGTAAAGTCAGCAACAGCATTGCTCTGCAAAGTTGAGGATACAGAGACTTTGTCTTACCTACTTTGGACATGGTATCAGGAGAGACAAGTTCCTGGAGAAGGACATGATACTTGGTAAAGTCGAGGGTCAGAGGAAAAGATGGATTAACACAGACCACCGCAACAATGCGCTCAAAGAGCACAGGATTGTGAGAGGGCACTGTTCCAGGTTGGGTTTCATTCTGTTGGACAAAAGGTCTCTCTGTAAGTGGGACCAACTCTAAGGCACCTAACAACAACAACAAAAGCATAATCAGAAGAAAGAAAGAACTAAAAAATAATCTAAAGTGCAGAGTCAAAAAGGTAGAATAGAGGGTAAGAGATATAACGGATACAGTGAAGATATCTGCTCTAAGTATTGTTGGAATCTCAGAGGAAGAGTAACAGAATGTTTAAATAAAGGAATATTGGCTGAAAAATTCCCAAACCTCATGAGTGATACCAAACCTTAAATTCCAGAAGACTTTTACAAGCCATTGAGTCGATTCCAACTCAAAGTGACCCTACGTAAGGTTTCCGAGACTATATCTTTATGGGAGCAGAAAGCCTTCCTTGTCTTTCTCCCTGAAGAGCAATTGGTGGGTATGAACCACCAACCTTGAGATTAGCAGCCTGATGCCTAACCCACAATGCCAACAGAGGTCCTTTCCCAAACCCAAACAGGATAAATAAAACCAGATAATCCTTACCTAGGCCCACCATAGTAAACCGTTGAAACCAATTTTTGAAAAATTTAACTGTCAGGGAAGAAAAAAACATTACCATCAAAGGAGCAACAATTAGACTGACCGGCAGGCGCTGTCAACAGAAACAGTGAAGACAATGGAATACATGCATCGTCTTTTGAAGTGCTGAAAGAAGAGGGCGACCAACCTAGAGACAGGAACAGCACAGAACTCAAAATCTTTATGCTGGGGTATAAAGCAAGTCTCAACAAACTTCACAAAAATGTCTTCAAGTGAAATATGTTCTCTGAGCACAATGCAATTAAGCTGGAAATCCAATTAAGCTGGAAATCAATCACAAAAAATAATTTAATAATCCTCATATGTTTGGAAATTGAGAATAGACTTCTAAATAACCCGTCTGTCAAAGAAGTCACAGAGGAAATTTGAAACATTTTTAACTGGATAATAATGAAAATGCTGCATAACAAAATTTATGGAGGAAAAAATTGAACTGTGGGATGCAGTTAAAACTGTGCTGAGAAAGGTATATCATTAAATGCATAAATAAAGCAGAAATTATTGCTATAAAACACAAATATACTATGAAGGGAATTAAGAAAGTCAAAGGTTGGTTTCCTAAAAAGACTATTTCAATTGATAACTCTGTACCAAGATACATCAAAGCAAAGGAGGGAGGGAATGAGGAAAGAAGACATGAGAGGATAGAATCCCCACTGAATAGTTTTCCTCTTGTCCAGATGGATCTGGTGAAAAGGGTTGGGGGAGGGTGAGGATAGGAGTTTATGATTCAATTGTGAATAATTGTTAGCAGGACTCATTGCAAGGGTCACGACTGTAAATGTCGAAGATATATAACTAAAAGAGGAGAGTAGTTCATCTTTTACTGCAGAAACAGGGGACCCTAGGACCATCAAGAGGAAAAAGCATGAGTGGAGCCTGGGATCCTAACCAGAAAAGGGGTGACAGCAGAGACGGTGGCAGAGGTGATGGCATAGAGAGACAGAGAGCAGCAGAGGACTACAGGCCCAGGGACTGAGAAAGGCAGTGTGCCTGCAGGCAGGAGGCTGGCTTAAAAAATGTGCCCTTTGGACATTTAAACAAATATGTATTTTCTGTGTGGTATGTGTACTTAAAAAAAAAAAAAAAAAGAAGACGATGGGGGTGAATAGAGGTAAATACTGTTAACTGTACATGGAAGGGATTATAATCATTGCAATGAAACAAAATATGCAAAAAGAAAGAAGAATGAATCATACTAGCATCAGAGTGAAAGAGGCAAATGACTTCAGATCGTATGTACCCCAAACAAACCTGCTGCATCAAGTTGATTCCAACTCTTAGTGACCCCAGAGGATAACTGTTCCTTAGGGTTTCTAAGACTTGTACAATTTTACAGAAGCAGACAGCTTTATTTTTCTCCCATGGAGTGGCTAGTGCATTTGAACCATTGACCTCCAGGTTAGTAGTCCAATGCTTAAACCACTGTACAACCAAGGTTCCTTTCAAAGCAGAGAGACATTAAAGATATGTAACAAGAAAAAAATATATCTATAAGAGGATATTATGAATGCAAATATATTTTTTAATTAGATGAGATGCTTTTGACTTTCACAAATGCATACATATATCAAAACTAATAAAACTGTATGCACTTTACATATGTGCAATGTACTGAATGCCCATCATGCATGGTTCAGTACTTGTCTACTAATCAAAAGGTTGGCAGTTCAAACCCACCCAGTGGCTCTCTAGAAGACAGGCCTAGCAATCTGCTTCCCAAAAGTCACAGCTTTGAAAACCCTCTGGAGCAATTCTTCTCTGTACATCTGGGGCGCCGGGAGTGGGAATCAACTCAGTGGCAACTAATAACGAACGATGAGGTTTTAAATTTTTGGATAAAAAGGACACATTATTTTTCTATTTAACTGGTTGCTACTTGTATTCTCTCTTCAAAATATTTTCTGAACAATTTATTCAGAACATTAAAACACAAAGTTAAAATATACCATTTTCAAAGTTCATGTGATTATTTACAGAGATTAGTTTGGCAAAAACATGTGATCATCTTGTTCGTGATGCTGTAAATATTTTGAGATATTGTGGAGGCAGGAAAAATTCACCCAAATGACTCATGATTTTTTTTTTTTTTAACTTTTTATTGTGAATTAAGTGGCGGTTTGCAGACGAGATCATCAGTTTTACATGCAACAAACCATGCACTTTGTTTCATCTCAATGATTGCAATTCCTTTTATTTAGCAAGTGATCTCACCCCCCACTGTGGTTCCTAGTTCCAGTCCATCTTCCTTCCCATCCTCCTTCCCATCCCTTCTCAACTTGGTCCTTGGGTAGATGTTGCCCTTTGGTTTTGAATGATTGACCATTCCGTGGTAAGCACACCTTACTAGTATTGTCCCCCTATAAACCTATCTACTGCTTGACTGAAAATTGGGCCACAAGTGTGAAGACCTTTCCGTCCTGAAGGGTAGTAAAGGTCTCTGGTTCCTACAGTTTCTTTCTGACCAGTAATCCTGATCTTTTTTTTGTAATTATGAGTTTTGCTCCACATTTTCTCCCACTCTATCTGGGACCTTCTAATGTGATCCCTTTCAGAGCAGTTGATAGTGGTAGCTGGGCACCGTCTAGTTCTTCAGGTCTCAGAGTCACGGAGACTGATATTCACATGTTCCCCTAGGCCACTGGACTAACAGCTTACAGGCATCTTCAAATTTCATCTTTCTTCTTTCTTCTGCCCATGAAGAGACCAAGAGTTGTATCTTAGAAGGCCATTCGTGAGCTATCAAGATCCCAGGTGCTCCTCACCGAATTAGGATGCAGAACATTGTCTGCGTGGACAGTGTGATGCCAACTGACCATGGTGTCCCCTGAGACTATGGCCCTGAGCCCCTGGGCACAGGAACTCATTGCCTTTAGATGTTTGATAATATCTCACAAGTTTTCATCATTTTGCCCTCTCTATGTTCCACCACAGAGTCCTGATGTGGCTCTGTGGGTTAATGTACTGGACTGCAAAGTCGGTTTGAAGTGCAAGGTCAGTAGTTCAAGCTCACCAGCTGCTTTTCGGAAACCCTATACAGAGTCACTGTGGATTGGAGCCAACTCGAGGGCACTTAACAACAACAACATGCTCCACCACATTCATAGGTGTGTTTGCAGCAAAGGTACAAATATCCTGTTTCAAACCCTAATATACACGTGGAGATACTCCCGCTCTTTCTCTCATACCCAGTCAGCCTGTGTCTCCATCCATGAATCTACCTGCAGAACACTCTTGTTCCAAGGTTGTGTTTATAAATGTATTTACCTCTGTCCCCTTTAGTCCTTGCATATCACCCTGGGTCTTCACCTGTCTTCATCATTCTTCTGCCAGCTTCCCTCTTCTTGTCCTCACCATCACCCAGGTTAACATGTGTCTACCCTCTAGTGTGGCATTGTGGATTAATATGCTTGACTGCAAAGTCGGTTTGAACTGTGAGGTTGGGAGTTCAAGTTCACCAGCTGCTCCTCGGAAACACTATACAGGGTCTCTATGGGTCGGAATCGACTCAACAACACTTCACAACAACAACAACAATAACCCTCTATTCAGTGAACTATTCTCCCACCCCTGCTAACTATTAAAAAATGTTTCTTTTAGAATGAAAACCTTTTCTTGAGTTTTTAACAGTAATGGTCTCATACAATATTTGTCCTTTTGTGATGAACTAATTTCACTCAGCATAACGTCCTCCAGGTCCATCCATGTTATGAGGTGTTTCACAGAATCCTCATGATTTTTCACCATTGCATAGTATTCTGTCGTGTCTATATATCCAGTTTGTTATCCGTTATTCCGCTGATGGCATCTAGGTTGTCTCCATCTTTTTGCCTGTGTGTATAGTGCTGCAGTGCACATGGGTGTGCATAAATCTAATGTGAACTGACTCCTATTTCTTGTGGACATATACCCAGTAGAGGAAATTCTGGATCATATAGCATTTCTATTTCCAACTTTCTGAGGATGCGCCATACCATTTTCCAGCAGCAATAGGCTCCAGCTTGAACAACAGTTTCGAGGATGACTCAGGACGTGGCATTGTTGTGGTCTGTTGTGCATAGATTCCCTATGAGTTCAAAGTTTTTTGGCAGTTCAATCTTACTAGTGTCTCCTCGGAAACCATATACAGGGTCGCTATGGGTTGGAACCGACTTGACAGCACTTAACAACAACAATGAACTCTGGTAGCGTAGTGGTTACGAATCGGGCTGTGAACCACAAGGTCAGAAGTTCGTAACTACCAGCGGTTCCACGGGAGAAAGATGAGGCTTTTGCTCCTGTAAAGATTTACAGCCTCGGGAACCCTGTGCAGGGTCGCTATGAGGCGGAACCGATTCCATGGCACTTAACAACAACAACAACAACAATGAGCTCTGGTAGCATAGTGGTTATGAATCGGGCTACTAATCTCACAGTCAGCAGTTCGAAACTACCAGTGGTTCCACCAGAGAAAGATGAGGCTTTCTGCACCCGTAAAGATTTACAGCCTCAGAAACCCTGTACAGGGTCGCTATGAGTCTGAACCGACTCCACGGCATATAACAACAACAAGGTGCACTAACTATTGGTCTCTCCATGTGCAGAAGAAAGAGCAGTAATGAAAATTTAAGATGCTTCACGTGAACATTAGTCACCACTACTCTGAGACCAGAACTGGCACCTGGCTACCACGACCAACTGCTCTGAAAGGGATTACATTAGAAGGTACTGGATAGAGAGGGAGAAATGTGGGACAAAACTCAAAAATATTTTTAAAAGATCAAGCTAAAAAAAAAGATCAAGCTTACTGGTCAGAAAAAGACTAGAGAAACCTGACTTTGGCCCTTGGTTACCTTTCAGGTCTGAAACCTGAAACTCCCCTGCATGGCTTGACTTTTAGACAAGTACAGCACTAGTAAGGTATGCACACCACAGAATAGTCAACTGTTCAAGATCAAAAGGACAGCGTTTACCTACAGACAAAATTCAAAAGGGCTGGGAAAGGAGGAGGAAGGGAAATGAGAACCCTAGGGAGGAAGTGGGGTAAGCGATGTTACATGGAGGAGATTACAATCATTGCAATGAAATAAAAGTGTCTGATTTGTTGCAGGTAAAATTGATGATCTGCTCTGCAAACCTTCACTCAATTCCCAATAAAAAGTTTTAAAATAAAAATGAAAAACAAATAAAAACCAGAGCAACGACAGCAACAAAATTAGAACTAGAAAGACCATTGGACCCAGCCATTCCACTCCCAGGCACACACCCTACAGATCAAATAAAAGACACAGAGAGCCATTTGCTGAATCTATCTTAGTTGTGACATTATTCACAATAGCAAAAAAATGGAAACAGCCTAAGTGCCCTTCAATGGATGAATACCCTAGAATACTACAGAATAGAGACAATGGAATACTACACAACCCTAAAGAACACTGATGAGGCCACCAAACATGGTATAACACGGATGGATCTGGAGGACATAGTGCTGAGTGAAATAAACCAACCACAGGAGGACAATTGTTGTACGAGCCCACTTTTATCAGTAGACAAGCATAGAGCTGTATACAGAGATCAATATTCTTTGGAGGTTCCCAGGAAGAGGTGATAGAGGATCATATTCTAAATCATAGATACTTGTTATTTTCGGTGAGAGAAAAAGTAGCACCAAATGTGGGTGCCCTGAGCATAATTTAACCAAAGTAAAGATGTCACTAAGTGTACAAGAAACAAAAAGAAAAAAGGAGTTGTCTTAATCTGATTAAAATTACCTACACAAAATCAAAAGCAAACATCACACTTAAAATGTCAAAACTGAGAGTCTGAGAGCCTAAGGTCTGTAGGGACGTTGTGTTCATTATACAAATGGGAGACTGAGATACAGAAAAGGACCCAAACCCCCATTCCTGAGTTCTGGCTCCAGGACCTGGCCTCTGAGAAGAGGGTGGGACCTCAGGAAGGGATTGTAGCTGGGGTAGTAGGGGGAAGGGTAAGTAGCAGAAGAGATATCTGGCCAGGGCAACAGCTTCCCCTTATTGGGAAAGGATTCTGGGATGTGTGGAGGAGGGGACCCTTGGAAGGAGCGCCCTACGTAAGGGACATTTCCACCCAGCCACCCTCCCAACCCCCACTCCAGTGCAAGCCCAGCCTGAAACGAATGCTGGCAAAACGGGGGTGGGGGGTGAGGGGGATCCCACCACACCAGAGAGCAGGAGGCCCAGACCCAGTCTCCTGCCTTGGCCCCAGGAAACCAGATGTGGGCTGAGGTCGCCATTGCAAAGTGCATACATCTTCAAAGCTGGGCTATTTTCCACCTCCTTTGGGCAGTTTTAGAACAAGTTTATAAACCTGGAGTTTTAATGGATGACATATTGGTGTGTATCTGGGCTTACTTGGTGGTTGTTGTTCTTGGGGGATGGGTAGGGTAGTGAGCTCCTTGCCTTGAGATACAGCACATACCCCATTGCCGTATACACCTGCCCCCTTCTCCTACCTGAACTGGGGATGTAGGTGCCGGCTCTGAGTTTACCTGTTTGGTCTCACACTTGTCCCCTGTCCTGGTTCCCTCTTCTGTGAGGTACTCCCAGCAGGGCTTCATACACAAACCTACACTCACACCACACTCCTGCAGACATGTTCATCTCCAGCACAGGGCAGGGCCCTCTGCTTCTAGATTGGGCTCCTGGAGCCCTCTCCCCTGCCGGGGAACTACCTCAGCCTGGACTACCCTGGCCTCCTCACTGCTTTTCCAAGCTGGAGCCCACTACAGCCCTGAGTCCCTTGGCCTGGTGTTTCCCTCCCCGGGACCCACTCCCTTCCCACCTTGTCTAAAGAGCCTCACTTCCGGCCAGCCCCTTAGTCATTTGATGTTATTTCTTCTAGCCCCTACCTCACTGCTGAGTGTGTTGCTCACTCATGTGCAACATCTCTCTTCCCACTGGGACAGCTGCATGAGGGCAACTCAGGGATGTGCCTGGGACATTTCCATCATCTGCCACAGGATGGCTAACCCATGTGGAGAAGAGGCCGTGCGTGGCTCTGTGTTCACACAGGAAGACAGGATGGGAGCTGTTGAGAGCACAGGTTGGGGGGGAGGGGGTGTCTAGAAAGTCATAAGGGTCACTGTGGAGCCTTGCAACAATCTGCTGCCCAGTGAGATCCCAATGGCCAACCAACAAGAATTAGAGGAGGAAAGGGAGTGTAATGTAGTGATCTAGGATCATGGACCTGGGAGACAGACTTGTTAAGTACCGTCGAGTCGGTTCTGATCCATAGTGACCCTGTAGAGGGTTTCCAAGGAGCAGCTGGTGAACTTGAACCACTGACCTTGTGGTTCAAACCAACTTTACAGTCCAGCGCATTAACCCACGGCACCACACCAGGAAGAACTCCAGGGAGACAGGCTACCTAGGTTCCAATCCCTGTCCTGATGCTTACTGGCTATAGGACTACTTAGGGCCTCCGTTTTGTTATCTATTCAAAAATAAACAAACAAACAAAAACCAGCTGATTGTGTATCAGAGTAGAACTGTGCTCCGTAGGGCTTTCAATGGCTGATGTTTTAGTAGTAGATTGCCAGGTCTTTCTTCTGAGGTACTTCAGGGTAGACTCTAATCTCCAACCTTTTGGTTGACAGCTGAATGAATTAACCCTTTGCACCATCCAATAGCTCCTCTTTATCTGTATTGTTTTTGGGTGCCGCCGAGTGGATTCCAACTCATAGCGACTGCGTGCAATAGAATAGAACTTCCCCAAGGGTTTTCCAGGCTGTAATCTTTATGGGACTAGATCACCAGATCTTTCTTCTGTGGACCCACCGGGTGGGTTTCAGCTACCAACCTTTCATTTATTGACCAAGTGCTTAACTGCTGTGACATCAGACATACTTTAGGTTCAGTTTCTGATCGCCACAATAAAGCAAGTATCCCAAAAAATGAGTCAGGAATTTTTTGGTTTCCCAGTACATGTATAAGTTATGTTTATACAGTACTTTAGTTAATTAAGTGTGCAGTGGGAAAACTTTGGAAACATTGTGACGCAGAGACAAAAATGGGCACATGCACCAATAGGCTTACCTGACACACAATTGGCACAGTTTGTAAAACATGCAGCATCTGCGCAGTGCAATACTAGTGAGTCACAGTAAAATGAGGTATGCCTGTAACGGGCATACTAACGACTCTTCTTCACAGAGCTGTCCCGAGGATTGAACCTGTTGTTAATGAAGCACTGGGCAGTGTCTGATGCACACGTAAACCCCAGCCCACTGCTGGAGCATGGGTTCTGACTCACGGCAGAACTGAGCCATGGGACTTCCTTACAGAAGCAGAAGGCTGGTGGGTTCAAACCACCGACCATTTGTTTAGCAGCTGAACTGCTTTAACCACAGCACCACCAGGGTTCTTGGCCTCTACCCCCAGTCACTTTTAATGCTGCTGCTGCTCCTGCTGCTATGAAAGAAAGTGCACGCATGAGGACACTGGTGGGAAACCGTTCTGAATATGCGATGTGAATCCAGGGTAAAGTGTGTGTGTGTGAGAGAGAGGGATGGTCAGTTGTCACATCTCCGGTCATTATATCAAAGTCTGTAGGTGGTGGCCCTGGAGCGGAGCAATGCACAACCCCTGCAGCCATACTTGGCAGTTCTACCCTCGACTAACAAACTGGAGACCCAGGCCAGGGCCACTAGCTTTCTCCCCTGGGCCCCCTGCAGGCCTGAAGCTCACCCACTGTCAGCACCAGAGAGCAGGAGCTTGTACCTCCCAACACCCTGTGGTCGCCTCAAGGTTTCCCACCCGCCCCCCCCTCTGTCCCCTGGGGGCAGCTCACATCGCCCAGTGTAATGCAGGTTGAAGGTCATGGAGGGGCTTGAGGGCTCTGGGACAGTGCACTGAGACAGGGCCAGCCCCTCTTAGCTGAAGACAAGGTGGGCAGGGCTGCTGGCAGGGACTGCCCACCTCCCATGCTAGTCCTCCACCAGGCATGGGGACCCAGTCCTTGCCTGTACACATTCCTCTGGAAGGAGACTTGGCCCTCTCTCCAGCACGTCCGATAATCACTGTTGTTGTTGTTGAGTATCGTGGAGTCAGTTCCAACTCATAGCGACCCTGTACAGGGTTTCCAAGGCTGTAAATTTTTGGGAGCAGAAAGCCTCATCTTTCTCCCTCAGAACAGCTGGTAGTTTAGAACTGCTGACCTTGAGGTTAGCGGCCCGACTTGTTACTACTAGGCTACCAGAGCCCCTTGAACATCGCTGTTGGAGCTGCCTTTTCTTCTTGAGCTCCAATTCCCTTCTCACCATTCTTCCCCAAAGATACGTGGGGGTCCCTGCGTGGAGGACACTTTTGGGAAGGGAGTTACCTGCTCTAGGAGCAGGTACCTGCAGAGGGTAGGTGGCATGGTCCGACCTTGGTGTGGGGGACAGATGCCAGCCATGGGGGTTTCCAGTCTTGATACAGTTGATTGGATTACTGTCCCAAGGAACCACGAGGGATTAGAGGCCTCAAGAAAGTGATGACAGCCATGCACTGACGGCCAACAAGGGCTCAAGTGGCAGTGAGAGAGAAGTGAGGGGTACCTAACTTAGGCACCTCTCTGGGCTCTTAACGGGTGTCCTATCATGCAATCTTTCTGTCTGAAACCAAGACGGGTCAGAAAGAGGAAACTGAGGTTCCAAGGGGCATCTCTGGACCCCTGTCACAAGGAGGTCTCAGGGTTTAGACCCTGATCCACTACCTCCCCGCAACCTGCTGCCACATCGTCCAGGGTGGTGGACCTGACTGGACAAGAAATAGGAGCTGCTGGGGGAGGTGACCGTGAGGTGAGGAAGTTGAGGAGACGGCGTCAGGCTTGTGAGTCTGTGGCAGATGTGACACATCTCAGTGGACATGTATAGAAACCACTGGGAACAAGGTCTACACTCCCCAAGGACTGGAGCTCCCGAAGCCATCTCCCCAGCACCAAGGGCATCTGCAGAGGACTTGGAGGGCAGCAGCCTAGGACCAGGGCATGGGGAGGAGGGTAGAATGAAATGTCATGTAGGGATCTGTGGGTTACCAGACTTGTTCCCCAATCCACAGCAGTCCATAGCCAAAGACTCTGGATCTGTGGCAAGGGGGAGGGTGGATGAGGAGAATATCGTGTCCCCCTTCCCATGGCCCTCTCCCTACGATTGTGCATGAGAACCATTTCCTGTAGCTGCTGGCAGCTGGTGGGTGGGATCTGCCACCCCTGCCAGGTCCAGGCCCAGGGCTCTCAGCCCACCCCTTTCTGTAGGGCTCTGCCCATCCCTCCTGCTTCAACTCACAAGTGTACACACACATTCACAATCATTCACTTGTTCTCACACACATTCAAACGTACACACTCACACAGATTCACACATGTACACACACTCTGTCATTCACTCACATCTACACATATCCACACCTACATACAGCCCTGCAGTAGAGAAATGGGCTTATGTTGTGAGACCTGGGTGTCCTAGTTGGGCATCTTGAAGCGAAGGTTGTTCTTCACTGCTATGGCTAGAGAGGAAGGGCTTGTCCATGTCACCTGCCTGTCAGCACAGGCCAGAGCTAGAAGGCTGCCACCCCTGCCAGGCCCAGGCCCAGGCCCAGGACTCTCAGCTCACCCTTCCTGGCCACTCTCCTCAGGAGGATACCACCGGCCTGGAGGGCTTTGTGCTGCCGTAGCTGGGACCTCAGCAGGTGTGTGGTTCCACCCCAGGGCCTGGTTTCCTCAACTTGCACCCTGACAGCGGCTCCTCAGGGCACAGCAAGGGGCATGCATGATTTCCCTCTTAATTTGGCCTTCCCTTCTGCTCTGCTCCAGCAATGAACCCCCATGATCCAAGGAACAAAGTTGAAAGGACGCAGAAGCCACAAAAGAACGTCATCTCCAACTGGGAGAACTCCTGACTGGACACTCACTCTGCCATGCCCACACCTGTCCGTCCCCTCAGTTGGGATTTGGGGCACATTCCAGTGCCAGAGACTGTCACTTCCCAGGTCTGTGACCTTGGGTGAGGACTGAACTCATTGCTGAGTGGATTTCGTAGGTAGAATGGATATTCCAAAGCTCAGGCCCGAGTCCAAGTTTCAGCCCCTTGGCCCAGCTGTGCCGGCAGAGTTTGGGTGCAGAATGGAAATGAGCCATGAGGCAAGGATACTGGGACCCTCCCCCTCCCTGGACGCCTCCCCCGGCTGTTGATCTGTGCAAGATTCAAGGAGCAGGCTATGCCTGGAGTGTGGAAAGCTGACTGAAGGCCCCTTCACCCAGGCTGAGCCGACATCAGCAGTTCAGGGGTACCTGAGGCACACCCCTCCTTTACAACCCCAAGCCCAGTCCCTCAGGGCTCAAGGGCTCATTTCAGCTGCTTCCACAGCCTTAGCATAGCTCATGTGCCCCTCCCATTTCCTCAGATGCTGACGGTGAAAGGTGTGCTTTGTTTCCTGGGTGGTTCCTAGGGTGCTGGCCTATGGCAGCTATCTCACCTGGGGGTGGGGGGCTCAGAAGGGTGCCATCTGGAGGTAGGAGGAGCTGTTTGTCAGGCAGGGGAAGTAAACCCCCCAGGAGTGGACAGGACTCCCTGAGCCTTTTTGTTCAAATTGCCCTGACATTCATGCATTTGGTGAATTGGAGGCAGGGGATAAGTTCCTCCTATTTCCAGAAACCCTCTGCTCACTAGACGGCTTCACCCTCTTGGGCTTCATGTTCCTCCTGGTGCCCAAGTCCACTCCGAGAGCACTG
Organism: Chrysochloris asiatica; assembly: GCF_000296735.1. NCBI lineage: Eukaryota > Metazoa > Chordata > Mammalia > Afrosoricida > Chrysochloridae > Chrysochloris > Chrysochloris asiatica. The sequence goes on along the minus strand of NW_006408539.1, from coordinate 297,238 downwards.
AGGTCATGTCTGGAAGGCCACCAGGCTCCTCCAGGAAGCCGGACCACAAACACCATCAGCCTCATTATCCTCTCTGATGCTGGGAGCCCAGGTGTGACAGAGTGGGCGGGCCTACAGGTGAGTCGCCAACCAACTGGGAATCAGAGATTGGGGTCCCAGCACTGAGGGAGGGCTCCCATAGCCCCACCCTTGGCTCTCTGGGGCTCCTCATCCCTCCCACTCATGCCTGTGAACATGGGGAAGGAGCACTTATTGAGTACCTGCTGTGTACCACAACTGTCTATGATACAAAAGGGGCCAAGAGGACAGGCAATACGTAACAGCAGACTGGAGTGGAAGGAAAACTACTCTCAAGTGACATGATCTTGTATGTAGAAATCCCTAAACGAAAAAAACCGAAACCCATTGCCAGTGAGTCGCTTCTGCCTCACAGTGACCCTTTAGAACAGAGTCAAACTGCCTCATTGGGGTGCTTCAGGACCTCAGGTCTTTATGGTAGCAAACTGCTGCATGCTTCTCCCCAGGACTGGCTAGTGAGTTTGAACTACCAATCTTTCAGTTATCAACAGAGTGCTTAACCATTGTGCCACTCACATTCCTCAAGAATCCCCAAAACTATTACAGCTAGTAAACAAGTTAAGCATAGTTACAGAATGAAAGATACACTAACCAATTTCCTTCTATATACTAGCAATGAACAATCGAAAACAAAATTAGGAAAACATTTCCTTTTACAATGGCATCAAAATAATAAAATACTTAGAATAAATTTAACGAAAGAAGTACAAGTCTTACAACATTGCGGAAACCAATTTTTTTTAAGATTTAAAGAAATGGAAACACATCTCATAGTCACAAATTGAAAAACTTAATATTCTTAAGATGGCAAAAATATCCAACTTGATCTACCAATTCAACGCAACTCCCATCTCATAAGGTTTTAACATGTGACTTTCTGTGAACCAAGGGTGGGGTCCTCTATTTTTGGAATTAGGGGATATCACCTTGGTCATTCCCTCAGGACTATGTACATCCAACCCCAGGGGGACTGTCCACCTTACAGCAGTAAGTTATAGAAAGAAAGCCCAGACTCAGGCCAGACATAATTCTGATGCTGTGTGACCTTGGATATGTTACTTAGCCTCTCTGAGCCTCTTCTGATATGTTCCAGCAGACACAAGACATTCAAGCAGTACTAGTTTACTACACCCACCCCCATCCTCCCTTCATCCTACTGGATCAGATTGATTCCAGGTCTAAAGAAGGGCTGGGACCCAAGGTGAAGTGTGAGCATTACCTGGGGACCTGGCCTCCTTGGGTAAGAGCTGGGGCCTCCCAGAGCCCTCAGCATCCTCAGCCATTGGTCTGGGGGCCAACCCTCCCAATTCCCTAGGCTGGCGGGGGCAGGTGGAGGGGGTTGCACATGAGGGGCCTCTGGAAACCCCAAGTGAAGAAAAATCAACATTGCTACCATTGATTGAATCTAAGCCTGCCCCCGGCACTGTCTTGAGCATGTAAAAACTTATTTAATCCCCGTAACAACCCTATGAAGTAAGTTCTATCTTTAGTCCCAATTATACAGAGGAAAAAGCTGAAACACAGAGAAGTAACTTGCCCCAAGTAAGTAGTCCAGGCAGAAATGACCACGCTGGAACGTGAACTGGGCTGTCCGGCTCTGGAGTCTGTAACTACTTCTTTGTATCATCCTTTGAGGTCAAGAGGGAAAAGGAAGCACACCATGCACAGAGGTCCCTGGGGGGCACACACAGATTGCTCTCAGCCACTAACCTAAAAGTGCAGGGGAAGAAAGACCTGGAGATGTGCTTCAGCAAAGATTTACAGCCAAGAGCACCTCCTGAAGCGGTTCCACTCTGTAACACATGAGGTTGTCGTGAGTCGGAGTCCACGTGATTGTGGAACAGGAGGCATACACAGACGGCCATAGACTGGTCCAGGAGACCTACTTCCTGCCCCAACAGGGTCTCAGCCTGTGCATGACTTGTACCCATGAAGGCTTAGATGTAGCAAGGAAGGCTGTGCTCTGGGCCCTCCAGGCTACATAAGATTTTCAGGATCTTGGCATATATTTTGGGGGGGAGGGGCTCACTCATTTCCCCAGGTTCTAGAACTACTATGGGTCCCCCTGGCCAGCTCAGGTAGGTCTAGGGTGGCTGTGAGCTGGGACAATGTTGTCCTTTCTCTAAGACTTTAATAAGACAGTCTGTGCCTTATACCAGAGGAGCTAGTGAAGCCCTTATCCTGCCTGTGCACACCCTATGCTTGCGCGCACACACCCACACCTCATGTACCTTGGTATAGGGCTGTGTCCACCCAAAGGAAAAGAAATCTTTTCTACCTAGCCTGCTAGCTGCCTTGGCTAGAAATAGAATTGAATTCTACCCACAGGGGTTTAAATCCCAGCTTTGTCACTTACCAACTCTGTGACCTTGGGCAAAATCACTTAACTTATGCTCGTCCATAAAGCAGAGTTATAATCTACCTACTTTGGGACTGCAGGCTTGCAGAGACAATATAGAAAGAGTTTGCATGAAGCCGTGGTGCAATAAATGGCAGCACTTTATTGGCCTTTTAGAAGGTAGGAATGTAATGTGAGGGGGGAATGCTGGAGAAGCTAGCCAGGAGGGCGTCATAGGAACTGTGGCATTTGGATTGGACCTTGCTGGCAAAGCTAAGAATAAAATAACTGAGAGTTAAACCAGTTTCAGCAGAGGCAACTCCAGTTGATATCGGCCCCATGCATGTCAGAGTAAAACTGTGCTCCACAGGGTTTTCAGTGGTAGATTTTTTGAAAGTAGATCTTTCTTCCATGCATGGCTGGGTAGACTCAAACCTCCAAATTTCAGCCTAGCTAGTTGACCCTTTGCAGCACCCAAGGTAGGGAAGCGGGAAACTAAAAGAAAGTTAATGTTTGTGTCCTGCTTATTAAATGCCAGAAGCGAGCTAAAGACTTTCCAGACCTCAGAGCATTCAGCCTCCCCAATAACTCATTTTATAGAGAAGACACCGAAGCTTAAAGCATTTAACAACCTGAGCCGGGTTGTGCCTGGTGAGGGTCAGGGGGGTGCTCTCACAGAATTCCCACCTGGGGATCATTAGCCTGGAGGCCAGGGGGGGTGCTCTCACAGGTCCCCTGCCTCAGCATAGTAGGAGGAGTTATCCCTGGACTTCCAGCCTGGGAGAGGGGAGAAGGGGCCTGGGCCAGGGGCCCAGTAGACCATCCTCAAATAACCAAAGCCATACAACAGAAAACAAAACCTGAAAGAAAAAACCCAGCAAAACCAAACCATAGTGGGAAAAGTTGGCAGGAAAGCAAGACATTCATGTCTGACATTAAGCAGATGGGTTACCTTTGATAGGGACAAATCAGGGGCTATGACTGGGTGGCTTCTGGGGTTCCCGGGATGTTGCATGCCTGTGTGGTGGGTTCAGATAGTTTGCTTTATATTCATTTACTAGGCTGTTTGTGTTTCATGTACTTTCTTCTATGTATATTTATAATAATAATAAAAAAAAAAAGAGCTGGGGGAGGGTGGTACAAATCCTCAGTAGAACTGGGAAAGGGGGCCCAGAGAAGGTGATGTTACTATCTATCCCCTTACTCCCACCCATGGTAAGCAACAGAATTTTCTTTCTTTTAGTAAGGATATCTTTTCTTAAGCTTTTACAATAATGGTCTTACACAATACCTGGCCTTTTGTGAACAAACATCTTACCATTGTTTCCTCTCCTTTCCCCCTTCAGCCTGTGTCTCCATTCCTGTATCACAGAGCCTTGTTCTTCCAAGGCTGTGTAAACATCACAGTCCATCTCTATTCCAGTTAGCCCAGGCATACCTCCCAGTCTTCCTCTGTCTTCCCCACTGCTCCCCGTTCTAGAGAAGGTGAGACTTTTTAAATGTTGGGAAATCGTGTATGGAACATTATATCCAAATATTCAAAAGTCCTAAAGATACGGAAGTCCTTGAATAGAACAAATGTTAGCCAAAAGGTTTGAGGTTCAAACCTATGCAGAGGCTTATGGGAAGAAAGGGAGAACTCAGCCATGGAGAATTCTACGGAGCACACAGTTCTGCTCTGGTACCATGAGTAATCTTAGATGATATGGATGTTTTTCTATGGAATGCTTTGGGGAGTTGAGGGGGAATGACAAGAATTGTTACATCAGTTTTAGATTCTAGAGTACCCTAGCAGCCCTAGGCCGGAGAGTGTCGCAGCAGCTCTTGATCCATGGTGGAAGAAACCGAGGCCACTTGGAGAGGTGAAGCAGAGTTTCAGATTTTATTAAGCCGGCTGGCTCAGAGGAGCTAATTTTTCCAGATTCTGAGCACCGAATGGAGAGCAACACGGGCTTACATGGGGTCACAGTCAGGGAGGGGCTAGGGTGCTGAACTGTTTGAGGGCAGGAGGGAAGCCAGGGGGATTGGTCCCCTTTGGTGACCTGATTAATATTCTACCTTGTCTCCTGGGTGGGGTGGGGGTGGAGGGGCAAAAGGGAAGGGATTGGTCCTGCTCAGTAACCTGATTAGCATTTTAGCTTGTCTCTGGAGTGGGGAGGATTGGTCCCATTCAGTAACCTGATGAGCATTAATGGGAAAGAGACAGTTAATGTTTCTACCTTTTCCTGTTCAGAATGAGTAGCAACCCTGATGAGCTCAGTATGGACCCCAGGCCCTCTGCACTGTCTGGGGTGAGCTCCAAGCAGACAGCACTCTCCGTATGGTTCGTTTCTTTGATATTTGTGATTGAGTCTGGAGTGCTTCTAACATTGTAAAAGAGTCCTGGGTTGGCACTGAGGGTTAATGCGCTGGACTGCAAAGTCAGTGTGAACTGCAAGGTTGGCAGTTCAAGCTCACCAGTTGCTCCTTGGAAACACTATATAGGGTCGTCGGAACCAACTCAAAGACACTTAACAAAAAGCAAACAAACAAAAAAGAAATCATTGTGAATATTCAACAGAAGAAAGCAGCTATGGTTTCTGTACTGAGTGGTCTGGTTGGGGAGGGCCTGAGGCTGGCTCCCTTCCAACCCCCAGAGCACCCCTCCACTGGCCCATTTTTCGGAGGCGCCCTGCAGAGGTCCTGGAGATAAGCTGGCGTCTCCACAGGACTTGTGCTGTGGTCTGTCTGTCTGCACACTGGAGCCTGAGCTCCACTCCTTCCGGAAAAATCCATTAACATATCTCTCCTATCTTGGCTCCTTGGAGCCAGCGTGCTGACTGCAGAGGGAGGCCCGAGGGTCTGTCCAGCCCACTCCTCCCCCAGCCACGGCAGGGTGGCCACTGGGGCAGGGGTGCAGAGCATATCCAACCTGAAGGCCTTGCTGCTGGCCTCCTGGGGGCTGTTGTGGGCCAGGGAGTCTGTCTGCTGCCCTGGACCAGGCTCCTGGGGCCAGGAAGGTCTGTTCCAGGTGCACCTGGGTCAAGAGGCGCCTGGCTGAAGAGAAGCTTCTCTCAGACTTGGTCCCTCCCGGCTTTTCTTTGGCGGTAACAAAGTCTGAGGGTCTGAGACCCCATCATTTTACTCTGAAGGGCAGAATTGAGAGGAACCAGACACCCAGAAAGTGGAAAGGAAAAGACCGACATCTTTAGCTATTTGGAAACTGGAAGGGGAGAAAGACAAACAAAATTCAAAGAGAAAATATTTGCAACATGTGTGAAATATAAATCTGTTGTTATGTACCATTATGTTGATTCCAACTCAGTGACTACAGGAGACAGTAGAAATGCCCCACAGGGTTTCCAAGGCTCTCAATCTTTATGGCAGCAGACTGCCCCATCTGTCTCCTGTGGAGTGCCTTGTTGTTTGTTGTTAGTGTCATGGAGTCAGTTCTGACTCATAGCGACCCCATATAGGGTTTCCAAGGAGTGGCTAGTGAGCATGAACTGCTGAATTTGTGCTTCAAACCGACCTTGCAGTCCAGTCCTTTATCCCACAGCGCCACACCAGGATTCCTGGTGGGTTCAAATTCCCCACCTTTCGGTTAGTAGCTAGGTGTCTATCCAATGCAACTGAGGGCTCCTATCCTGAATCTATCCACTAGAAAAGATTAAAAATCCCCCAAAACTAGGCAATAGACAGGGAGAACCACTTCACAGAAGAAAGTAAACTGATCAATACATTATTTATTCAAAGATGTTCTCTCTAGTAATCAGGGAAATACAAATGGATAACTATGAGATATCATTTTTCATCTGTTAGATTGGGGAAAAATTTAAAAGGTTGATAATATGCAATGCTGGGAAGGATGTAGGAAAACAACTCTCTTATGCTGCAAGTTTGAATCAGGGTTTGAACCCGTGCACTTCCACCCTCAATATATGGAATCAGAATCAGGATTTTACAGATTCCCAGGTGATTTTATGTATACTTAAGAATTACCAGAGGGTCTGGTTAAATATAGATTCTGTATTTCTATGCCTGGGGTGGGAATAGGATCTTATAAATCCCCAGGTTACCTTATGTATACCTGAGAATTACCTGGAAATGTTGCTAAACTGTAGATTCTAATTCCCTGTATCTAGGGTGAAAGTGCAGGGTCTCAGCAGGGAACTAGAAGGAAGATGTTTGCAGCTCTGGTTAATGTAGCCACAGCTGATTAAATGTTTAAATCCATGTATTACAGATGTGTGGGATGAGACCAGGGTCACTATGAGTCGGCAAAGACGAACACATGTTTGTGGAAACATATAAACAAGTCAGAGCTAAACAAAAATAAAGAAAAACACTATGAGTGACAGTGACAGACAGAGCGACAGAGTGGCACTGAGAGAGGCTTTTTTTTTTTTTTTAGGCACTTTTGTGTAGTTTAAATGTTTTTCAGCAAAAGTATTATTTTGGCTTTCTAAACATTAATAAGGAGTTCTGATGTGCAGCTTCAGGATAAGCACTAGACTACTAATTGCAAGGTCAGTGGTTCAAACCCACCAGCCACTCCTTGGAAACCCTATGCAGGATTGGTATGAGTCAGAACTGATTCAATGACACTTAACAACCATCATTAATAAAGAAAAATTAAAGAGAAAAAAAGGATGGTCCCAAGGGACTTGACAAAGGCTCTTAATGAAAGGTGGTTTGTTCAAGTCCCACAGAAAAGGCAGGAAGTCCAAGTGCTGAGGGGAGTTATTGGCAGGAGTGAGGCCGCTTGGTGGCCTTTTGGGGCCCTTTAACTGCGGAGTCCTGGTGTGGTGCTGTAGGTAATGTACCAGACTGCAAAGCCATTTGAACTGCAAGGTCGGTGGTTCAAGCTCACCAGCTGCTCCTTGGAAACCCTATACAGGGTCACTATGAGTCAGAATCGACTTGATGACACATAACAACAACTGCTTCTAGCCCATTCTTGGTAGGACAGTCTCATAGTCCCTCCCCACAGACTTCCGAACCTGTACCGAAAGAATGAGTCTCAAGTTCCCATAGCTCAGATGACATCCATCTTGGGTCTCCCAAGGCAGTGCTGGTTTCAACCCTTCTATTCTTATCAATGGAGAAAAGATTGAAGTTGTCAAGGACTTCATTCTTCTTGGATCAACTAACAACACCCATGGAAGCAGCAGTCAAGAAATAAAACGACGTATTGCATTAGGCAAATCTGCTGCACAAGACCTTTTTAAAGTGTTGAAAAGCAAAGATGTCAGCTTGAGGACTAAGGTGCATCTGACCCAAGCCATGGTATTTTCAATAACCTCATATGCATGCAAAAGCTGGACAGTGAATAAGGAAAACCGTAAAAGAATTGATGCTTTTGAGTTATGGTGTTGGAGGAGAATATTGAAAGTGCCACGAGCTGCCAAAAGAGCCAACAGATCTGTGTTGGATGAAGTGTAGCCAGAGTGCTCCTTAGAGGCCAGGATGGACACACTTCATCTCTCATACTTCGGATATATTGTCAGGAGGGACCAGTCACTGGAGAAGGATATCAGGTTTGGTAAGGTAGAAAGTCAGAGAAAAAGAGGGAGAACCCCAGTGAGATGGACTGGCAAAGTGGCAGCATCGATGGACCCAAGCATGGCAACAATTGTAAGGTTGGCCCAGGACCGGGCAGTATTTCGTTCTGTTGTGCATAGGGTCGCTATGGGTCGGTACCAACTCGATGGCACCTAACACCAATAACAACCACTTGTTTGGAAGGAGTCCTGGTGGCACTTGGTAGCTTCTAGGGAGAAAAGACTTGGCAATTCGCTCCTGTAAACGTTGTTGTTGTTTAGTTCTGTGCGTCAGTTCCCACTCATGACAACGACCCTAACCAGGGTCTCCAGTGACTATTCTCCTGTGGAGCACTTCCACTCAGCCACTCAATGGCACTTAACAACAATCGCGTGTCTGGAGTTTTGTTCTGAAAACATGGTGTTCATCCACTGAACCTCATGTTAGCTGAGGAATAGGGTGTAGAAAAGAGATAAGGTGTGGGTTTTGTGGATGCAACACACGTTCCCGATCATTAAGTCTGGGGGGCAGAGGAGGGAGAGGGTCTGCTTATGGAAGACATGGCAGGTGGAGGGGAGGAGGACTGGGCGGAAGGGGCTGGCCTTGGCTCTGCCTGAACCCACGAGTCCTCCCCCAGCGTGTTTTGACACGTTGTACTCCAAGGAGGGTGTAATTATTTTCTGTAAGGGTTTCCTAACGTATCATTAATGGATCGGTTCCCGAGTTTCCAGCTCGCTGCAGAAGGCGGTTGCTTAGAGACTGGATGAAGCGCACATTCTCTAAAGGGCTGTAGGAGGATCTAGAGAAACTTGGATGGCGTCCTGCCCGCCATGCCAGCCCACCTCACTCCCCAACCCCCTCCTCACCACCAACAGACTCCAAGGAGCCAGGCGTTTCCAGCCTAGCACTCGGGTAACACAGGAGAAATTCCAGAGCTCTCTTTGTGTTCTTATCCACCAGGGGTTTGGTCTGCGGCTGGCTGGGTCCTGTGGTACTTGTCACCCTGTGTTTCTTCAGTGATGGCTCTGCACAGGCAGCATCTTGAAGCTGTGTGTCACCTCCACGGGGGGGGGGGGGGCGGAGGATGAGTGCTTACCTGGTACTGGGAACAGCAGAGGAGTCACCATCAGAAACACTCCAAATACAAACCTCTTTAGCTGAGCAACTTCTACCAAAAAGCTTGAGTTCTTGGACTCCAGTTCCCTGTCTGTAAAATGGAGATTATGCTCCATATCTTGCAGTGATTTTTAGAAGATTAGAGTTAATGTTTGAAGTAAGAAAGAAATAGGTGCTTAATAAATGGTAGTTATTTTGGAACGAGTCCTGGTGGTACAATAGTTAAGCACTCAGCTACTAGCCAGAAGGTTGGTGGTTCAAATCCACCCAGCGACTTTGAGGGCCCAAGATGTGGTGATCTGCTCTTGTAAAGATTACAGTCGAGAAAACCCTAAAGGGCAGTTCTACTCTGTCACATGGGTCACTAGGATTTAGAACCGACTCTACAACACCCAACAGTTGCTTTCTGAGCAAACAAAACTGTGGATTTTCATGTGTTAACTCAGTACACGCTTACTGACTGTGCACTGTGCACTGGTGAACACGAGAGGCAAAACTTCTGCTCGAACAGAGTCGGCATTCTAGGAGGAGAAGTTAGCCTTTAACATTAAACCTTGTAAATAAGTAAATTGTATGAAACATTAGAAGATAAGTAACGCCGTAATGTACCTGGTGGGACAGTGGCTAAGTGCTACACAGAAGCTTGACTGTACGAACCCACGAGCTTTTCCTCAGGAACAAAGATCTAGCAAACTGTCCCCAAAGAGTTGGAAAAGAAAGAAAGAAAGAATTGCCTTCCAGTCAATTCGGATTCCTAGCAACACTGTAGAGCAGAGAATTACTTCATAGGGTTTCTGAGGCCGAACTCTAAAAACAACACTGTATTCATTAAGTGGTGTCAACAAAACCAGGTGATTCTTCTAAGCATCATTGTAATTGGGTACCAATGACAGCTCTGATTGAGAAAAAAATATTTTTGTTGTGTTAACGATGTTGTTGTTGTTAAGTGCCATTGAGTCAGTTCTGACTCATAAGAACCCTGTATAGGGTTTCCGAGGAGCTACTGGAAAGCTTGAACCGCCGACCTTGTGGTTCAAACTGATTTTGCAGCCCAAATATATATATATATATATATATGTTGTTGTTGTTGTTAAGTGCCGTCGAGTCGGTTCCGACCCATAGCGACCCTGTTGAAACACCACACAAACATTTTATAGATGGTCATTTTAGTGTCGGAGACTTGGTGAGGCGCTGCGCAATTAATGTGCTGGAATGCAAAATCAGTTTGAACTGCAAGGTCAGCAGTTCAAGTTCACCAGCTGTCCCTCGGAAACCCTATGTTGTTGTTAAGTACCGTGGAGTCGGTTCCGACTCGTAGTGACCCTGCACAGGGTTTCTGAGGCTGTAAATCTTTACAGGAGCAGAACGCCTCATCTTTCTCCCGTGGAACCGCTGATAGTTTCAAACTGCTGACCTTGTGGTTCGCAGCCCGATTCATAACCACTTCGCTACCCTATACAGGGTTGCTATTTAAACAACAGTTTTGATGTCGCCCCTCTGACAGTGTCACCCAAACATGCCACTACTGTTTTCCCTTCTAGGCCGCACACTCGTCTCCTGGTCTTCTTGAATTGGGTGCCCACACACACTCAGTGTTGAAGTCCTGTTCCTGTCGGCCTAAATTCCCTTCCTTGGCAATAACAGCAGTTGACTGACGAGGCCCACATTCACTCTCCAGCCCACATCTCTCTCTTGAACTGAAGCCTTGAACAGCCAAAGGCTTCCTTGACATCTCCATATGGATACCCAGCAGCCTTAGCCAAATCAACCTCTTATCTTCCCCTCAAATTGCTGTCTCTGGAGCGTCCCCATCTTGGAGGTTACAATGCTGTCCTTGTATTTATCAGCTAGAATCCTTGCAGTCACCCTTGACCTCTCTCATTGTCTCATACCTCCCATCAGGAAATCCCATTGGCTCAGCTCCACAATAGAGTCAGAGTCTGACCTTCATGACCACAGGAATCTTAGCTGAGAAGTTCACTTTCTCACTTGTGTCCCTGTGTCTGCCTTTGGTTCCCTGTAGTCTAATCTCAACAGACAGAGTTCCTTCAGAAATGCAAGCCATATGACTCCTCTGCTGAAAACCCTAAACCCTCCAGAGTAAAACCCAAAGGCCTTACAGTGTCCTGCGGTGGTGGTTCCCAAACGTGTGTGCCTTAGACTAAGTGCATCAACATCGCCTGGGACCTTGTTAGAAATGCACATTCTCAAGCCCCCTCCAGAGAATCAGAATCTCTGGGCTGGAGGGAGGAGCAATCTGCATTTTGCAAACCTTTTAGCTCTGGTGGCGTAGTGGGTTAAACATTGGACTGCTAACTGAAAGGTCAGTGGTTCAAATCAACTAGCCCCTCTGTGGGAGAGAGATGAGGGAACACAGCCTTGGAAACTCTATGGGGCAGTTCTACTCTGTCCTTCCGGGTCCCAGTGACGGGGGTTTCCAGGCAATTCCGGTGCACGCATACATTTGATGACTATTGGTCTACAATGACCTACTGATTTGGTCCTACACCCATCTCTCTGATCTCCTACCTCCATGTCCCCAGTTCCCCACCCCTGTGAACTGATCCTCAGACACACTCCTGCCCTGGCTGACCCCCTGTCTGGTGTCTGCATGACTCACTCCCTCACCCCTTCACATCTTGGTTCAAATGCCATCTTCCCATCTTTCTTACAATTTCAACTCTCTCTATATATATTTTAAGTTTTTATTGTGAACTGAGTGATAGTTTATATGGGACAGCATCAGTTTTACACTCATTTCATTGCAATTATTACAATCCCCTCCATTCAGCATCATTCAACAGTATTTGCTTCTATTCCCTCTGCTTTTTTGGGTGTGTGTGTGTAAGGATGTACACAAAAACACTCAGGAATATATGATCATTTAAACAACCAAAAAGGGCACATTCTGCAAGCCTGCCTCCTGGCCGCCAGCACACAGCCTTTCTCTTTCCATGAGTCTAGAGTTCTCAGCTGCTCCCTTTCTCCATGCATGTCCTCATTTCTGCCTCCATCTCTGGTGTAGCTGCTTCTCTGGGTAGGGTCCCCCATTCCGCTCATGCTCTTCTCCCTTGGTGGTCCTCTGGTCCTCTGTTCCTGGACTGTAAGATTAACTACTGCCCCCTTTTTGTTACAAAACTTCTACCTTTAAATCAACTCTATTTTTGATTATGTTGCTTTTTTATTGTGGTCTGTAGAGTTTATTCCAACAAAAAGCGATACTACAGGATAGAATATAACTGCCTCCAAGGGTTTCCTACACTACAATCTTTTTCGAGGCACCCTGATTATGCAATGATTAAGAGTTCAACTGCTAATCCACTAGCCACTCCTCAGGAGGTCGTGGCAATTTGCTTCATAAAGATTTGTTGTTGTTGTTAAGTGCTATACATATATAATTTCACAGAAGGGGAAGCTGAGGCCCAGAGATATTAAGTGACTTGTCGAAGTTTAGACTCTTGGTGTATTGCTTAGAACATCACAAATTCACTCAAAAAACGGGTGTTTCCCCAAATCACTGTTAAGCCTCATCCAATAGACAGAGTCCTAATGACTCTGGAAGGAAGTCCTTGCACTTGGCAAGGCACACAGGAGGCCTGTGGTTGGACCAGTCTGTCAGGCTGAGGGTCTTTGAGGACTAGACAGGCATCTTTGCCCCAAGTCAGGGAGGGCCTTGGGAAGTCAGAACCCAGAGTCAATTGCCAAAAGTGAACAAAAAAGACACAACAGTTGGTCCCTATTTACCTAGAGCAGGTGAGGATAGAATAGGAAGAGGATATGGAATGTGTGGCTAATTGCCTTCTGGACCAACGTTCTCCTTTATCGTGAGACCAGAACAACAGAATAGTGCCTGACTAACATTACCCCCTAGAAGAACCCTGATCAAAAGGGAGAAAGTACAGAATAGACTTTCAAATTTGAATTCATGCATACTTTCTGGAGCCATGGAGGGTAGATAAACTCCTGAAACAATTGCCCTGAGATCATCTTTAACCTTAAACTAAAAAGAACTCATCTTAGTTAGGGAGTACTGTACAACAGACAGACCAGAAAGGAGCGGTTTTAACAAAGGCATTTTTTCTTTCACGGTTTAGGAGACTAGAAGTCTGAATTCAGAACACTGGTTCTAGAAAAAGGTCCTTGTCCACTTGCGGTGTCTGTAGGCCCAACATTCCTTGGAGATCCTCATGTGTCTTACCATCAATCATTCCCTGCATCTAGGAACCCCAGTTCCAAAGGATGCACTTTGTTCCTGGCTCTTCTTTCTTGGTGGTAAGAGATCCCCCTCTCTGCTCACTCATTTCACCTTATCTCTGTTGTAAGATCAAAGGTGCTGCAGGTCACACCCCTGGGAAACTTTCTTCCATCCTTTCAGGGTTGTGATGGGATGAAGGGCGTTGCAGCTGACTCTTAACCCTCTTATTGGTTTTATCACATCAGACCAGATCATGGTGAGTCATCACAGAACCGCTACATTCAATCATCACAGAACTGCCCAACTGAGATTCATGACCCAGACAAGTTGACATATAGTTTGGGGAAATATAATTCAATCTTTGACATCCCCTGACATCATCTTAAAACCAAACAGTAGTTCAGTAATTTAACTTGTTGTTAGGTGCTGTCAAGTTGGTTCTGACTCACAATGACCCAACACAATAGAATAAAACATTGTACCTTCCTCACAATCATTGCTGAGCTTGAGTCTACTGCTGCTGCCACTGCATCGATCCATTTCAATGGAGGGGAGGGGGGGTCTTCCTCTTTTTCACTGACCCTCCACTTTACCAAGCATGATGTCCTTTTCTAGGGACTGGTCCCTCCTGATAACATGTCGGAAGTATGAGAGAGGACGTCTTACCATTCTGGCTTTAAGAGGCATCTTGGCTGTATTTCTTCCAACACAGATTTAATCATTCTTCTGGCAGTCCATGGTACTTTCACTATTCTTCTCAACACCACAACTCAAGGCTATTGAAAATACTAAGATTTGGGTCAGGTACCCTTTAATGCTCAAACTGATAACTTTTGCTCTTGAATAATTTAAAGAGGTCTTATGCTGCAAGATTTTCCTAATGCACTATGTCATTTGATTTTTGACTGCTGTTTCCATGAGTGTTGATAGTGAACCCAAGCAAAATGAAATATTTGACAACTTCAATCGTTTTTCATTTATTATGTTATTTGTTGATCCAGTTGTGAGGTTTTGTTTTCTTTACATTGAGGTGCAATCCATACTGAAGTCTTTGATCTTCATGAGTTCGTATTTTAAAAAATCATATTTTACATTTAGCTAAATGTGTAAAAAAAAATGTCTGCATTAAGCTTTATGCTCTTTCAGGAAGAATCCATATAGGATCTAATTGACAACAGTCACTCAAAACCTGAGGTGGGAACCTTAGGGAGCAGGCAGATTATGTTAATGAAGGAGGCAGACCTCCAGAAAATGAGGGTGGGGATGGTTTTATCACTTGAGGAATGTCATCCAGGTCAGTAACAAAGGACTGTGATCTGCTGTGTACATTCTCAATAGCAACAAAACAAATAAAAATTCAGTACGTTTGTGTGTTGAATTGTGTATATTGTTGTATATGTATCTTGTATGTATATGTGTGTCAGATGTGCTGTGTATATAGTCATGTGTATTTGTGCATATGTGTGTGTGCTATGTGCTCATTTGATATCTATGTGTAGTATGTGTTGTACGTGTTCTGTGTATCTGCATTGCATGTGTATATATGTTGAATAGGTGTGTGTTACGTGTTATGTATTTTGTGTGTATGTGGAGTCCTGGTGTGGCACTATGGGTTAATGCACTGGACTGCAAAGTAATTTGAACAGCAACATTGGTGGTTCAAGCTCACCAGTCGCTCCTTGGAAACCCTATGCAGGACTTCTATGGGTTGGAACCAACTCGACAGCACTTAACAACAACAATATGTGTATTATATATATGTTATGTGTATTGCAGGCTGTTGTACTGC
Source organism: Chrysochloris asiatica (assembly GCF_000296735.1). Taxonomy (NCBI): domain Eukaryota; kingdom Metazoa; phylum Chordata; class Mammalia; order Afrosoricida; family Chrysochloridae; genus Chrysochloris; species Chrysochloris asiatica. The sequence goes on along the minus strand of NW_006408539.1, from coordinate 282,199 downwards.
TATACAGGTATATAAGTTGTATATATTAATGTGGTGTGTGTGTATATGTATCACATGTGTATATGTGATAGATGGGCTCTGCATGTATATTGTTGTGTTTATGTGTATGTGTTGTGTGTTGTATATGCCATATGTCGTGTGTATGCATGTGTATCTTGTGTGTTGTATGTTCTATCTGTGTGCATTGCATGTGTGTGTGTGTGCTGTGTGGGTGCATGTGTGTTGCACATATGGTATGTGGATGTTGTACTATTAAATGTGCATATGTGTCCTGTGTGTTACAGGTGTGTTATATATGTGTGTGTGTATATGTATGTATGTATGTGTGTATATATATATATACATACATACACATACATACACATACAGACATATATAGATATAGATATAGAGATAAGTCCTGGTGTGGCGCTATGGGTCAAAGCACTGGACTGGACTGAAGGTTGTGGTTTTTGATCTTCATTAGTAAATGTTTTAAGTCCTCTTCACTTTCAACAAGCAAGGTTGTATCACATGCATATCACAGGTAATTAATGAGTCTTCCACCAATCCTGATGCCACATTTTTCATCATAAAATCTAGCTTCTCAGATTATGTGCTCAGCATACGATTGAATAAATATGGTGAAAGAATACAACCCTGTCACACACCTTTCCTAATTTTAAACCATTTGGTGTTCCCTTGTTCTGTTCGAACAACTGCCTCTTGGTCCAGGTACAGATTCCTCATGACCACAATTAAGTGTTCCAGAATACTCATACTTTGCAATGTTGTCCATAGCTTGTCTTGAGCTACACAATTTAAAACCTTTGTGTAGTCAATAAAGCACAGGTAAATATCTTTCTGGTATTCTCTGCTTTCAGCCAAGATCCATCGGACATTAGCAATGATATCCCTCATTCCACAGCCTCTTCTGAATCCAGCTTGAATCTCTGGAAGTTCTCTGTCAATGAATGATTGTAGCCATTTCTGTATTTCCTTTAGTAAAACTTTACTCGCGTGGGATATCAAAGATATTGTCTGATGATTTCCGCATTCCGTTAGGTCACCTCTCTTTGGAATGGGCACAAATATGGATCTCTTCCAATCAGTTGGCCAGGTAGCTGTCTTCCAAATTTCTTGGCATAGATGAGTGAGTGCCTCCAGTGTTGCCTCACTTTCTTGAGCGATTTCTATTTGTATTTCATCAATTCCCGATGCCTTTTATTTGCCAATGCCTTCAAAGCACCTTGGACTTCCTCCTTCAGGATCATTGGCTCTTGATCATATGCTACCTCTTGAAATGACTGAACATCAACCATTTCTTTTTGTACAGACTCTGCATATTCCTTCCATCTTCCTTTAATGCTTTCTGCATCATTCAATATTTTGCCTAGAGAATCCTTCAATACTGCAAGTCGATGCTTGATTTTTTTCTTCAGTTTCCTCAGTTTGAGAAATTCTGAGCATGTTCTTCCCTTTTGGCTTTCTAATTCCAGGTCTTTGCACATTTTGTTACAATATTTGACTTTGTCTTCTTAAGCTGACCTTTGAAATTTTCTGTTCGACTATGTACCTCCTCACTTCATCCATTTGCTTTAGCATCTCTACACTGGAGAGCAAGTTTCCAAGTTTCTTCTGACAACCATTTAGGTCTTTTCCTTCTTTCTTGTCTTCTTAATGACTTTTCTTCCTGTTTGATGTTCGTAATGTCATCCCACAACTCTTCTGGTCTTCAGTCCTTAGTGTCTAATGCATTAAATCTGTTCTTCAGATGATCTCTAAATTCAGGTGAGATATATTTAAGGTCATGTTTTGGCTCTCATGGACTTGCTTTAATTTTCTTTAGCTTCAACCTAAACTTTCATATGAACAATTGATGGTCTGTTCCACAGTCTGCCCCTGGCCTTGTTTTGACTGATGATATAGAGCTTTTCCATCGTCTCCTTCCACAGATGTAGTCAATACAATTTCTGTGTAGGCCATCTGGTGAGATTCATGTGTATGTTATTTAAAAAGGGTATTTGCAATGAACCAATCATTGAGAGATACTATCTTGTGATCTCCAGCATCCTTTTTATCACCAAGGCCATATTTTCCAACCACTGATCCTTCCTCTTTATTTCCCACTTTTCATTCCAATTACCACTAATTATCAATACATCTTTATTGCATGTTTGATCAATTACAAACTGAAGAAGTTGATAGAATTCTTCAGTTTTATCACCACTGGCTTTAGTGGTTGGTGCGTAAATTTGAATAATAGTGATTTTAATCTGTCTTTCTTGTAGGTGTCTGGGTATTATCCTATCACAGACTGCATTGTACTTCATGACTGGTCTTGATAGGTTCTTTTTGATGATGAATTCAATGTCATTCCTCTTCAATTAATCATTCCTGGCATAGTAACATGTGCTTTTCAGATTCAAAATGGTCAATACCAGTCCATTTCAGCTCACTAATGCCTAAGATATCGATGTTTATGCATTACATTTCATTTTTGACAATTTTCAGTTTTCCTAGATTCATACTTCGTACATTCCATGTTCTGACTATTAATGGATATTTACAGCTGTTTCTTTACATTTTGAGTTGTGTCCCATCAGCAAATGAAGGTCCCGAGGGCTTTACTCCATTCACGTCATTATAGTCAACTCTATTTTGAGAAGGCAGCTCTTTCCTAGTCGCATTTTGAGTGCCTTCCAACCTGGGAAGCTCATCTTCCAGCACTATATCTGACAGTGTTCCACTGCTATTCATAAGGTTTTCTGTGACTATTTGGAAGTCATCTGTCTCTCCTTCTTCCTAGTCTGTCTTCATCTGGAAGCTCATCTGAAAGCTGTCCACCATGGTTGACCCTGCTGATATTTAAAATACCCATGGCATAACTTCCAGAATCACAGCAGCACACTAGCCACCACAGTACAGCAAACTGACAGACGAGTGGTGGCTATATGTGTTGGATATGTGTATATGTATGTGATATATGTTGTATGTGTGTATGTATTGTATTTTGTTGTATGGGTGTTGTATACCTTGTGCTGTGTTGTATATGTGTATAAATGTGTTATAAGTGCATTGTTGTTGTTGTTAAGTTCCATTGAGTTGGCTCCGACCCATAGTGACGCTATATAGGGTTTCCAAGGAGCGGCTGGTGAGCTTCAACTGCCAATCTTGCAGTTCAAATGGCTTTGCAGTCCAGCACACTAAAATATATGTGGGTTATAAGTGTTGTATATATATGATGAATCAGCATTAGACTGCAAACCACAAGGTTGGCAGTTCAAACCCACCAGCTGCTCCTAAGAAACCCTATACTGAGTCACTATGAGTCGGAACCAACTTGAAGGCACTTAACAACAACAACACAATTGTGTGTGTTGTATGTGTGTATGTGTGGCATTGTGGGGGGAGTTTTTGTGTGTGTGTGTGTTTTTGGTTTTTTTTTAAAGCTAAGTATCTGGTCAGGCAGGAGCCCTCAGGGGCTCTCCCTTGGCTGCCCTTCAGGACCTCACAGTTATATTAGACCCAATCTTTTTTTAAAACTCCCCAGGTGATTCCAGAGAGGAGGCACCTATGTGGGTTCCCACTGTGCTGAGCGCAGATCATTCACAGTGGAACTCTGGCCCAGTGCCTGGGTGCCTGGTGGGGAGGTTCAGAGCCCCAGTTTGAGGGGTCGAGTGGCTCAGTCACCCCCTCTAGTCTCCTGTCCCAGGGCTGGTGAGGCCAGCCTGCAGCCACACCTGACCTTGGTCAAGAACTGGCAAGCAGGCACCAAGGGTCCCGCCTGGAATTCCATCACCCCAGCTGGGAGCCAGGGCTGTTACATCATGTTCATGTCCCTGAGTCATGGAGACTGTCTCCGGCTATGGCCACAGAAAGGCCAGCTCCAGGCGGGAGGGCGGAAGCCGAGGACACAGCCGGGCCCACGTCTGTACCCTTGCGTTGCAGCCCCATAAACGGGCTAGGCTATTTTAGGGGAATAAGATCAAATGCGGCTATCAGTTCCCCCAGCTACTTTTGACTCTGGGCTTCGGGCTATTTCTGTGAGGGTGCAGGCTGGTGATACTCCCCGTCACGGAGCACTCTGGGGCTGAAATTAAATTTGCGTCTGCCTGGAAGAAGGAGTGTGAATTCCTATAGGATAGACAGTTGCCTGGCAACCGCAGTGTCAAGGCCAAAACACAGGCCAGGGCAGGATGGGCGCGGAGACATGAGGTTTGCAAAGTGCCAACTCAAGCCTGTGACTGACAGTCTCAAGGGTCTCCGATACTGCAGATAACTGGTGTTTGCTCAGGATGACTGTGGACCTTTATCCACACAGGGGAGGGTGCGCTGCACTTTAGGGCGTCTCCTAGCCTGGGTGTCTGCCAAGACATACACCTGATTTTGATGAGTGACTTCATGTTGTTTTTCATAAAGAGACCCCTGGAGGAGCCCCCTCCCCTTTGCAGTGGCTATTGTTAGGGGCTTTCAAGTTGGTTTCCACCTCAGAGTGACCCACATGTCAGCGTAGATAGAATTGCCCCCAGAGGGTTTTCTGCAATGTAATCTTTTCAGGAGTTCCTGGTGTGGTTCTATAGGATAAGTACTGGACTGCTAATCTCAAGGTCAGCGGTTCAAACCCACCAGCCTCTCCTCAGAAACCCTTACAGTGTCGCTATAAGTCAGAACTGACTCGATGGCACTTAACAGCTACAATCTTTACAGGAGTAGGTTGCCAGCTCTTTCTTCCCCGGAGCCACTGTTTGGGTTCAAACCACCAACCTTTTGGTTAGCAAGCAAGCACTTAGTCATTATGCCGCCAGGATTCCTTTCCCTGACCTCCTTACCTTACCAAAAGACCCTGCTCTTCTTCTGAGGATCCACGTCAGATTCGGTTACCACAAACACCACTACAACAAGCAGCAGATGGTCCACCGAACAAAGCATTGGACCAACGCCCAGTTAAAATCAGTTTTATGTATATAATTGGGAAGTGGAAGAAATGTAAAAAAAAAAACAAAAAAACACCCAGCTTGGTCCCTTTGTAAGATTGTACAAATGGTGAAACTGAGTCTCTGAGCGCTAAAGCGATGTGCCCCAAGCCCCTCTGAGGGTTTCAAGCAGCAGCCCTAGCCTCTGGCGTAGAGAATGGAGGGCATTGACCTGGGGTTATTTAGAAGACCAGGCCTCAGGGGTAGAAGACACAGAGTGCAAAGTGCCATTTTTATTATTCTTCTGACGCCATCACTTGGAGAAGTTTATCTGAACACACATCTCCCCACCCCAACAACAAAGTCAGCTTCAAAAAAGAAAGCCCTGAAGCAAGCTGTTTGTTTCATGAGTTGCTTAGCAAGGAATGGCATCCGCTCTGCAGATTCTAAAACCGTAGGTGTCATGGGCAGGGGAAGGAGGTTCCAGGTCGCTCTGGCCCCGGCCACCCCTCCAGCCCCCACCAGGCTGCAGCAGTGTCTGGTGGGGCTTGGTGGCAGCCAAGAAAAACTGGGGAAACAGAGTAACCTCCAAACGGCCTCCTCTTCAACACTGGCCGTATGCCAATGGTTCCCAGCCCCCATACCCTTGCTCACAAGCCCCTTTCTTAAAATGCCATCCCCACCTCATACTGGTTCACCCACCTCCAAAGAAGAGACCTAGAAAGAATCTTAGAAATCGTCTAGTCGGGTGGAGTTTCAGAGGAAGTCCTAAGGCTCAGATACACTATGAGTTTACACAAGTCATATACTTCTTTTTAAAATTTCTCTGAGACCACCAGTTTTTCCTCCTTAAATATCACCAGCCTTCCGTCCTGTTCCTTTGGGGATCTTCTAGGGACTTTCCACAGGTTCTCAAATTGTGATGCCTAGACCTATAGCATCAGTATCACTTGGGAACATGTTGAAAATGCAAATTCTCAGGTCCCACCCCAAACCCACTGAATCAGAAACTCTGATGGTGGGCCCTAAAAGCTGTGTTTTAACAAGGCCTTGAGAGGACCCTGATGCACCTAAGGTTTAAAAGCCCTGCTACTAGCCTACAACCTCCTTGGAAGCAGAGCCCCATCTCCCTATCTTGTTGACTGTCTCGTAAGTAGAGTTCATGGTAGATAGTAAAGCAAAAATCCAAACTTCAAGTTGATTCCAACTTGTAACAAAACAAAAGGACAAAAGTAGAACTGCCCTCTAAGGTTCCCAATGCGCTTCAAGCTCACCAGCTGCTCCTCGGAAACCCTATACAGGGTCACTATGGGTCGGAATCAACTCGACAACACTTAACAACAACAATCTTTATGGGAGCAGATTACCAGGTCTTTTCTCCTTTGGAGTAATTGGTGGCTTTGAACCCCCGACCTTTTGGTTAACAGCCAAGTGGTGAACCACTGCTCCATCAGGGCTCCATGGTCGACAGCTATTGCTAAGGGCTTTTGAACTGGTTCCAACTCATAACCACCCCTGTATAGTAGGACCCTGAGGAGCAGCTAGTAGGTTTGAACTGCTGACCTTTTGATTAGCAGTCCAGTGTTTATCCTACAGCCAAGATAGTAGGTTCCCAATAAATGCTTATATGACTATTCTAATTCAAGCTAGAGTTTTCACAGCTGAAAATGGCTTAGTGGGTCTCTGTTGGCATGTGAATGGTGGCAGTCCCTGAGTAGTGGGGGGTGGGGTGGGGGCGAGGAGGGATATCTGATGAAGGGTTGCAAACACCATGGAGGGGCCAGGGCCAGAGTTTCTCTGACTGGAATGTTAGGCTTGGAGGAAGTCCCTGTGGGTTATACCACACGCCTCTGGGCCCTGCCTGTGATCAAGGACAGCTGGGTCTGGGAATGGGGCTGTTGTTAGGAGCCATCAAGTTAATTCCAACTCATAGCCCCTCCATATGATAAAGCAGACTGGCCCATAGGATTTTCTAGGCTGTAATTTTTATGCGAGGTATGCGGTTCAAACCCACCAGCTGCTCCTTAGAAACCATCTACATAGAGGATCGCCAGGAGCTGGAACCAACTCGACAGCACTGAGTAACAACAACAGTTTTCATGGCAGCAGGTCTCCAGGTCTCTGTCTTGAGCTCAATACTTAGTCACTGGGCCGCCAGTCCCACCTGAATTCCTTAGGGTTGGAATGGAGGTTCTCATCCTGTTTTGATTCATTCAACCCCTTTAATAGGAATGGTCCCATGTGTTTTCTGGGAAGTGAGGCCACTGAAAAATGATCATTCCCCAACTGACACTGCCAGCAATTGTTGGAGCAATGGGACTGAAAGTGACTTGTCCCTCATTCCTCCATCCCTGGTAGCAATGCTGTCCACTTGTCATCCAGCACTGGGCAGCCTTGCTGGCTGTCCCAGGTTCCTTCTTTCCTGCCAGCCTCATCAGGCCCAGCAGAAACCAGGTTTCAGGAAGGACCTTCAGTCAACAATGGACCTCTTCTGCTCTCTGGGACTGTGCCTTATAAATGCAGGCCTGTGCTGTCCCTATGCTGAGCGCTAACTGACCGGGAACACTGTAAGGGCTCTGGGTACAGGCCCACTCCCCCTCAAAGAGACATTGACTGTTCAGGGCAACTCACTCATACCAGGGAACCCAAAAACCATTAGTGAGAGGGTTCTAGGGTCTTCCCCAGTACAGGGGAGCCACTCTGGGTAGGTGGGAAGTAGTGTGGATGGGAAGTGGGGTGTGCCCCAAGAAGACAAGCCATGGAGGCTTATAGTGGGGCTCCGTGGGAATAGGGGACAGTGATGGGTCAGATTGATTTGGGTCACCTTGGGGGAAGTGTGATGATTGCCCCTACCTCCTAAATACTTTCAAGCTCATTGGGACTAAGGTAGAGGGCACAGGACGATACCATTCTTCAATCACCCCCAAATCGCCAACACTCTCTGGGTCCAGCCACTGGTCAGATGTTCATAGGGGGTCTTCAGCTCAACACTCTCTGGGGTTTATCATTGCAGAATTTCCCCTAAGTGTTCTGTAAGGTCTTTGTGTGTTTGATGGGGTGGGAGAGGAATAAAGGAGTTAGAGGGGGGCAGGGAGACAGGGAAGTGCCCGGGGAAAGGATTGCTACATAAATAACTAACTATTTTTATTTCACTACTGGACTAAGAGCCAAGAATCAATTAATTTTTTTTTTAAAGAAAAAATAGTTGCATTAATCCCTGCTTCATCCCTCTGTTTGCATCTGTCTGCCCTTTGTCATTTGTGAGGTTGTGTGGGTGGGTGTGAATGTCCCTGTGTTCCACATGAAGTGCTGAACACACAGACACTATATACAGACATATTCACATCCAAATGGTACGGGTGCCTTTCAAAGATTAAAAAACATCTTCATTAATGCCACCTTAGACATGATTGGATTCAGCTTTTTCATGGGATGGATTGTAAGGCATGTCCCCTCCACATGCCATCTCCCGTGAGGACAGAGAAGAACATCATACTTTATTTTATGAGCCACAGGTCATTCGTCTATATCTGCTTTTTAAAGTCACAGAGGACAGTTTGCCAATCACTAGGAGAAACTAAATAAACAGAGCCAAACAGCGTCAGCTCTCTGCAGCTGAGTAATTATGAGGAATTCCTCTTTAAATAGAAGTTTAAGTCAATATAGAAAGATCACTTTACAGAGGGCAGCTTGGGAAGAGGTGGGGAGTAGAGCAAATGGGAGACCCCATGCAGGTCAAGTTGAAGGTGAAGATGGGATCTGGAGAAAGCGGACCAGGGAAGCCCGTCTTCTGTTGTCCACACAGAAGAAGAAAATCCAAGTGGCGTTGTTTCTGTCTTCATCTTGGCAGGTTCCAATTTCACAGACTTCATTCATAAAAATGGCTCTTGTCCTGGACCTAGAACCACAATCTTGACCTGAAGTTTCATGGTTCTGTCAACCAGCTCACTGGGAGTCTCCCACATTGAACCCTGTGCAGAGCCTTGGGGAAAATAAGGAGTATGGAAAACTTGTTGTTAGCTGCTGTGAAGTTGGCCGGATGCTTGGAGACCCCATGTAT
>NW_006408539.1:255043-273024 GCF_000296735.1 Chrysochloris asiatica | reverse complement strand
AACAACAACAAATCTTTATGTAAGGAGTTTTAGTGGCACAGATAGTTAAACACTTGACTGTTTCCTGAATGTTGATGGTTCAAACCCACCCAGTAACTCTGTGGGAGAAAAATCTGGTGAACTGCTACTATAAAGAAGATAGCCAAGAGGGTGTGTCCAACACCTGAGTCTGGAGCTTAGAGCTACTGCCCAGATGGTCCCAAGTACAGAGGATTACTCTCAAACCTTGTGAACCATGAGACAGAGCAGTGGGTTTCCTGGCCATGACAATGACTGCTGAGTACCTCTGGACTGGAGGCTCACTGGCACTTAACTAGGGGAGCTAGGTTGCTGACCTACTGAACTAGAGCTGGGCGCCTTCAGGCTGAGATCTATGGTAGAGCACTGTGACTTTGGTTCATTTATCGGCTATGTTAGAGGAACTTTGTAACATGGCATGGACAGAGCAGTACTTCAAGTGATTCTGCTGTGTTTTGGTCTGGCTTGGTGCCTGTTCTCTCTTCTTTTCTTACGATTTCTCCCATGTGTACTGGAAATGGCTACTTTGTGCCTGTTCCAACACTGGACTTTGGGAGCAGATAACTCATATTCTACATTTCACAATGAAACACTGCCTGATCCTGGGCCAACCTCCCTACTGTTGCCATGCTTGAGCCCATTGATGATGCTATTTTGCCAATCCATCTCCTTGGGGGTCTTCCTCTTTTTCTCTGACCCTCCACCTTACCAAACATGATATCCTTCTCCAGCTACTGGTCCCTCTTGACAATATGGCCGAAGTATGAGAGATGAAGTTTGGCCATCTTGGCCTCCAAAGAACACTCTGGCTGCACTTCTTCCAACACAGATCTGTGGTTCTATGGGCAGCCCATGACTCTTTCAATATTCTCCTCCAACACCATAACTCTAAAGCATCAATTCTTCTATGGTCTTCCTTATTCACTGTCCAGCTTTCACATGCATATGAGGTTATTGAAAATACCATGGCTTGGGTGAGGCGCACCTTAGTCCTCAAGCTGACGTCTTTGCTCTTCAACACGGCTGCACGAGACCCCTCCATAGATATGTGTTGTAAATTCCCAACTCTAAATTTGTGGTTATAATCCCATTTGGAGATGAGTTCTCTTTGTTATGCTAATGAGTCCAGACTGGTCTAGACTGTATCTTGAGGTGATTTCTTCTGAGATATAAAAGAGATTAAATATAAGATAAAAGCAGAGATTGGATAAGGTAGATTCCAGAACACATGAAGATCTTCAAGGAGCTAGGAAGCAGAAGCCGAGGAGACTAGGACCTTATGCAGAGTTGACAGAGACGGGAGGCCTTCCCTACCTAGAGCCTGTGCTCTGAGCTCAGACTTCTAGCCTCCCAAGCTGGAAGAAAATACATTTCTGCTTGTTAAAGCAAAAGAAATAAGTCAAGAACGCCCTCTGGAAATAAATCGCTTCCCTAGAAAACATCAAGGCAAGTGGCCAGGTCCCCTCAACGCAAACCCCCTTCCAAGACTAAGACTCAATGGAAATGCACACTCTGATTGGTGACCACACACATCACCGATGGGGGGAAGTGGGGTAAAAGCAGCAATGAAGCAGCAAGCTAAGCCCTACAATGTTCAGTGGACTTCTGTGTACTCAGTTGGGGACCTGGTTGGCAAGCAGTGTGAAGAGACCTGGGGGACTCTTGGGCCCAGAGTCAGTGGTGTGACCACGGAGGACTCGAGAAGAGAGTGGAGCTATTTACCGGCTGATGGGAAGAGAAGACTTATGCACAGGAGCGCCCACACTTGCAGATGATACCCACGTGACCTGGACCGGATGACTGGGTGATCTGAGCTCAACCAGGAGAGGAAAGAAGAGGGGGAAAAATAAAAAAAGAGTGAGCTGATACAGTCGGATGAACTTGACCTATACCTGTGAAGCAGTGACTCAAAAGAGGGAACAAATCCTCACAGCAAGAAACATTCATACACCCACCCACACCCACACCCCCACACACAGAGTGGACGGAGAAGGGCAGCTTGGACATTGGATACTCAAATGGGGAGGGGGGGACTACAAAGGCAAGAAGTGACTGGCTTACAAGCTTTCAAGAGGGAACCTGGTGCTAGGGAGCATGGCGGAAGGCAGAATCTCCAGTATGTACTATTCAATCTGTCTGGGCGGAGCTGATGAAAGTAGATACAGATGGGTAACTCGTGATACTGTAGGGAATAATGCTTATCAGGATGGATTAGGAGGGTTGGAAATGCAAAAATAGAAGTTTTGTAACAAGGAAGGGAGTGATTCATTCTCCAGGATAGGAGTGGAGGCCTCTGGGACCATCAACAGAGAAGAGCCGAGAGCGGGACCCTACCCAGAGAAACAGAGATGCCTGAGATAGAGACAGAGATGATGACGTGGAGTGATGAAGCGACTGGGGACCTTGGATCTAGAGAGGAAAAGGGACAGCGGGCCGAAAACTGGGGGGAGGAGGGGGAAGTGTAGGGGGCGGGTTTCTGGGATATACCCTTTGGGTGGTTGATGATGCATGGAGGGGATTGGAACCATGGCAGTGAGATGACATACGATGGAATGAATGTAAAATTAAAGTTCTCCCATGTAAACTATCATATAATTTTCAATAAAACATTAAAAAAAACAACAACCATATTCATAATCTCTAAATAAAGAAAATTATAAAGTAAAAAAAAGCCCTCTGGGGCAATTCTATTCTGTCACATGAGATTATTGTGAGTCAGAATAGACGGGATAGCACCTAACAACAACAACAAGAATGATCTTTATGCAAGCAAATCTCCAGGCCTTTCTTCTGAGGAGCTGCTGGATGGATTTGAACCCCCAAACTTTAGTTTAGCAGCTGAATATAAACTATTTGTAGCATCCAGGCTCCTCAGAGGACAGGTAGGCCTTGGGAGATCATCTGGATGTACAGAAAGTAGTTGGTTGTCATAGATTGAGTTGTGTTGGCCCAGAATATGTCAACTTGACGAGGTCATGCTTCTCAGTGTTTGTGCAGTTAGGCGATGATTCCTCATTATGTATCTCATGTGATAAACCAATTGAAGGATTCAAGGTAGGCTGCCAAACTCTTAATCCTAATGCCATCACAAACCTGAGCAGATTGAAGGAAGTTTCCCTGGGGTCTGACCTGTGACATCTTTTATTCTAAAAGATAAAAAGAGAGATGTAAGAGCAGAGTGAGAGAGACCTACTACTGCCAAGAAAGAAGAATGGGAGTGAAGTGTGTCTTTGGACCTGGGGTCCCCGCACTGTGAAGCTCCTAGATCCAGGGGAAGATTGATGCCAAGATGGATGGAGATCTACAAGGAGTGCTGGGTCTGCGGCTGCTGAGCAGAGACAAGAACCTTTCTCCAGAGCCAACAGTGACAGACAGCCTTCTTCTAGCGCCAGTATTCTGAATTTGGACTTCTAGCCTCCTAAAGTGGGAGTTGTTAAAGCCATCCACTTGCAGCATTTCTGTTAGTTAGAACTAGCTAACGAAGACATTGGTAATGCTTGTCGATGAATTAATAATACTATTTGGTTAATGCCAGGCCAGCAAAATGGCCAATGAGTGATGGAGAAGTTAGAGGAGACAATGGTCACCCTGGTCTGGGAGACCTCTGGGGGGAGAAAGCCTTGAAGGCCAATGCCAGTTCAGGTAAGCGGGGAAGGCAGAGGAAGCATTCCAGACAGGGGACACAGGCTGAGCAGATGCTCAGAGGCAGGAGAATAAAAGGGCAGATAGATTTCCCTGGATACAGTCGGAATTATGCTAGAGAGGTGGGGCACTTGGAATGCCAACCTGGGCAACTCCGTTCTGACTGAGGACAGAAGGACTCTGAGTTCTAACCACCCCAACCCTTCCTGCGAAGCAATTTTAGGATGTCTGTGGAGGCAGCTTCTGGGGTCTCAGATTCCCTTGGGCTCCATATATAGACAGAGCACCCTGCCTGGATGAACCAGTGGGTGATATGAAATAGGCTGATCCCACCGGGTTCCGGGCACCGCAGCAGGTGCTGAGGATGTACAGAAAATCATAAGTAGTATGTGCCCCAGGGAGTTCACAGTGCAGGGAAGGGTCTCAAGGACACCAGAGTCGTGGGGGTGCAACTAGGGCTTTGACAGGAACCAACCTGTATCAGTCACCCCTCAGGAATCCCACAGTCTCACTAGAAGAGCCTTCTGCTGGAGCTGAGCAAACAACTGCTCTTGCCCACTCTGAGAAGGAACAAGACAGATGGAGTCCGCCCAGTTCTTGACCCTGGGATTTTCTGAAAACGACTGAGGGACTTGTTGAAGAATGGCAGGCTCTATAACTAAAATCAAAAACAGGAAGCAACATCACTATAAATGAAGAAAAGATTGAAATTGTCAAGGATTTCATTTTACTTTGAGGCGCAATCAACATCCATGGAAGCAGCAGTCAAGGAATCAAATGACGTATCACATCGGGCAAATCTGCAGCAAAAATCTCTTTATCTTATTACTTCAAAAAATATATATATTTTGGTTGTTGTTTGGGTAAATTTTTAGAGCATATTTGTTTTCCATTCAACAATTTATACATGTTTTGGTTCGTAACATTACTTATGAACAATGTAGTAGCATTCTTCCTGGATTCTTAATTTCCATTCACTCACTCTTCCTACCCCTTGTGAGCTTTGTTTTGGGGCAAATGCTGCTCTTTTTGTCTCATGTGGTTGAATAATCTGAGGAGTACGTTCCTCACAAGTGTTACTGTTTGCTTTATGGTCTGTCTGTTGTTTGACCGCAAAGTGAGCCACTAGGGTAACGTCAGTCCCAGGTTTGTACTGAGGGGACACACTCTCAAGGGTTCCACCAGTCTCTCTCTGCCTTTTGTAGGATTTTTTTATTTTGTTCTACACTTGTCTCCTGTTCTGTCCAGAACCCTCTGTGGCTCCTGCTTATCAGGGTGGTCAGTAGTGGTAGCTGGGCAACATCTAGTTCTGGTTTCAGAGGAATGGAGGTTGTGGTTCACGTGGTCTACTCGTCCTTTGGACTAATTATTTCTTTGATTCTTTGATTTCCTTCACTCTTCTTTCCACTGGATGGGGAAAAACCAGTAGTTGCATCTTAGATAGTTGTTTATTCATTTTTAAGGTCCCAGAAAAGGCCTCTTTACAGTGTTAAAAAGCAAAAATGTCACTTTGAGGACTAAGGTGTGCCTGACCCAAGCAGTGGTATTTTCAGTTGCCTCATATGTGAGTGAAAGTTGGGTAATGAGTAAGAAGAATTAATGCCCTTGAATTATGGTGCTGGTGAAGTATATTGAATATGCTGTGGACTGCCCAAAAAACAAACAAATCTGTCTTGGAAGGAGTACAGCCAGAATGCTCTTTGAAAGTGCGGATGGCAAAACTTTGTCTCATGTGCTTTGGAACATGTTATCATGAAGGATCAGTCCTGGAAAAGGCCATCGTGCTTGGTAGATTAGTTGTTGTTAAGTGCCCTCGAGTTGGCTCAATCTCATAGCAACCCTATGTAGGATTTCTGAGGCTTTATATCTTTGAGAGAACAGAAAGCCCTTATCTCTCTCCCATAGAGCCGCTGGAGGGCTTGAACCTCAGATCTTGTGGTTCGCAGTCCAGTGTTTGTGATATGGAGCCACCACATTCCCTGGTAAAGCGGAGGGCTGGTGAAAAGGGGGCAGTTGGTTGACACAGTGGCTGAACAATGGGCTCAAAAATAGCAACGATTTCTGAGGCTGGTGGAGGACCAGACAGTGTTGCATTCTGTTGTACGTGGGGTCACTGAGTCAGAACTGGCTCGATGGTACCTAACAACAACAAGAACGACAACGACAAAACACAAACCCATTGTTGTTAACTCAGTTCCAACTCATGGTGACCCTGGGTGTTAGAGTGAAAGTGCTCCACAGGGTATTTTGGGCTGCAATCTAGAAGTAGATTGCCAGACCTTTCTTCTGTGGTTTCACTGGGTAGATTCAAACCACCAAACTTTTAGGTTAGTAGTTGAGCACAAACCATGCTGTGATAAAGCTTATTCAATTTATGGCATTTGTGTGAATACAAACCATTAACCTCAACAATCTCAAGGGCCCAGAGAGGAGCTGGGGTAACTTCACATGGGGATGGCAAGAGAGCTACTCCTTCTGTCTCATCTGCCAACCGTGAACCACTAGACAACCCCAGCTTTTGATTATAATTTTTTGTTTTAATTTTAAACATAAAAAAAATAGAAATATTTTTACAGTAAATATCCATTTATCTACTACCTAGACTCCATCATCAGACTCTCCTGCCTTTTGCGTTTTTCTGTCTGCAACCCATCTGGGATGGTATAGGACCAGGCAGCATTTGAGCTCCCTCGTGCCTGGGGTTGCCCTGTGTCAGAAGCTGACCTAAGGGCAGCTAACAAAAATAACATCTGTCTGTCCACTGCTCTCTTTGTCCACTGCACCTTTCATGACACACTTCACAGCAAACTGCAGACCGATTTGTTGTTGTTTGTGCTGTCGGGTTGACTAGACAGAACTGGCCCATCGGATTGTCTAGGCTGTAATTTTTATGTGAAGGAGACCTGGAAGCTCAACTGCTAACTGAAAGGTCTGCACTTCAAACCCACCAGTGGTTCCATGGGAGAAACATGTGGTAGCCTGCTTCCGTGAAAGACTGACAGCCTTGTTGGGACAGTAAAATGGTGCAACCACTGTGGAAAACGGTATGGCGTTTCCTCAAAAAGTTGGAAACAGCAATACTGTATGATCCCTCAATCCCTCTACTTGGTGTATATCCTCAAGAAATAAGACACGTGACACGAATAGATGTATGCAGACTCGTGTTTGTCACAGCACTATTCACAACAGCAAAAAGATGGAGACAGTCTAAATGCCCATCAGTGGAAGAATGGATAAACCAACTTTAGTACATACACAAATGGAATACTAGGGAATGTCAAAGAATAATGATGACTCTTCAAAACACCTCATGGCATGGATGAACCTAGAGGATGTTATGTTGATTGAAATTAGTCGATCACAAAAGAGCAATTATTGTATGAGACCACGGTTGTAAAAACTCAAGAAAAGGTTTTCATGCTAAAAGAAATATTCTTTGGTGGTTACCAGGGATGGGAGGGAAGAAAGAGTAATTCACTGACTGGAGGGTGGACATGTGTTAACTTGGGTGGTGAGTGGCACGGTGTTAAAGCACTGGGCTGCTAACTGGAAGGTCAGTGATTCAACACCTACCACTCCCTGTGGCAGTCTGCTTACATAAAAATGACAGCCTTAGACAGTTCTACTGTGTCTTGAGGGTCTCTGTGAGTCCAAATCAACTCACAGTGACAGTGGGTTTTGGCTTTTTGTTTGGGGTAGAAAATGCCACTTTAAGGACCTGCCCCAGGTAGCCAGAGTTCAGAGAGATAGACGTGTCTGCAGTCATCCTTGTGAGCAGTGTGTGTTCGGGCAGGAACTCGTGGGAGCCTACAGGTACTCTGAGTTGGGGTGGGGATTGGAGGCAGACTCTCAGGGGCAGGCTTTGGGCATCACTGGTTTTCAGTGGTAGCCTGGTGATTCCAGTCTGCTGCCAAGGCTGAAAGTCAATATCTAAGGCGAGAAAAGAAGCTGGCCCTGTGTGGTACCAACAGTTAAGCATGCCACAATTAACTGAAAGGTTGTTGGTTCAAACCCACCCAGACGTGCCTTGGAAGAAAGTCCTGGAGATCTACTTCCAGAAAGTCACAGTCTTGAAAATCCTATAGAGCGGTCTTTATGAGTCAGGCTCGACTCAATGGCAACTTATAGGGAGAGGAGAGCTGGTGAGAGGCTGCGGGCCGCAGTAGTGATTGCAACCACAGGTCCCCAAAGCAGGCTGAGCCTGTGGGGGAAAGGTGAAAGGTCATCCTCCCCTTCCCAATGAGCTCTCTCCAAGATGATGGTGTGTCACACCAGGACGAGATGTTCCAATTCTTCCCAGCACCCTATACTCAGCAGAATCCACAGGGTCCCCTCTACTGTTGATGAATGTCAGTGCAGGTAGGACTTCCTGGTTGGGCTCTGAGTTGTTGTCCACCTTATGCTGGCCAAAATCACAGTCCCTCTCCAGCCTCTGGACAATGGAGGATGGCCTACAGGCCCCCTAGACGAATTCTTCTTTGGACTGAACACAGTTCACACTTGGGGTTTGCTGTGAACTGATTGTCTGGCAGGGCTGGGATCTAGAGAGAATGAAGAAGCATCAGAGTTATTGGGTGACCCATTCTTGGAGGGGAGCTTCTAGAAGGTCAGGAGAGATGGATCAACTGCTGGGGACCAGGGAGAAAAGGGTCCTGTCTAGATCCTGCCTAGCTCCTGAGCTCAACTCCCTCCCAATTCACTCCAGTGACTTTACTCTGGTGTGACCCTCTGACCTCTCCAACCTCACTCAGAACTGGTTCTACAAGGACAAAGCTAATCATATCTCCTCATGGAGGAAAGAGTGATTCTGCAGACAGACAGATGGAATTTCACAAGGTTGCACAGTAGCCGTCGGTTCTAGACTCTAGGGCTCCTGGAACCTGGTCTTATGGAGTTGTAAACACTCCAAAATGAATCACGTAACCTCCACAAGACTGAGCATCAGTTCTGAGTCCTGTTCTCTCTCCTCATTGAGTGTGTGTGCGTGCGTGAAGTGCTCAGCAGCCCGTAGCTGGGCTGTGGAGACCACTCTTGCACAACAGAAAAGACCAAACAGCTCCAGGCATTGTGCAAGTAGCCCCTGACGACCGCCCACCACAATGCTCTGCAGCACAGGTCTCTGGAAGCTCACCTACCTCGGCAACCTGAGGGCCCAGGGAGGGTGACAGTGCAGGAGGAGTTAGAGTGGACACCAGCCAAAGTTATGCGTCTGGAGAGACAGGCAGTCCTAAGGCCAAAAAGGGCCCATCTGTGGCCTGTGGAGGTGGACAGGGAGGTAGGCCCAGGAAGTTCACCTCTCAACTGTCTCCAGGCCTGGCTGCCTGGCCTGGCTCTCCCTCCTGCCTATCGCCTAGGCATTTGCTTTCAGAATTGTATTTAACCCACTGCCAAATAATTGATTCTGACTCTTAGAGACTATAGGACAGAGTCGAATTGCTCCATAGGGTTTCTGAGACTGTCAATCTTTATAGGAGCAGACTGCCTCATTGTTCTTCGAAGGAGCGACTGTGAGTTTGAACCACAGATCTTGGAGTCAGCAGCTCAGTGCTTAAACCACAGCATCACCCAGGTTCCTTGAATTGTATATCGGACTGTGAAATTGGAAAGTTATAGGAATCTGGAAGGAGGTAGGGGCCAGGCAGCTCTGCAGGGTGGCACCAAGGATTAGGAGATCAGGCACTTCTGAAAAGGGGTTCTGATCCCTCATAGCTCTGCCCTCACCCGAAGTACATGAGCCTGGAGTGGGATAAGAATTCGAGGCTGGGCCAGGCCCTTGGGAAATAGAAACCGCTAATCTTATCCATTGGGCTCTGAGGAATTTGGCAGGACCAGAAGGCGCTCCAGGGACTGGGCTGGCCTGCCCAGCCTCTCTCCCCCACCCCAAGCAGGGGACACGCGATATTAATGGCCCTACAATAAACTCCAGCAATAATCCAGTTCCTCCTCCCACGCATAGACAGTTCTGAGTTCAGAACAAGGAAACAGATGAACAAGTCTCCAGACCCTGCTCTACTGGGCTTTTGTTCATGTAACAAATCTTTATGGAGACCATAGCCCGTGACCCAAGAGTGATCACCTTGGTGAGTAGGCCCACCAGGCAGGGCCGGCTTCCCTCTATGTCAGAGGCACCTCAGTCTGCCCCTGCCTCTGCGTGGGGCTTCCTCACTGCAGAGATGCTACCTCTTGCCAAGAAGACCAGATTCAACCACATGTTCACCCTACCATGGCGAGGCTTCTAACCAAAGCAGGCCAGAGGCCTCCGGGCGGTGGTCTCATTCTTTCAGCAAGGCACCCACCCTGTCTCCAGTTTGCAAGTACCCCAGAGGAATAGCAGCTTTATCCCACTCGGAACCCAAATCATTGCTCTTCTAGCAGATATTTTGGTTGCAGTTGTTTGTTGGATGAATACATGAATGAATGTATTGTAGAAGCTAACCCGCCTGCCTCCTAGACGGGACCTTAAGAACAATCTCACCTCAGACAGTAAGACTGTGGTAAAGAGCATGCCATCTGGGGCAGGTGATAGGTAGGGTCAGGGGCTGCTTTGGCACCCCAGTGCCCAATCAGAGTTTGGCACCCACTACTGCCCACAGGGTGGCAGTGGATGAGGTGTCCCTCCATGCACCAGGGCTGGGCCCCATCTTCCCACCCACAGCCATGAGAGGGCTCCTCAGGACACAGGTCTGGGCCAGGCCAGAGCTTCAGCACACAGCCAGAGAGCCTGTTGTTGGCGCCAGCTCGGGAGCCCCCAAAGGCCCGGGGGAGCCTACTTTCCAGGGCCCAACTGGGGAGTTCGGTTCTGCCAGATCCTGATCTGGCTTTCCCAACACAGACCTGACCTCATGAAAGCCTGCCTCCTCAGCCCTCACATCCCCCCTCACATGTAGCTCCCTGAGGCAGTAGGCGCCCTGGGGCCTGCTCCCAGCTGTGAGCCATGGAGGGGTGCAGTGGAATGAGCAGGTCCCCTCCCTGTGCCCGGCTGGGGGTGGTGGGAACTCCTGAGACTGACGCTGACCGCAGCTCCAGTGGAGCTGGGATGGGCGTGTTGGGCTTTCCAGAAAAACATGACTCTTCTCAGTACCAGCAAATTTTGGAAAACTTGAAAACACGGAAACCACCATGGGGAGGGGTGCACAAGGGGGAGAAGAGGGAGGGCAGGAGAGGTCAGGAGATGGCAACTTTTTTCTTTTTTTTTTCTGAGAACACTTATTTCTCTCTGAGTAGCCAAGCAAGTCCGAATCCCAGAAGTTTTGGGGCCAGATTCAATAAAAACCCCGAGCAAAGCCACAGAAAATAAATAGTTCGTGGCTTGCCCAGTCTCCTGCCGCCGGGCCGGAGGGCTGCTCTATTGACTCCCGGCCCAGTGGGATATGGACTGAGTTTGGAATTCTCTCCCCAGCCAATCAACTTCCTCTCCCCAGTTCTGACCATTTAAAAATCATAAGTAGAGTTTCCGGTGTGGAGGGGAAAAAAACAGAAGAGAGCATATTTGGCTTAAGGAAGAAAAAAAAGAACTTCAGAAAAGTCCGTTTATTTTCAGTCAGAGCCAGAAGTTGTTGGATTGTTTACATAAAATAGCATTTGGGTTTAGGTCCTTACCTTAACTCACACTTCTACCTCATGGCTCCTTAAGAAAATTCTAGGCTGTCCAGTAGGAGAGTGGGCTGTTTTCTGGGTCTCTCCAGGCCCAAGACTCCTGTCCCATGTTGTTGCTGGGATGGCTTGTGGGCTGAATGTTAGCCACAGCTCTATAGGACCCAGGCTTAGTAAGTGCTGGGAAAATGAAGAGGAAAAGAGTAATGGAAAACCACAGTAGAAAAATACTCAGGGCCACAAACAAACAATGAAGAGTTGAACTGATCCTTGGTTCAAAATAGAGCAAGACTTTTAGAGAAAGTGCGTCAAGAAATGAAAGAAGTTGTCCTGAGGGGAAAGAACAGGATTTGATGCTGGGGGGCAGGGATCTCTTCTAGGACTCTGGTGAATAGAAAGGATAGGGCGCTGCCCAGTCTGGGGATCCAGAAATAATCCCCAACTTTTTACAGCATTATAGGTCAAACAAAGCATTTGGACAGCCATCTTGATGTGTGAAAAGTACTTACACCAAGGATAAATGGCAAGAATACAACCTTTTTATCCTTCCTACTTATCCTTGGTGGTGCAATGGTTAAGCGCTTGGGTCCTAACTGAGATGTTGGTGGTTCAAACCCACCCAGAGGCTGCATGGGAGAAAGACCGGGTGATCTCTTCCTCTCACGACCACAGACTAGAAAACCCTATCTGGAACACTGGGTCACTATGAGTTGAAAATGAATTCAGTGGCACCCAACAAGAAGCCAGAGTCCAGAACTCCCCTCACTCTGGGCACCTGGTAGTAAGAGAGAGGTGCTGGACAGCTGCCCCAGATGTTCTCCCACTCCAGGGCCAGGAAGAAAATGGTCCTCAGGTTTTATCTTCCAAGGGACAAAGCATGGGGCTGCAGGGCTCGGGCGCTGGGTCCTGTATACAGTGACCAAGGTCTACAGAATCAGTGTTGTCAACCCAGTCTCGGCCACTGCCACCTCTTGCAGGAGGGCCACCAACTCGGTCTATAAATACTTTCTTTTCATAGTGGACTTGGTGTTGTTTGGCTTCTGTGCCCATCCAGTCTTAGTGCATGCCATTTCACCCTGAGAGAGTTACCCTATATTGCTGAACATTGCTCTCCCCAAGTTTTCATTTTAAAATGCAGATTCTCTTGAGACAGCTGATCATGAGTGTGGAGGGACAGAACTTAGGAACTGGAACATGAGGGTGTCCTCCTGGCCCAATCCCCAGAGGGACTAGGGTTACCCAAAGTTGGGGTCTGGTGACTCATTGTACAGAAGAAGAACCTCAAAGCCCTTGGGTTTGGGGTCATGTGGTTGTGGAGCGGGTGAGGAAAGAAAGGAAGAAAATGAGGGTCTGGAAATGCTGAAGGCAAAGTCTCAGGTCAGGGCTCCACCTTTTCAAACAGGGCAATCATGGATAGTTTAAAACAAGCCTCTAGGGACAGGCGGTAAGGAGGGCTCTCATGTCCCACAGATCCACACTGTGAGCACACTCCCTAAGATGTATTTGTAGCCCCCAAATCACTACTGTGACCATTCACCGACATGCGCAGAGCAGTGTAAAAGGTCCGACACTCCATTTGCACAACATCCAGCTATGGATGAACAAGGTGATGCTCCGAACTCTTCTCTCCACTCACATTCTCTAAACACGTGTCCTTCCCACCATCTATTTAGTGCCAGGGTTTTCTCACTTTTGTTGGTGATTTCTTTGTTTAAAATGGCTCTCAAGCATAGTGCTGAAGTGCTATCAAGTGCTTCCCTAAGGACAGGAAGGTTGTGAGGTACCTCATGGAGAATACATGAATGTTAGATGAGCTTTGTTCAGGCATGTGGTAAAGTGCTGGTCCTCGTAAGTCCAATCCTAATGAATCAGTAATATGCATTAAATAAGGTGTCTTTATTCTTATTTATTCTTTAAGCTTCTTTTATTGTGAATTGAGTTAAGGTTAACAGACGAGATCATCAGCTTTGTTTCATCTCAATGACTACAGTCCCCTCCCTGCAACAACAGTTAACCTACTTCCTCCCTGTGGATCTTACATCTTATATCTCACAAATGAACGAAGCAAAAATATTTGATGTACACATACAAAACAAAAAATATATGTTCATTTAAATGTCCTAAGGGCATAGTCTGCAAGCCAGCCTCCCACCCACAGGCACACAGCCTTCCTCAGTCCATGGGCCTAGAGCCCGCAGCTGCTCTGTCTCTCCATGCCATCACTTCTGCCACCATCTCTGCTGGTGTTGCTTGTCTAGGTAGGTGTTCACGCTCCACTCATTCTGGGATCCTCTGTTCCTAAAATGAAAGATGAACTACTTCTCCCTTCTACACCTTCTACAATTACAGTTGTGGCAATCACGATTAATCCTACAAACAATTAATTTCAATTTAATCATAAAATCCTATCAGCATCATTCTGCCCCCTTTCACCAGATCCATCTGGAGAAAACTATTTAGTTGGGATTCTAAATAAGGTGCCTTTCAACAGAAATACCAGAAGCCTTGGTGGTTTAATGGTTAACAGCTTGGCTTTTAACCAAAAGGTCAGTTGTTAGAAACCACTCCGTTAGAGAAACAGCCTGGCAATTGGCTTCTACAAGGACTACAAACTAGAAAACCCTACGGAGCAGTTCTACTCTGTCCTAGATGAGTTGGAATCAACTCGACAGTGCACAACAACAACCAACAAAAGTACACATAAAACAAGGGTGTGTATTGATTGACTGACAACAATGTGACCAGAGGCTTGCCAGAACTTAGCCCTGTATTTTCCCTAGAGAATTAAGTCAGCACTTCAAACCCACCAACTGCTCTTCAGAAACCCTATGCAAGGTTGCTATGAGTTGGAACCGATTCGACAGCACTTAACAAGGGGCCCACATTCCTTCATTCCCTGTATACAATTTCCGAGGAGCAGATGATGGGTTTGAACTGCTGACCTTGTGGTTCACAGTCCAGTGCTGATACTACAGCGCCACACCAGAAGTCCTATAGGACATAGCTGCCACAAATAATGAGAACTGACTAAACGTGAATCATTTTAGCTTCTGTATTACGTTATCAATTAACCAAAAGTCTAAGTACACAAAAATCAAAATACATTATAAAACAGAAAAAGATTTAAATAGAAAATACTTTGGAGTAGCCCCAATAGATGCCCAAAAGCTCAGGGTGTAAAACACAAGCTCTTTATATATTGATGAGCCTTTAGTCAAAACACATTTAGTCATACTTTATATACCATGTAACTGCCTATGTAAGCAGATATCAAACCTATGGGAAAGGTGCAAGGAAGGAAAAGAATAGCTAAAAGGCAAATGACCAAAACTCAGCTGTCTGGCTGATCTGGTATAAAGACCAGGACAGAGGATTCCCCTAATGTTGTTAAGGGCCATTGAGTCAGTTCCAACTCCTAGTGACCCTATATGACAGAGGAGAACTGTCCCATAGGGTTTCCTAGGCTGAAGTCTTTACAGGACGAAGGAGATTGTTGGACCTTTTCTCCCATGGAACTGCTGGTGGCTTCAAACCACTATCAGCATCACTGAATTCCAAGGAAATAATGTGATTCACACATAGGGGACAAGAAGACACCAAGAAAACATTCAGCTCTACTCAGGGAAACATCTGACAGATTTGTACAGAAAACCCAGCATAGTTCTGAACAACTAACATCACTGACTCTTAAAGAGATATTATTGTTAAGTGCCTTCCAGTCTGTTCCGATTCATAGCAACTCTGTATAAGGATTTCCAAGGCTGTAAATCTTTGCGGGAGTAAAAAGCCTCATCTTTCTCCTGTGGAGTAGCGAGTGGACTTGAACCCCTGACCTTGTGGGTCCCAATCCAGTGCTGAGCCTATGGAGTCCCATGCTTCCCTTAAAGGGGCAGACACTAATTTACTTGAGTACCAGGCCCTCTTCCATCAGACCAGGGGGTGGAGATTTTCCTGTACAAAGCTCAGTACCCAGCAAGGTCTTCCATTCTACCGGAACCACTGTTGGAAGCCAGAAGAGAGCTGAGCTGCGCCCCCTTAAATCTGCCTCAGTGAGCAGCCCAATGATCCATCAGCACTCAGGACCCTTCACCTCCTACCTCAACACCTTTTCTCCTTTTTTTTTTTCTTTTAAAAAATTTTTTAATTATCATAAATACATATGAGGAGTCCTGGCGAGGCGCTGTAGGATAAGTACTGGACTGCTAACCACAAGATTTGCTATTCAAACCCACCAGTCGCTCCTCAGAAACCCTATACAGGGTCATGATGAATCAGAACCGACTCGAAAGCACTTAACAACAGCAAATATGTATGTAGCAAAATATTTGCCATTTTAATATCTCTTACACAGACAAGTGTGTGAAGTTAATTAGTTGTTCAGCCATCGCCATGATTGGTTCCCACACCTTTCATCACTCCTTCAGCAGCTCAGTGTCTCTTCTGGTTTTCTGTAACATCCTTCTCAGCCCTTCCCATTCTTCCTCTCCACTCCACACACACACTGCTGCCCAATAGAACGTTATGCCAGAATGTTCCTGATCTGCTTTTGCCAACACAGCAGACACTAGCCTCGTGGGATGTTGAGAACATTAAATGTGACTTTGTTGTTGTCAAGTGCTGTTGAGTTGGTTCTGACCCATAGTGACCCTGTATAGGATTTCTAAGGAGAGGCTTGTGAGCTTGAACCGCCAAACTTGTGGTTCAAACGGACTTTGCAGTCCAGCGCATTTACCCACAGAGTCACAGTATGACCAAAAAACTTAATCTTTACATTAAGTTAAACTAAAACAGCTCTAGGTGGCTTGTGGCTACTGTTTCTAGACAGCCTTGCAAACTTCGGGGGGCGTTTCATGGGGTCCTCTCAGGCTACACAGAGACCACCGTACTCTTGGATTACCACAGGCTTATCTTCATTGTACATGTAGCCAACTATAAGTACCTACGGCACTTAACAACCACAACTACATGGACGAGTTAAGAGCATGGCTGCAGACTGAAAGATTGGTGGTTCAAACCCACCCAGTGGTACCTGAGAAATAAGACAGGGTGTCTGCTTCTATAAAGATTGCAACCTACTCTGCCACATGGGGCTGTGATGACAGCACCCAACAATAATATGTGTCAGACAGAAGATCCTCTGAGACATACTGGTCATTTGGTAAACTGCTAGCCCCTCACTCTTTCCTTTCATAAGAAAATCCTGAATGCCTACTGTGGTCCAGCACTACATGGTAATTGCTTTCAAACTACAGAAAGACTTGTCAAAACGCAGATATCTACTCAGTCGGAATCTGCAGGGGTAGACCAGGCATCTGAAGGTCTCATAAGGATCTTAGGTCAGTGACAGGTGTTTTTCTACCAGGAGTACTTTCATCAGTTCATCAGCCAGACTCCTTCAGCTTACAACTTAGATGTGATTTGAAAAATAGGCATGTAAAGAGTGAGCTCTTTTCACGAACAACTGTTCTCCAAGAACTGTTTGGAAATGCCCCAGAGAGGACCGATACCGTAAGCCTTTTGATGGTGGCATCTTAAGGGAATTGGTACAACAGATGTTTTTCCTACCATCGAGGTGAAGGGAATGGTGGTTAAGAATCAGGGCTGAAGTCCTATCTGGGTGACCTTGATGAGGGCCCACTCCTCACTTTGTCCCCTATCTGTAAAACAGGGAGAGTCAGAGTTAGATTCCAGGCTTAGGTCACCAGGCAGCAGAGTATGCGTCACAGGGGAACCCCTGGGCCAGGAGAGGAGCTGAGAGGGAGTGAGAGTCCCCAGGAACAAAGGACATTCAGATCTTTCCAGTCTTCACTGGGGAAATTTTCAGTTTGTAAGATAATAGGTTCTAATTTTATTCCAGGTCAGTAGTTAGAAAATACATAGATTTGGTTCACTGAGTACTTCGTGGGTTAAAAAAAAAAAAAAAAAGGCACTTTAATTTATGTATCTGTATCTATTGTTAAGTGCTGTTGAATAGCTTCCTACCCTGTATAGGGTTTCTGAGGAACAACTGGTGGGTTTGAACTGCCAACCTTGTGGTTCGCAGTCCAGTGCTTATCCTACAGTGCCACACTAGGAGTCTATATATGTATATATATTTTTTGTTGTTGTTAAGTGCTGTTGAGTCGGTTCCTACCCATAACGATCCTGTAGAGTTTCCGAGGAGTGGCTGGTGATCCTGAACTGCCAGCCTTGCGGTTCACACCAACTTTGCAGTCTGTATATAGATATGGCATCTAGCTGATTCTGGCTGAATTCAGTTGATTCATGTGAAGTTAGAACTATCCCATACAGTTTTCTAGTCTGTAATCTTTACAAGAGCAGATTGCCAAATCTTGCCAGAGCTGCTCCGTGGCTTCAACTACCAATCTTTCAGTTAGCAGCCAAGCAATTAACGTTGTACCACTAGGGCCCTATATATAAAGACATACGTACACACACACACGTGTGTCTATGCATATGTACATAGGAATAAGAGTCCTGGTGTGGTGCTGTAGAATAAGCGCTGCACTGAAAAGTCTGTTTGAACTGAAAGGGAAGCACTGGGCTGCAAACCACAAGGTTGGCAGTTCAAACCCACCAGCTGTTCCTCAGAAACCCTATACAGGGTTGCTGTAAGTAGGAAACTACTCAACAACACTTAACAACAATAGCTATAGATATATAAATTAAAGTGACTTTTTTTGTTAACAACAACATATGAGTATGTACTTGTTTGTGTGTGTGTGTGT
>NW_006408539.1:212511-254598 GCF_000296735.1 Chrysochloris asiatica | reverse complement strand
ACACACACAAGGGGGCTTCAAAAAGTTAATGGAAAAATGGAATTGAAAAATAATGGGATTTTTCTACAAGTTGTTTGAAACACCCACATATATGTGTAAATGTATGTGAATTGCACATTTCAGGCTGGTTTTGATTCATGGGTTCAGTTCAAATAATTGTTTAAATGAACCCAATAAGCACTTATTAATCACTTAGTATGTTCCTAGGAATGGATGTGAGGCATAGCCCTGGTTCCAAAGAAATGGAGTTCAGTTGGGGAAAGTAACAAAGAAACAACCATAATTCCCATGAGTAAAATGTCTAGCGACCCACCATGAAACAATGAGTTCTGGGCAAGTCTGTTGGAGAGACACAGTGAAGAGACGCTGAGTGAGCACTGTCAGTGATAGCAGACAGAGAAACAATTGGCTAGCCTATGACATGCATGTAGTTGTTGAAGAAAGGGGGACAGTCTGGTCTGTAGGAAGCCCATGGGCTTGAAGAAGAGGACAGTGTGAGGACCCCGTGCTGGGTCTCTAAGCTCGCTACTCTGTCCCCACCCCAGAGAGAGGACCACCTGTAGTGCCAGAGCACATTAGCAGGACAAGTGCAGAAAGAATAGCCTTTGTACTTAGATACTTATTTTGAAAAGGAGATGAATAAAGAAATAGTAGTCAATAATAGAAGTGTGGAGTCCTGGTGTGGCTCTGTGGGCTCATGCGTCAGACTGCAACGTTGGTAGTTCAAGTTCACCAGTTGCTCCTTGGAAACCCTATACAGGGTTGCTATGGGTTGGAATCGACTCCACGGCACTTAACAACAACAATGGAAGTCTGCTCAAAGCCAAGGTGAGCCCATGTTCAGGGTGAGGTCAGGTTACTGCAAGTAACATTACCATCTTCTCAGTGCCAACTGGGAGAAGATGTTTATAGACCTACCTTCAGCCCCATGCTCCCTTCCTCAAAGCCCCCACACGCCACAAACCACAATAAACTGGTCTTCACCCCAGCCCTCCCTCCATCCCTTTGGAGATGATTAAAGAGAAAGATATCCGATTCCATTGGGAAGAAGAGGCACAGTCAAAGCTGTGCACATTTGTTGAGTCCCTACTGGGAAGTACTAGGACTGCTCAGCATGCGCTCATTTGTATAGACATTTGTGTGCCAAGCACTCTCCTAAACCTTTTCCAAATAATGTTCGAAATCCTTAAAACAGCTGTTACGATTGCCTTGCTGCAGAGTCATACTAAGGTCAACAGCTTACAGTGACCAGGCTAGGATTTAAGCATCGGACTCCAAAGCTGACCTCACTCTGCTGCCTCAACTATTCTCTTGCAAGAACGTGGCTGATAGTCCCATTTCACAGACTGGGTCTGATATCCTTTCCCAAGGTTAGGGACTCCAGCACATTTTCTGGCCCACGATAAGACCTCCCTTGAGGGAGCGCATGCAGGTGAACCATGACCCTGACTAGGAGCCTGACCTGGTCCCTTCTGTACCTCCAGCGCCTCACCCAGGGGCCTGGAGTGAGCAGGTGTGGAGTGAGTGTGCAGGGGACAAGCAAGTAAGCTGTGAGAGCATTGCCAGGCAACAAAGTGAGACAGGAGTGTAGGAAGGGAAGAGTTGAGCTGACCTTTAATCAAGTTCTGGGGGCAGGGACCCCATATGGGACAAGGCCTTCCAGGGTTGAGGGCAGGGAGCAGTCTCCCAGGCCTGCCGAGAGGTTCTGAGATCTGAAAACAGGGAGGCCTGGAAGGAGGTATGAACCCTACCACACGCAGGGATAAGATCAGTAAGGTCACTAAAAAATGTAGATAGTTTCCTTTATTCACTCTGAGCAAGTCACATGATCTCTTTGAATGTGTTTCCTGGATGACAAATTAGGCATAGCTGTGTTGTGGCTGTCAAGTACTGTGGAGTTGATTCCGACTCATGTTGTTGTTGTTGTTAGGTTCCATCGAGTCAGTACTGACCCATAGTGACCTTGTGCACAGCAGAACAAAACACTGCCCGATCCTGGGCCAACCTCACTACTGTTGCCACGCTTGAGTCCACCGATGCTACCACTTGGCCAATCCATCTCACTGGGGGGTCTTCCTCTTTTTCTCTGACACTCCACCTTACCAAACATGATATCCTTCTCCAGTGACTGGTCCCTCCTGACAATATGTCCGAAGTATGAGAGACGAAGTTTGGCCATCTTGGCCTCCAAGGAGCACTCTGGCTGCACTTCTTCCAAAATGGATCTATTGGTTCTTTTGGCAGCCCATGGCAGTTTCAATACTCTCCTCCAACACAAAGTGACCCTGTATAGGGTTTCCGAGGAGAACTTGAACCACTGATCTTGTGGTTCAGACCGACCTTGCAGTCCAGGGCATTAACCCACAGTGTCACACCAGGACTCCCAGAGACAGCTGTTGGTGGACTCCGACTCATAGTTTCGGAGGCTGTAAATCTTTATAGGAGCAGAAAGCCTTATCTTTCTCCCATGGAGCAGCTGGTAGTTTCGAACTGCCGACCCTGCGGTTCGCAGCCCGGTTCATAACCACTACGCTACCAGAGCTCCTCAGAGATAGCTGTAGGACTCTATTTTATAAAATAAGGAAGCACTGAACCGAAATGTCAGTTGAACCACAAGGTCATTGGTTCAAACTCACCAGCTGCTTCTCAGAAACCTTATGCAGGGTCGCTATGAGTCAGAACTGACTGGATGGCACTTAACAACAATATAAATAACAGTAAAGTGCCCTGGGAATACAGTGACATTTTGTTAAGTGCTCAACCGCTAAAACTGACAAACCCACCCAGCGGGTTTTCCAAAAGAGAAAGACCCAGTGATCTGCTCCTGTAAAGATTAGAACCTAGAGACCCCTAGGGAGCAGTTAGGCTGTCTCAAGGACTCTATGAGTCAAAATTGACTAGATGGCAGTCAATAATAACAATAGCATGACACTCAGGGCTTATTGTAAGACTGAGATAAATAGTTACGTAAAGCTTTCCCTTTGGACTCCTTAACAAGTGTTGTAGAACAAAAGTTCTAGACTCTATTAAAATAAAGCAAAAAGGTTTATTGCGGAATGATGCAATTCATGAGTTGGTCAGCATCTTGTAAGAATACGAAGTGCTCTGAAGTGTGGAGGGAGAGGTGTGTGTTTATATAGTAAAATGGGAAATTCTTGTCTTTGACTATGAGCCAAAAGATAGGGAGGACAAGGCAGGATCAGTCCTCCTCAGCCCCCAGCTCTCAAGGTCATGTAGCTCCAGAAAAGTGTCTGAAGAACCCTTCCTAACTAAGAGAAGAGCTTTCAGACAAAAGAAGGTAAGACACCAGCTTACAATGTTCTTAAGTGCCATTAAGTTAGTTCTGACTCAGAGCAACCCTCTGTACAACAAAAGGAACCACTGCGCGGTGCTACACCATCCTCAAAATCCTTGCCGTGTTTGAGGTCATTGTTGCAGCCACTGGGTCCTCTTTTCTCTCCTAAACATGATGTCCTTCTCCAGGGACTGATGCCTCCTGATAATGTTTCCAAAATACGTGAGACAAATTCTCTCCATCTGTACTTCCAAGGAGCATTCTGGCTGCACTTCTTCCGCGATAGATTTGTTCGTTCTTCTGGCAGTCCACGGTGCTTTCAGAACTCTTTGCCAACACCATAATTCAAAGGCATTAATTCTTCTTCAGTCTTCCTTATTCATTGTCCAGCTTTCAAACACATATGCAGTCATTAAAAATACCCAGACTTGGGTCAGGCCCACCTTAGAATGACATCTCTGCTTTGGAACACCTCGTTAAGGTCTTTTGCAGCAGATTTTCCCAATCCAATACCTCATTTGAGTTCTTGACTGCTACTTCCATGGGCGTTGAGACTGTGGATCCAAGTAAAATGAAATCCTTGACAATGTTTATCATGATATTGCTTATGGATCCAGTTTTGGTTTCTTTATGTTGCGGTGTAATCCATACTCCAGTAAGGGCTTCAGGTCCTCTTGGCTTTCAGTAAACAAGGTTGTGTCATCTGCATATTGCAGGTTGTTAATGAGTCTTCCTCCAATTCTAATGTCACATTCTTCATATAATCCAGCTTCTCAGATTTGCTCAGCATACAGATTGAATAAAAACCTGACACACACCTTTCCTGATTTTCAACCACGCAGTATCCCCTTGTTCTGTTCCAATGACTGCCTCTGGGTCTTTGTACAGTTTCTGCATGAGCACAATTAAGTGTTCTGGAATTTCCATTCTTCACAAGGTTCCATGTTTGTCATGACCCACACCATAAAATGTCTTTGTGTAGCCACTAAAAAACAGGTAAACATCTTTCTAGTATACTCTTTCAGCCAAGATCCATCTGACATCAGCAATGCTATCTGACATTCCATGTCCTTTTCTGAATCCTACTTGAATTGCTGGCAGTTCCCTGTCAATGTAACGCTACAACCATTTTTTAATTATCTATAGCAAAAATTCACTTGTGTGTGATATTAACGATATTGTTCAGGATTATGCTTGCTTAACAACAAATGCTTGCTTCATATAATTAATTAGGGAGTATTCCTTCCTGCTTTATTTTTGGGAAGAGTTTAAAGAGTATTGGTGCCCACTGTCTAAATGTTTGGTAGAATTCCGCAGTGACGCCATCTGGTCCAGCCAGGACTTTTTTTTAACTTTTTATTGTAAATTGGTGCAGGTTTACAGAGAAAATCCATTTTCCATTCAACAATTATTCATACATATTTTGTTACATCTCATTGACCATAATCCCCACAATGCAACCTCACTCATCCTAGGTACTCCCTAGGTTTCCCATTTTCAGTCCTCTTTTGTCTTCACTCTTCCTGCCTTCTGAACTTTGTCCTTGGGTAAATGTTACCCTACTTATCGGAAATGGTTGACTGTTCTAAAGAATATATACCTCCCTTGTGTTATTGTTCTACTCAGAGATCTGTTATTTGGCTGCAAATTGAACCAGACAATAGACAGATGGGGGTGAGTTCAGCTCCGGGCCTGAAGGACAACAAAGGGCCATAGTCTCAGGGGTTCTACCAATTTTGATCCAACTACAGAGACTTTTTTATGATGTTGAGTTTTTCTCCAGCTCTGGTAGCATAGCGGTTACGAATCGGGCTGCTGATCTCACGGTCAGTAGTTCGAAACTCCTGTTCTGCAGGAGAAAGATGAGGCTTTCTGCTCCCGTAAAGATTTACAGCCTTGGAAACCCTGTACAGGCTGGCTATGAGTTGGAATCGACTCCATGGCACATAATCACCACCTACCCAAGGATATGATTCCTTTCAGAATAATCAGTAGTGGTACCTGGGCGCCATCTAGTTCTTCTGGTCTCAGAATCATGGGGGCTGAGTTCACTTAATCCATTATTAGTCCATTTGATTAATCGTTTCAATATGTGTTCAATTTTCTTCACTCTTCTTTGCTCCGGACAAGGAGAGACAAGTAGTTTCATTTTAGATGGCTGCTCACAAGCTTTTAAGACCCCAGTCAGCACTCACAAACATAGGATGCAGAACATTGTCATTGTGGATAAAATATGTCAACTGACCTTGGTGGGACTTTTTGTTGTTGTTGGCAAACTTTCCATCACTGATTCAATTTCTTGACTTATGAGTCTTTTGAGACTTGGACAGCACTTAACAACAAGAACAAATTACCTCCTGAGTCAGTTTGGGTAGGTTGTGGATTTCTAAGAATTTGCCCATTTCATCTAGGTTACCCACGTAACAACAACATTCAGTTGGTTGCCATGCAATGTTCATAATATTGTCATAAGTCTCATTATTTCAGCCAGGTCAGTTGTAATGTCATCTTTTTCCTTTTCTAATTTTGACCATTTGCATTTTTTCTTCGTCAGTCCAGCTAAATAAAGGTTTGTCAATTTTATTGATCTTCTCAAAGAATCAAACTTATGCTTTTACTCTCTATTGTTTTCCTGTTTTCAATTTTATTTCTGCTCGGATCTTTGTTAATTCCTTTGTTCTCCTAGATTTAGACTTCGTTTGCTCTTCTGTTTCTAGTTCTTGGATTTTTCAAGTTAGGCTATTTCTTTTCTTTTCTTTTTCTGAAATGTAGGTGACCGGACTGCAAACCACAATGTTGGCAGTTCAAATCCACCAGTTGCTCCTCGGATACCCTATACAGGGTTGCTATGAGTTAGAACCAACTCAGCTGCACTTAACAAACAATAACAAAGGTGACCTTTCTTCTTCTTCTTTTTTTAAATAAAGGCATTTAGTCTACCTCTGAGTATTTCCTTCACTGTGTCCCATACTACATTTTAGTATTTGTGCTTTCATTTTCATTTGAGTTTAAAGTTTTTAGATTGCTGTTTTGAATTCTTCCTTGACCCATCGGTAGTTTAAGAGTGCTGTTTAATTTCCATGTTTGTGTATTGTCTAGGTTTTGCACAAGCATTCTTGATAAACATCTTTGACAAACTTTCCCTCCATATGTCTGACTCCCACTTTTATTTGCAAAGGGCAGTTACATAATAACGTAGTTTGCTGGTCAAAACAGAAGTAAGGCTGAAGTGAAAAGATTTCATCTGAACCTGGATCAGCCTGTTTAGTATGTCAAATGCCTGATTTGGGGTCTTGCTTACAAACAAGTAACATTTCTCATCCTCAATACCTTCCTTTCCCCAAAGAGATGAGTGTAACATTCTAAAAGCTAAATCTCTCAGTGCATCCTAAAATGTTAAGAATGATGCAAAAGGCTGTCTAGTCATTTCACCTTGACCAAGCCTCTTAACTTCTGAGCTATAGTGAACTCAGTCAACTTTATCTTGATAGGATTCATATACAGTGAAATGCACCCATTTTTAGAGTTTGACGAGTTTTGACAATTGTGTATGCCTGGGGAACCAATTCAATCAAGACATGGGGCTATTTCTCTTCTTAAAACGGAATCATAGCTTAACTAGTGATAAAGAGCAGGCTTGAGCATTATGCTCTTTTAAAAATTATCTTTACGGGATCAAATTGACAAAGTAACTTGAAGGATTCTATAGGAAATTCAGGAGGCAGTGAGTCTAAGTTAACGAAGACTAACACAGAAAAGGAGGGTGACAATGGTTGTCCAACTCAAAGAATGTAACAAATGTCACTAAACTTTCCATGTAGAAACTTGAACTGGTATATGTTTTGCTTTATATATTCTCAACAGCAACCAAAAAATAAAACTTAAAGAAAAGATATGGGATATTCCCATTACCTCAGACAATTCCCTTATGCCCCATCCCAGTCACCTCTCCAGACAATCCACAATGTGTTCTCAGTGGACTATGGATTCGATTTCTCTTTTCTAGGAGCCCTAATGGTGCAGTGGGTTATATGCAAGGTCAGCAGTTTGAATCCACTGGAAAAAAATGAGACTTTCTGCTCCATAAAGATTCACAGTCCTGGAAACCCTATAGGGGCTTGCTATGAGCTGGCACTGACTTGACAGCACACAGTTCCATTAAGGGAACCATAAGGTATGTATTAATGAGCTCTGCTAGCATAGTGGTTACAAGTTGGGTTGCTAACCTCAAGGTCAGCAGTTCGAAACTGCCAGCCATTCTGCAGTTGAAAGATGAGGCGTTCTGATCCCGCAGGAAGCTATGGGCTGGGGTGCTCAGTCAGAACTGACTCCACAGCACACTACCACCACCACCATGGTATGTATTGGCATCCTGGTGTGTTACTGTAAAATAAGCACTGGACCACAGAGTCAATTTGAACCACAAGGTCGGTGGTTCAAACTCACTGGCAGCTCCTCAGAAACCCTAGACAGGGTTGGTATGAAAGCACTTAACAACAGTTATATATTTGTGTTTTTTAACTTCTTTGGCTCAGCATAATGCATTTGAAATTCACAATTTGAAACTGTTGAGTTGTTGTTGTTGTTAGGTAACATCGAGTCAGTACCCACCCATAGTGACCTTATGCACAGAAGAACAAAACACTGCCCGATCCTGGGCCAACCTCACTATTATTGCCACGCTTGAGTCCATCGATGCTGCCACCTTGCCAATCCATCTCGTTGGGAGTCTTCCTCTTTTTCTCTGACCCTCCACCTTACCAAACATGATATCCTTCTCCAGCGACTGGTCCTTCCTGACAATATGTCTGAAGTATGAGAGACGAAGTTTGGCCATCCTGGCCTCCAAAGAACACTCTGGCTACACTTCTTCTAAAACGGATCTATTGGTTCTTTTGGCAGCCCATGGCACTTTCAATATTCTCCTCCAACACCATAACTCAAAAGCATCAATTCTTCTACGGTCTTCCTTATTCACTGTCCAGCTTTTGCATGCATATGAGGTCATTGAAAATACCATGGCTTGGGTCAGGAGCACCTTAGTCCTCAAGCTGACATCTTTGCTCTTCATGTGTCCTTTATTAGATCTCCTGTATTGTTACTGTGCGTTGCATAATTAATTTCAACTCATGGTAATCCCATGAGACAGAAAACTGCCCCACGGGGTTTTCTAGGCTATAGTCCTGGTGTGGCGCTGTGGGACTGCAAGGTTAGTTTGAACCACAAGGTCGGCGGTTCAAACTCACCAGCCGCTCCTTGGAAACCCTATATAGGGTCTCTTATGACTCAGAACCTACTCCACGACATTCAACAACAACAATCATAGTGCAGCAGATCTCTAGGTCTTTCTCCCACATGGGTTCAAACTGCCAGCCTTTTCAATGGCAGCAAAGCGTTTAACCATTGTTTGTTGTTGTTAAGTGCCGTCGAGTCGGTTCCGACCCATAGCGACCCTGTACAGGGTTTCCATGGCTGTAAATCTTTACGGGAGCAGAAAGCCTCATCTTTCTCCCGCGGAGTGGCTGGTAGTTTCGAACTGCTGACCTCCTGTTTTTATTCTTTATTGTTGTTAAGTGCCGTTGTCTTCCGCGACCCTGTCTGAAACCACCCTCCACAGGATCTGAGTCTGAACCGACTCCACCGGCATTTAACAACACAGGGTTTCCGAGGAGCGAACCACCGCCTGATCCAGTGCGTAGGGCAGTTGCTTCGTTCAAGTTTTCTTCTCTGGCCGACTCAGCCTCCAAAGAACTGGGCCCCCAGGAAGTCTAACCTCACGGGGCCGGCCAAAGAGATGCTCAAGTTTGTTGCAAGAAAGTGAGTAAATACACAATGTCTGTAAACAAACAATCCGGGCCCAGATGGTTACTCATTTACTGCTCATTAAGATTCCAAACAAGAGAGGAAGAAAGGGTCAAAGTAAATATAAGGAATTAGAAAGAACGGTTTAAAATAAAGCGCCTAAATCGACTTGGGAATAGTCCCTGTGTCCAATTATCCAGCATGGCGCGCTCTTCCCGGCCCCGACCCCACCAAGGATCATTGAAAACTCGACGCCTCGGTCCCTTCCCTGGGGTGGTGGCGGTGCTCCCTGTGTGAATGAGCTCTGAGGAATGAATAGCGACACAGTGGCCTCATTGTTTAAGGCTGGGGAAACTGAGTCCAGAGGGCGGGCGGGAGGCCGACTGGTGACTGCAGGCTGGGTCACTGCGTGAGTCAGCGGCTCAGACAGGCAAGATTGCTGTCATTAAGGTTTACAGGTCCGCCGCCGCCACCGCGGCTATGCGGCTGCGCCCCGCCCAGCAGAGTCCCTGCCGCGGGCGCGCCTCCCCGCGCCGCGCTCGGGCCACCACGCCTTGGCGCCTGGCGGAGGCGCCACCACTTCCTCCAGTTAGGCTGAGAG
Source organism: Chrysochloris asiatica (assembly GCF_000296735.1). Taxonomy (NCBI): domain Eukaryota; kingdom Metazoa; phylum Chordata; class Mammalia; order Afrosoricida; family Chrysochloridae; genus Chrysochloris; species Chrysochloris asiatica. The sequence continues at coordinate 244,900 of NW_006408539.1, read as the reverse complement.
CACAGCCGCGGGGACTCGGCGCCCGCGGTGGGCCCCAGTCTCGCCCCTAGCCGCACTTCTCCCCGGCCGTCCCCCGCTCCACGCAGCGAGCCAGCCCAGGCGTTACAGCCAGAGCCCTGGGGTGCCCCCGCCGAGCTTCTAGCTGCGCCGCCCACAGGGCGCCCCGGGAGGCGGCGCGGACACACGGAGCGCGGCGCCGGGCAGACGGCACACGGCCAGGCCCTGTCTCCGCCCGGTGCGACCTCAGCTCCGCCCTGCGTGCGCGCACCCCGCTCTTCGCCTCCCCCCCCCCCTCCCCCCGGCTTTTCTGGCGCCTTCCGACCCCCATCCCAGCTCCTCGGTCCTCGGGCGCGCGCGGGCAAGCCTCCCCATTTCCTGGGCCTTGCGTCGCCGCCGCCGCCACCACCAGGGGTCTGAGTCACAACCCGGAAGGGGGGTGGAATCCCACTGCCTAGCCGAATCTGGGCGTTCCTTACTGCTCTTTTGGAGGGAAGCGGTACCCCCCAATCTTGTCCTGAAGTCCTTCGAGCCCTGGTGGCGTGTCTTCCCCGGGCAGTCAGTCCCCGGTGGAGCTCCTACCTGTCTCCCCTAGCCCAGTTTCTCGAGCCCCGGGGCCTGCGGGTTCCCCATTCGTCAGCCCCCCTCCCCCGTTGCCTGGCCGTCTCCACCTTTGGGGGAGGGGGATGCAGTCGCCGAGGCGAGCTGCGGCTACGGCCGCGCCCTCTCCGAGGCGCCTGTCACTGCGCTCAGCCGGGTGGGGGCCTCATGGATGGCGGGGCCGGGGTCAAGCAGAGGGGACGCGGAGGAGAAGGCAGGGCAGAACCGGCGCCCTGTGTAACCTGAGGGAGTGGCCAGGGGGTGTGGACCACTGGACTTTTGGCGTGGGCTTGACTGCGTCCTTCAAACTTTAAAAATCGGCTTGCTGTATAGAAATGAACACTGAGCCCTTTACATCCCCGGCCTTTCGCCTGCTTCGGGCTCCGTTTAGTCGAGTGTGTAACTCCAAACATACTTATTAAGAAACTGTTGCTTTATTTTGACTCGTTTACATAAAATTTCCACTTGGGGGTGGTGGTGGTGGGCTTGTGGAATCCCTAAAATAACTTTTAAAAGAGCGAAGCCTTCCATTATGGGAAGCGCAGAGATTGAGAAAGGCGTCTGGAGGCCTGGGCTCCCATCACAGCCCGGCCACCAGCTGACTGAGGCTAGAGCAAGTCCCTGAACCAGGTGGAGGAGCGGACACGGTATGTGAGGGCAACCATTACCACCACCCCGCCCCAAAGATGAGCGGCCGGCCAGACTGTCCATATGATTATAAGAGACCTGGTTTTTCCTTCCTTAAAATACTCTGAGACTCTTGGCACAGTGGCAGCAACAATGGGCTCAAACATAGCAACAGTTGTAAGAATGGCGAAGGACTGGGCAGTGTTTTCTTCTGTTGTGCGTAGGGTCGCTGTGAGTCAGAACCAACTGGAGGGGCCCCTAACAACAACACAGAGTGCAAAGTGGAGGCGAGATTAAAAATGAAAAAGAGGCAAGCAGGTTTCTTTTCTGAATGCTGTACTGTGCTCTATGCTTAACTCCAATTCTATTTATCACTCAGACAAGGTCAAAGTCACCTTCAGTCTATACAGTTCCATTAATTATAAAGTATCCTATCACACGGAAAGCTCCTCTGAGAACTGTATTCCTCCATCACTTTAGAACCTTCAGACCTTTGAACAATTCTCCCCCAAAGGAACCTGTCGAGGGGGAGGAGGGGAGCCATGAGAGGGATTTTTGATAGAGGTATGAAGGCGGACAGGTGATGCCAATTCCATGTGTCACCTTTCTTTAAGGGAGCCATAAAAGATTTATGGCCCTGTCCCAGTGAGCCCTGCCCACTCCACTTCCACTGTGGCTCCTTGAGTAATGTGGGCACCTGAGACAGTAGAGGCCATGAAACTTTACTACTTAGTCAACTGTTCTCATGACCTGAACGGCTGGCTACAGTTCATGGTGGTGGATGTGTGAATGTGGCATGAAGCCCACCATGCTTCAAAACAAGTGTCAGCTCTCCCTCCAAATGTATCATCATTTCCATGAAGGGCAAGAGACAGCTCGGAGTTTAATTTAAAATGATGGAATGGTGGGAAGAATGAAAGAGGAGGTGATTAGTACTCAACTCTGAAAGAAGGCAGAGAAATAATTACTTTAAAAGGTTTTAATTGGTCATGTTCTGAAGAGCTCACTTCTCCTTTGCTAAAACCCCAGGCCAGCTCAGACCTGCATTTCTGGATTGCCCAAGTGCCTCCCTGTTTTTTCCCCTTTGAACACTCACTCTCAGTATGTGGCCTTTTCTCTTTTGGAAACAGATGTGTGTGTGTGTGTGTTTGCATGAGTGTGTGTGTGTGTGTGTGTGTGTCCCTCTCTGTACAGCAGTTGTGCAGGCAGGCAGGTAGGTCAGAGGCAATGCAGAAGGAAAACTTATCTCATACATTCTCCTAACCCTGTGTGTCCTGAGTCACTTGGGGCGGGTCTTCATCCCAGCCTGAGTAAAATGAGTGAGCAAAGTGGCTTCAGGCAAACCGAAAAGCATTTGGGAGAAGGAAAGGTAGCCATGAAGGTGACAAGGGCACAGTGACTTTAACCAAAGCAACAAAACCAGATGGAAGGAAACCCCCATAAAACACCAAACTAAATGTACCGTCTTTGGAAATGAGTAGCTTGCAATAGATGGTAAAGCTGGGTTCTTTTCCTTCCATGACAATGCTTGTATCTTGATGGGAAAAGATGGGTCAAAACTAGCCAGTCTGCTTTTTGAAGAAATGGCTGATTCTAGGGCTGGGGTATCTTGTAGTGCCAAAAAGTAAGTGAGATGTAAGAGAGGAGAAAAAGGGAAGAAAGATGACATAAGAGTTAACCTGAAAGAGCTTCCAGTGGCTAACGCTGGAACCATTTGAGCCACAAAGTAAATAACATGTATTATTGGATTTTCACCCAAAGTTTAAAATAAATGTCCATATTACTTCAAATAAATATTGAAGAAATCAATTGAGAAGAGACAAATCTAGTGTTCAATCTCCTCCTCCCCTTGAGTGTGGACTATACGTATTACTTGATTCCTCAGAATAGTTTGGAACTGGATAGTGGGGAGAATAGCTTTATGATGGAGAACGGTCGCAAACGCCATCCTGGGCAGGAGCTACAAGTTAACATCATCAGTGGAAGGTCATGTATCCTTGACATGGTGGTTTGAAACCACTTTGTCTCTGTGGTCTTCTTTTTCTACTTTTATATCTCCGGTATTGTTGTTGTTAAGTGCCATCAAGTCGGTTCCAACTCAAAGAGACCCTGTATAGGGTTTGTGAGAAGGGATTGCTGGTTTTAAACCACTGATCTTCTGTGCCTATTCTACAGTTATTAGGTGTCCTGTTGTTAGGTGCCATCGAGTAGATATACTCACATTGACCCCATGTCACTGAGTATAACTGCCCCCAAGGGATTTTCTAGGCTACAATATTTACAAGAACTAGTCCCATGGAGCCCCTGAGTAGATTTGAACCACCAACCTTTCAGTTGAATGCTTCACCGTCGTGCCAGTAGGGCTCCGTAACAACTGTGTAATTATGAGAAAAACATCAGACAAATCTAATTTAGGGACAGTCTACCAAATACCCAACCAGTATTCCTCAACACTGGTAAGATCGTGAAAGTCAGGGATAGGAGAAGGAAATGGAATGTGTGGCTCATTGGCCCTAGACAACTTCCTCCTTTACTGTAAGACAAGAAGAATGTTGTGTTGCCCAGCGGCCATTACTGAGCATTTTGATGAAACATTCTATAGAAGAATACTGATCAAAAGGAAGAAAATACAGAAAAGAATTTCAAAGTTTTGTGAACTCTAGACTTTCTGCAGCTATGGTCGCTGCATGGGACTTGTAAAATTATTGCCCTAAGATAAGTTTTAAAGCCTTAAGTCAAACATATTCCCTGAAATCTAATTTAAACCAAATAGCAGATTAGTTTAACAAGTGAAAAAAAAAAACAAAAACCTGCTCTGAGGATTATGTTGTTTTAGGATCTGTCAGTGCACGGGAAGTGTATGGTAATGAGGAAGGGGTAACTCAAAAAAGAAGGGTGTGAATAGGTGCACCAATCACAGTATAATCCACATCACTAAATCACATAGTGGAAATGGGTGAACAGATGCATGTTTTGCTGTGTACATAACAATAGATAATAATTTTAACTATCGAAGTTGTCAAATAATAATTTTAATTAAATTAAAATAAATAAATTTTAAAATTTATTAAATTTTAATTTATTAAAAAATATTAATAAATTAAATTAAAATAATCATTTTAACTATCGAAGTTGTCAAAAACAAGAAAAGCCTGAGAAACTATCACTGCCCAGAGAACCCTGAGGCGACATGGTGACGAAACACAGCATGTGCTATTCTGGAAGGATCCTTGAGCGGAAAGAGGGAAGCAAGGATAATCAAGTGGAATCTGAATAAAATGGAACATTTAGTTAATGGTAATATACTAATGTGGAATCCTGCTGATGTGGTGCTGTGGGTTAATGTGCTGCACTGCAAAGTCAGTTTGAAGTACAAGGTTGGTGATTCAAGCTCACTAGTTACTCCTCGGAAACCCTATACAAGGTCGCTATGGGTTGGAACCGACTTAGCAGCACTTAACAACAACAACAATATACTAATGTTAGATTCTTAATTAAGATAAATGCACCAGAATAACTTCAAATATTAATAATAGGAAAAATTGAGTAAGAGGTCCAAGTATATGAGAACTCAGTACTATCTTAGCAAAATTTCTGTAGTTCTAAAACTTTTTTCTTTTTTAATTTCATTTTTTTAAAAAGAGAAAGTGACAGAAAGATGGAGGACTGAGTAAAACCTCTTGTGCAGACTCTACAAGAAGAAAAAAACCAAATGATGGTCCTGGAACCCTGAGTTTTAGATGAAGGAATAGAGAAGTGGACTGAATGCTTACGAGGAAGAGGAAGCTGAATAGACATGGCAAAAAAAGAGAGCCAGAAAGGTGGCCTGTGCGACCTAGCCAGATGTGGCACAGCCATCTTGAACTTTTTGGTGGGCGGCTTTGAAGGCAGACGATGGCTTGGTGGCACAGAGGTATACCTGTGTGGTGGACAGACATGTATGATTTTTTTCCTTCTTCCCCATACTACCCTGGTGAACAGAGGTATGGCCAGCACCTATTGGCGAACCCTCCTAATGACGCTTCTGTTCTTCAGGTGGTTTGAGTAGCATGGTGATGAACCAACAAGCTTTGGGCTACATGAAAGTTAGTTGGGCATTATCTGCACCAACGCCCGGTGACAGGATTACAGGAGGCCTGATGCAGACCTGCAGAGCCAGTTCTGGCTGGCTCTGGACTAGCAGGAACTCTCACTCCTGACTGCCCTCTGAGCCGAAAAGACCCTGATCTCCACTGCTTTGGGGTCTGCACAAACTATGTCCAGATTGGGGATCCAGAACAGACAATGCCTAGGCCTCTAGGAACTTCATCTAGGGTCAGAAGCGCCACAATTTCATCCCTTGCTCACCCACTGATAAGAATTAAAAAATTGAGCAAACCCCAAACAGAATAGACCCTAAAAGAAAATCACCAAGACATAGCATAATCAAACTTTCCAAAAATAAAGACAAGGAAGAATACTAAGAAAAGTTCAGAAAAATGAAAAGTTACCTTCAAAAGAGAACCAACAAGACTAAGCCTTAATTTTTTAGCAGACACAATGCAATGTGAAGACATATGGGAAGACGGCAATGGGAAGAAATATACAAAACTCTAAAAAGAATTGCCAACCAAATGCCAGCAAAACTGTCATTTGAATAAAATGGTGAAATTAGTACATTTCCAGTTACACAGAAATTATAGGAACTTAACAAATGGTGATGGAGTAAAGCAGATATCAAGATAAAATAGACTTTTAAACTCGAGGAAGAAATTAATAAATTACAGGTTAACCTCAAGGAAAATTAATATACTTTTATATTAAAAAAGAAGAAAACCATAAAGATTTAGTGTAACAGTAGTAAAGAAAATGAAAAGAAAACCCACAAACAAAATAAACTAAATGCAGAAAATTATGCTGAACAAATAAACCAGCAGCACCACAAAAAAAAACCACATATAAATTGCAGCGATCAATTCCTACCTATTGATAATTACACTGAATGTAAATGGATTAAATACACCAGTCAAGAGACAGAGAATGCAGAATGGATAAGAAAACAGTATCATTCAACATGCCATTTATAAAACACACATCTTACACACAATACAGAAAGAGACTAAAATTAAAAGATTAGGGAAAAAAGTCAAGTTAGCAATTCAAAATTTGGAATGGCAATATCAATCTCTGATAAAATAGACTTTAAGGCAAAACTCAGCAAAGCAGACAAGATTATATAAGATTAAAGGGTCAATTGAACAAGAAAATATAAACATAATATCTACGCTCACAATAAAAGAGCCTCAAAATATAAATCAAACTTTAGTAGAAGTGATGAAAGAAATAGACAATTCTGCTCTATTGGTAGGAAATTTAAAACACCACTTTTGATGAAGGACAGAACAACTCAACAAAGACACAGAAGAACTAACAGTACAATCAACCAACTTGACCTCGTAGACTTATACAAAACACTCAGTGCAACAACAGTACAATATACATTCTTTTCTAGTGCACGTGGAACATTCTTCAGAATAGACCATATGACAGGCCACAAAGGAAGCCTCAATAAAATTTAAAACATTGAAATACTAAACTATCTTTTCAGATCACAATGATATAAAATTAGAAATCAACAATAGGAAGGGGGAAAAATCAAATACATGGAAATTGAATATCATGCAGCTTAAAAGCTACTGGAAAGGTGTTTTTTGTTTTTTTTTTTAAATCCTTGAGTTAAAGACAGCATGCCAAAACTTTTGAGACACAGCAAAAGCAGTGCTGAGAGGAAATGTATAGCAATAAATCCATACATCCAAAAAGAAGAAAGAATCAAAATCAACACATTAATGCAACATCTCCAACAGCTAGACAAAGAGCAGCAAAGTAAGTCTACTGCCACTGGAACAACAACAAAAAGATTAGAGCAGACATAAATGAAACAGAAAACCAGTAGAATCAGCAAGACAAGAAATCGGTTCTTTAAAAGGATAAAAACAATTGACAAACCATTGGCAAATCTAACAAAAGAAAAGGAGAAGATGCAGATAACACACACAAAAAAAATATAGGGGTGATGCCACAAGAGAAACAACTGAAATAAAAAGAATAACAGAATACTATAAAATATCCTCTAACAAATTTGAAAATCTAGAAGAAATCTACAAATTTTAGAAAACATGATTTACCCAACATGACACAGACAGAAGCAGAAGACTCGGACAGACCTATAACAAAAGAAGAAATAGTTCATTAAAAAACTTCAAACAAAAGAGTCTGGCACCAATGGCTTTATTGGTGAATTCTACCAAATTTTCAAAGAGGATCTCACACCACTTCTACTCAAGCTATTCTAGAACATAGAAAAGGATGGAAAACTCCTGAATATATTTCATGAAGCAAGCATAACACTCACATCAAAAGCAGGCAAACACATCATTAAAAAAGAAAATTATAGACCGATATCCCTCACGAACATAGATGCAAAAATTCTCAACAAAATCCTAGTCAGTAGAATTCAGCAACATAACCAAAAAATAATGCCTTATGATTCATACCAGGTATGCAAGGATGGTTTAATATTAGAAAAATAATCAACGCAATCCACCACTTAAACAAAGGAAAGAAACCATGATCATATTGATTGATGCAGAATAAGCATTTGATAAAATCTAACTTCCGTTTCTGATAAAAACACTCAACAAAATAAGAAGAGAAAGGAAATTCCTCAACATAATCAAGGGCGCATACACAAATCCAACAGCCATCATTACTTTCAATGGAGAGAAACTGAAAGCATTCCCTTTGTTAACAGGAATCAGGCAAGGATGTCCTTTATCGCCACTGCTATTCAATATTATGCTGGAAATCTTAGCCAGAGCTATAACGTAGCAAAGGGAAATTAAAGGCATCCAAACAAAGAAATAAAACTACCTCTATTTCCAGGTGATATGATCCTGTATGTAGAAAATACCAAAGACTCAGCAAGAAAATTATTTGAATTCTTTGAAAGATTCAGCAAAGTGCAGGGTATCAGATCAACATACAAAAAACATTCAAATTTCTTTACACTAATAAAGAGAACTCTGAAAAGGAAATCAGGAAATCAATACCATTTACAATAACTATTCCCAAAATGAAATAAATAAATCTAACCAGAGAAACAAAAGAAAACTGCAAAACACTACTACAAGAAGCCAAAAGAGACTTAAAAAAATGGAAGCATATACCATGCTCATGACTAGGAAGACTTAACGTTGTGATTGCAATCCCAACGCAGATTTCAACATCATTCTTCAAACAGATGAAAAGACTGGCCACTACCTTTATATGGAAAGGAAAGAGACCCCAGATAAGCAAAGTATTTCTAAAAAAAGAATTAAGTTGGAGGACTCTCATTTCCTGATCTCAAAACCTACTACACAGTCACAGTGGTTAAAATAGCCTAGTACTGGTATGATGAAAGATACATAGATCGGTGGAATCGAATTGAGAACATGGAAGTAAATCCCACCACATACAGTCAGCTGATCTTTGACGAAGGGCCTAAATGAATTAAGTGGGGAAGAGATAATCTCATCAACAAGTGGTCCTGGCAGAACTAGAAATCCATTTACAGAAAAATGAAACAAGACCCATATCTCACTTCATATACAAAAACAAACTTGATGTGGATTAAAGACCTAAATGATACATGGTATAAATACACTATGAAACATAATAAAAACTTACAAACAGTAATTTTTGTTTGTTTGTTAAGTGCCGTCGAGTCGGTTCCGACCCATAGCGACCCTATACAGGGTTTCCAAGGGTGTAAATCTTTACGGGAGTAGAAAGCCTCATCTTTCTCCTGCGGAGCGGCTGGTAGTTTCAAACCGCTGACCTTAAGGTTCGCAGCCCGATTCGTAACCACTACGCTACCAGAGCTCCTTAATAGAAAACAAAATAGAAGATTAAAATCTCCCAAAAAGTAGACATCAAAAGAGTTCACCAAAAGAGTAAAAAGAGAACCTACAGTCTGGGAAAAAAATTTTGCAATGACATATTAGAAAAGGGGCTAACCTCTAAAATTTAGAGAAAACTTCAACACCTCTATAACAGGTGTTAAAAAAATGGGTAGAGGACATGAGCAAACACTTCACCAAGGAAAGCATTTAGGCAGCCAACAAACATATGAAGAAATATTTGTTATATTAGTTGTTAGAGAGATGAAAAATCAAAACAGCAATGTGTAGTGCGTCTGCCTGGTCCACCATCTTACCGGTAAATCTTTATAGGAGCTGAATGCCGCGTCTTTCTCCCTTTGAGCAGCTGGTAGCTTCCAATTGATGACCATGTGGTTGGCAGCCCAATGCTTAAACAACTGTGCTAACAGAGCTCCTCTTTTTTTTTTAAGTGCATTTTAAAATGTGGTGAACCCATTTATCTTGAGTTCAAATGGGTAAGAGTTGTGTCTGGTGTTAGGAGACAATACTGGATCTCCTTGGAGGAAGTGACTTGGCGGACTCAGAGGAGTACTGATTTATGGGTGTACTCAGTTTCTGAAAAATCATCAGGCACTTACGTTCCATGAACTTTCCTGCATTCTAAATTGTATTGTACGTCAGTTAAAAGAAAGGTCAAAAGTAGCCCGCCTAATAAAGGCAAGGAATCCTGGTGTGCTGTAGGATAAGCATGGACTGCGAACCTCAAGGTCAGTGGTTCAAATCCACCAGCTGCTCCTTAGAAACCCCTATCTAGGGTCTCTATGAGTAGGAACCAACTCAAGAGCACTTAACAACAACAATAACAATAAAGGCAGAGGGTGCATGATAGCTCTAGAGGATAAACAATGGGCTTCAAACCACAAGGGTGGTGAATCGAGCCCCCAGCTGCTCCTCAAGAGAAAGTTGGGGCTTTCTGCTCCCATAAAGACGTACTGTCTTGGAAACCCTATACACAGTGGCTATGAGTTGGAACCCACTGGATGACACTTAACAACAACAATAAAGGTGGGGTGTATCATCAGAGAACCCTGGTGTCCCTGTTTCCTGTGTAACTAGGGCTTTCCCACTGGACCAATGGTGGTGGTGTGTCATGGAGCCGCTTCTGAATCATAGCGACCCTGCTCAGGGTATCTGAGGCTGTGCATCTTTACGGGGACAGAAAGCCTCATCTTTCTCCCACAGAGCAGCTGGTAGTTTCAAACTAATGACCTTGAGGTTAGCAGCCCGACTCATAACCACTATGCTACCAGAGCTCCTTGGGCCAATGATGGAGCAATTAAAAACCCTTAAAAACAAACAGTTGTAGACTCAACTGCTCCCTAGGGTTTCCAAGACTATAATCTTTATGGAAGCACATTGCCACATCTTTCTCCTGCAAAGCAGCTGGTGGGTTCTCATAGTTAACCTTTCAGTTCCCTACCAAGTACTTAATGATTGTGTCACTAGGGCTCTTTAAAAAGCCTTAAAGCATCTACAAGACTGGGCACAGGAACATCTGCGGGATGGAACCACAAGGAAAGGCAGAACGGACCGTATTCTGGGTGAACGTCAAAAAAACCTAAACCCAGTGCTGTTCAATTGATTCTGACTCATATTGCTCTCCACTGGAAGTGACTGTGATCTTTATGAAAGCAATCGCCAGGCTCTTCTTCCATAGATCCTCTAGGTGGGTGGATCCAACCCTGCAACGTTTTGGTTGCTGTTGTTGCTAAGTACCGTAGAGTCGGTTCTGACTCATATTGACCCTGTATAGGGTTTCTGAGGAGTGGCTGGTGAGTTTGAACCACCAACCTTGGGGTTCAAACCAACCTTCTGATCCAGTGCTTATCCTACACCACCACACCAGGACCACCCAGGGACCTTTTTGAATTTCATTTACCTGTGCCTCCGTTTACCTGCTGTTAAAGAGGATTCCCAAGTATGATGGTTTATATAATGACTATCTGTACATCAGCCAAGAATGTCACCCTGTCATTTAGACTAGCCTTGGTCTGTCAGATTCTTGAGATTCCAGTGCTGTTTTAGATTCCTGGGAGTTTTGTGCTTGGAAAGTAGGGAGATCCTGATATCTGGAGCTCTGGAACAGGGTGACAAAGGGAAAGAGGCTAGATGGGAAAAGGAAGGTCAGTCTGCCTGTGGCTCTGCTGGTGCTGTGACCTCAAGGGTCATTTGGAGGCCATATATCCAGCCAAGAGGATTCTGAAACCAGGGAGAGAAAGTGATTTGCCTAAGGTCACTCAGCCAAAGACTCCCTATCCTTGTTCAGTGTCATTGAGTCGGTTCCGACCCATAGCAACCCTGTGTAGGGTTTCCAAGGAGCGGCTGGTGAGCTTGAACCACCAAACTTGTGGTTCAAACTGACCTTTCAGTCTCTTAATCTCTGTAGTATCTATCCCCTGCCATCAGGGTCAAACAGGCTGTCTTGTATCTGAGTTTTATTTGCTTAAATAAAGTTGAAAGATTTTCCCCCAACAATTTCTTTAAGAAAATTTGGAAGATACAGAAACGTGAAAACATAACACCCAGCATTCACTTGTCGTTCCAGCACTAAAAAATTCAGCGATCTGAAAGCTTAACACTGAGAAAAAACACCTATAGTGCCATGATAGTTTATATTTTTCAATATTTAATTTTTGTGGGCAAGCATGAGAATCCAAAGTCTTGGCTTGCCATTGTTGGGACTTAATTGGATCTCTAGTGATTTCTCCAGTGGTCTGGGGAAGGCTGAGACGCTTCCTGAAGGAAGAGGAACAAGGTTCACAGTCAAATTGCCCTGTACCCTGGAGACCTTGTGGAGGTTCTTGAAAATATTTTCCTCCCAAAGGAATCCTTGTGTGGTGCAAATGCTTAACTCCTTCAACTAATGCTGAAAAGGTGGAGATTTGAATCTTGACCAGGGGTACCCCAGAAGACACGCCTGGTGATTTTCTGGAAAATCAGTCATTGAAAACCCTGTGGAGCACAGTTCTCTGACACACATGGGCTTGGCAGGAACTGGTTTACTGGTTTCCTCTTGAAGAATTAGGCAACTAAACTCACAAACCTGTATTTTGAGAACTGGGCTCAGCTTTGAAAGTACCTTCTCCTGCTGCCCTCCCCTCCTTTCCCCAGGATAATTAGAACTCACATGCAGTTGTAAGAAATAATGCAGAAAGATCCTGTCTAGTCTTCATTCCAGTGACAACAACTTGTCTTAAGATTGTCTTTTCATGTGACCTGGCAGACTTAAGGAAGTTTGGGGGACTGATCATTTGGTGGGATCCTCTTCTTAGATAAGATAATGAGGCCCAGGGTAGCTATGTGATTTTTCATGGGTCGCACCAAGGAATGACTGAGTTGGTACCTTCTCTCTTGTCTCTGACACATGGGGTTTCATTTATATTTTTGAGGATGCTGGTGATTCTGTCATTTTGGCAGGTAGAGGTAGACACTCCCCATCCTGCACTTTTGGTTGGTTTGTTTGGGGAGAAGCAACCAGGATGGATTTCTCACCCATGTGCCTTGTCCACCAGTGGCTGGCTGGGGCTTTGCTCTGTGCTGCTCCACTGAGAGGGGTTTCCTCTCTGCTTTCAAGAAAAGGGAACAAAGTGTTGGGAGCCCTGGACTCGCCTGGTTTAATGGGGGCAGGGAAGTGTATTTGTGCCTTGGTCTGGGAGAGGGGAACCAGAAATATTTGTTGAGCAGCACCAATGAGCCCCCAGTTACCCTCAGTCTGTCGGGAGAGACAGGATCTTTTGTCTGTCATTTCTTCGTGATTCAAGTGCAGTCTTCCAGAGCATGCAGTCTTGGACTCCCAGGGAAGGCAGGGGTCAGGGGTTGACACCAATGGATAAGATCATGGAAGAGCTAATATAAGCTAAGGCTATGTTAATAAAAGTACAGTGAAATAGATAAAGGGAGATGACAGTTCTCATATATGATGATATTACTTGGACTACTTCATTCATCCATTCACTTAGAACATGTCAGACCTAAAAGCACTATGATCTAGTAACCAAGTCTTTAGAAGGACATTGACCAATCCAGGCTCTTCAGGGGTTGGGGAGCATAATGCTGAGGGAGCTGGAAACACTGTTGTAGGGCTGTGACCCAGAGAACAAGGCACACTTAGTTCACAGGATATATGGTGAAGGAGGATGTGGTGGAATTCTCAAGACTGACTGGCAGGTGGAGATGGATTTCCTTTGTTACATGGCTGCCAAAGGTAGGAAGAGATCAATGGATAGACATTACAAGCAGGCAGATTTCAGCTCAGTTTGAGATTTGAATCCAGTCTAGCCCAGTGTCTGTGCTACTAACTGCTGCCTCTCATGAAATCCCTTTTTGGTAGCCCAGAAAATGGTACACAATGAGGTCTAGTGATGTACCCGAGATCACAGAGCTAGTTGAGTGGTCTGAATGAACTCAGTCTCCTGGCTATTCCAACATGGTCAGCATTGAAGCCTTTTATGACCTATGACCTAGTGTTAATTCCTACACATCTGTTATGGGTCCTGAATGCTATTAATGCATTAAATGAGATGATACAATCCACACCACCACTCGTCTGTCTGTTGTACTGTGGTAGCTTGTGTGTTGCTGTGATGCTGGAAACTATGCCTCTGGTAGACCATATACCATTAGGGTCACCTATGGTGGACAGGTTTCAGCACAGCTTACAGACTAGAAAGAAGGATCTACTTAAACAATTGATGACTGAAAACCTTATTAATAGCAGTGGAGCATTGTGGGATATAGCGACACAAGACGAGTCCCTCGTGTTGTAAGACACTCACAGTATGAGTGGGGAAAAGCTGCATCCTCAAAGTAGAGTTAAGCTTAATGACAGGGATGAAAGCAAGCTTTTGGGACCTTCCTTTGCTATTATGGGCATTACAAAAAATGAGAAGAAAGAGATGCGAGCATCCATTAATAATCAGAAAGTAGAATGTACAAAGTATGAATCTAGGAAAATTGAAAGTTGTCAAAAGTAAAACAATGCATAAAGAACAATATCAGTAAGCTGAAATGGACTGGTATTGACCATTTTGAATCAGATAATCGTATGTCTAACTATACCAGGGACTCCTGGTGTGGCACTGTGGGTTAATGCACTGGACTGCAAAGTCTGTTTGAACTGCAAAGTCAGCGATTCAAATTCACCAGTCGCAAATCAGAAACCCTACACAGGGTTGCTAGGGTTGGAACCAACTCGATGACATTTAACAACAACAACAACTTTACCAGGAATGATAAATTGAAGAGGAATGGTGTTTCATTTCATGATCCATCTTGAGCTATCGATCATGTATCTATCTGTACCCCTACATGGAAAACCAGTTAATACAACTATAATTCAAACGTACACACCAATCACTAATTCCAAAGATGAAGGAATTAAAGATTTTTACTGAGCTCTGGTAGCGTAGTAGTTACAGATCAGGTTGCTAACCTGAGGGTCAGCAGTTCAAAACTAACAGCTATTCTGTGGGAGAAGGATGAGGCTCTCTGCTCCTGTAAAGCTTTACAGCCTCGGAAACCCTTTGCAGCGTCGCTATGTGTCGGAACTGACTCCACGGCACATAGTTTTAGTTTTTACAGTCTAAAATGGATCAAACATGTAGTCAAAATACATTGTGGTTACTAGGTGTGCTGATAACCTCAAGGACAGCAATTAGAAACTACCAGCTGTTCCACCAGAGAAAGATGAGGCTTTCTGCTCCAGTAAAGATTTACAGCCTCAGAAACCCTATATGGGGTAGCTGTGAGTCAGAATGGACTCCATGGCACATAACCACCAGAATGTAAAAGTGAAAATGAGGGAAAAAGAGTCAGTGACTGGAAAATATGACGCTGGTGAAAGAAACAATGTTGAGGATCATAACAGAATTTTGTGAGACCAATGAATTATTTATTGCAAATACCTTTCTTCAGTAACCTAAATGGTGATTATACACGTGTGCCTCACCACACGGACTACACAGGGATCTGTTGACTACGTCTGTGTAAAGAGACAATGACAAAAAAGCTCAATATCACCAGTGAGAACAAGGCCAGGGACTAGACGCAGAACAGACTAGCAATTTCTCAGATGCAAGTTCAAGTTAAAGCTGAAGAAAATTAAAACCGGTACACAAGAGCCAAAATACTACTAAATATTGAATACTACTGACCGAAGACCGGCTACGATGTGGATGACATCAAAAGCAGCATACAGGTAAATACAAAAGATCATTACAAAGACAGGAAAGAGAGAAAAGTTCAAAATGGATGTCAGGAGAGACTCAGGAACTTGTGCTTGAGCATAGAAGAGCTAAAGTAAAAAGAAGACATGATGAAGTAAAAGAACTGAACAAAAGGTTTCAAAGGGTGGCTCGAGAAGACAGAGGAAAGTATTATGATAGTATCACGATTATTATAATGTGCAAAGACAAAGGCCTAGAGTTGGAAAATTAAAAGGGAGGAATGACATTCCTCAAGTTGAAAGAACTGAACTAAAAGTTCAAACTTTTGGTTGCAATACTGTAGGAATCTATAAACAAAATAGAGGAGTCTGGTGTGGCATTGTGGGATAAAGCATTAGATTGCAAGGTCAGTTTGAACCACAAATTCAGCTATTCAAACTCACCAGCCACTCCTTGGAAATCATATACAGGGTCACTATGAGTTGGAACTTACTCTATGACACTCAACAACAACAACAACAACATGGGCAAAATATTTAACCAAATGGGAAGCATCCAAAGATGATAGAAGGAATATGCAGAGTCACGGCACCAAAAGAATTGGTCAACCTTCAGTCATTTCAGGAAGTAGCATATGCTCAAGAACCAGTGGTACTGAAGAAAGAAGTTCAAGTTGTACTGAAGGCATTGTTGAAAAACAAGGCTCCAGGAATTGACAGAAAACCAGCTGAGATGTTTTAACAAACATGTAGTGCTGAAGGTACTTACACATCTATGCCAAGAAATTTGGAAGACAACTATCTGGCCAATGGACTGAAAGAGATCATATTGGTATCCATTTCAAAGAAAGGTAACCCAGCAGAATGTAGACATTATTGTACAGTAGCATTAATATCACACACAAGTGAAGTTTTGCCAGAAATTTAAGCCAAATTCAGATGAGCAGGGGGGACAAGGGATATCATTGCTAATGTCAGATGGATTTTGACTGAAGGGAGAGAATACCAGGAAGATGTTTACTTGTGTTTTATTAACTATGCAAAGGCATTCTACTCTGTGGATCACACTGAAAAGAATGGGAATTCCAGAACATTTAACTGTGAGCATGCTCATGATTATATAGAACCTGAAGGCAGGCATTTGAACAGAACAAGGGGAGATGGCATAGTTTCCCATCAGAAAAGGATTGTTTTCTTTCACCACAGTTATTTAATCTATCTGCTGAGGAAATTATCTGAGAAATGCATCATCAAGCTTGGAGGAAAACTCATTAACAGCCTTTCATATGCAGACAACACAATTTTGCTTGCCAATAGCTTACTGATAAAGATCAAAGATTATGCAACCTCCAATATGGATTACACCTCAATGTAAAGAAATCCTCACAACTGGACCAATAAACATAATAAATGAAGAAAAGATTGAAGTTATCAAGGATTTCATTTTACTTGGATCCACAATCAAAACCCATGGAAGCAACTGTCAACAAATCAAATGACCTATCGCATCGGACATATGTGCTGCAAAAGACCTCAAAGATAAGGTTTTGAAGACTACAGTACACCTGACTCAAGCCATTGTATTTGCAGTCACCTTATATGTGTGGTGTCCTGGTGTGGCACTGTGGTTTAATGCCCTCAACTGCAAGGTCGGTTTGAACCACAAGGTCAGTGGTTCAAGCTCACCAGCCGCTCCTTGCAAACCCTATACAGGGTCTCTATGAGCACTTAACAATGACATCAACAGCAATATGTGTGGGAAAGCTAAACAATGAATAAGAAAGACCAAAGAAAATGGATGCCTTTGAATTATAGTGTTGACAAAGAATATTGAATATACAATAGACTGGCAAAAGAATGAGCAAAACTGTGTTGGAAGATGTGCAGTCAGAATGTTCCTTAGAAGTGAGGACTGTGAGACTTTGTCTCACTTCTTTTGGACATGTTAGAAGGACATGGAGAAGGACATCTTGCTTGGTAAAGTAGAAGGTCTGCAAAAACGAGGAAGAAACCCAACAAGATGGATTCCACAGTAGCTGTAATGACAATGGACTCAAACATAGCAATGAGTGTGAGGATGGGTCAGGACTGGGCAGTGTTTCATGATGCTGCTGTGAGTCTGTACCAGCATTAAGGCACCTAGAAACAACATAGCACCAAGATTTACTCACATGTCCCAGATTTCCCAGCAAGTAGAGGCCTTTCTTGTTAGTTGCCATAGACTTGACTATGACTCACAGAGACCTCATGTATCACAGGATCAAATGCTGCCCAGTCCTGCTTCATCTTACTCATCATTGGTAGGTGTGATTTCATCGTTTGCTGCCGTTGTGTCAGTTCATTTCATTGAGTTTCACTTGCCTTTCATTGGCCCTCCACATTGCCTCCTCCAGCAATCAGTTCCTCCTGATGATGTGTCCTCCAAAGTAAGCAAGTCAAAGTCTTGAACAATAGTCTGTGAACCATAGGATTTTTTTGTGGCTGCTTTTCAAATGTATATAGCCAGACCTTTTTTTTCCCAATCTTTCTTTTTCCCCCCAGAAATTCTACCCAAATCAGTCCCCCTGAAATAACATGGGGCAGAACTTCCAGCATCATAGCAATACAACAGACTGACAGGTGGGTGCTAGAAGCTGAGGGTAAAGTTCTGATAATCCACATGCTTGTCTACCATGGCAAGATGCATGGGCCTCTCAGTCTCCCAGCATTTGAAATACTTTTCTTATTTTCTCTCAATCCACTTAAGTCCTCTAATCATCTGAGACCAGTTACTGGCCATTAAGCACCCTAAGATCCACCCTTCCCCATCATCACTTAGTCCTAAACTCTCCCAGGTTGGAGATTCTGCAAGCCACTCTTCTTGTGGCTTGCCCTTTCATGTAACCTGTTAAGAGCTAGTTCAAGGTGGTGTAGGCCACCCAAACCTTTTGGTGTTTTATGTAGCCTAAATTTACCAACCTTTAAAGTCATCTGGGTTTACAAAAAGTTTCCTTACACTGACATTTTTAAACCATTTCCTCTTAATGTTCTCCTAATATCTTAATGGCTTCATTTTTAAATCTTTCGTCTAGCTGGAAATCACCTTGCTGTATGGAAAGAAGTAGGTGACTCTTTTTTCTTTTCCTATCACATTGTCCTAATGACATTTATAGATTATCCATTTTCTCCCAACCATTTTATATTTCTATCCAAAACTAAATTTCCACTTATATTTGAAATAATTGAGTACATTCTCTGGTCATTGTGAAATGAAGATATAAAAAGATAACTAGAAAATCCCCAAATGTTTGGAAACTCAATGATACATTAAATAACCCATGGGTCAAATGGAAAGTAGAACATATTTTGAACTGAATGATAATGAAAATATAAAAGACTAGAGCTTGTGGGCTACAGCTACAGCTATACTTAAAGAGAAATGCATAGTTTTCTGCATACATTATACAAGAAGAAAATTTGAAAACCAATTATTTAAATATTTATTTCAATGAGTTAGGTGGGAAAAAAGCAATAGCATATTTGTTGTTGTTGAGTGCCATTGAGTAGGTTCTGACCCATAGTGACCGTGTATAGGATTTTTGAGGACCAGCTGGTGAGCTTGACCTTGAACCAACCTTGAGGCTCAAAGGGGCCTTGTAGTCCAGGACATTAACCCACAGCACCATTAGACCTAACAAAAGAAGGGAAAATAATAAAGAAAAGACAGAAATGAAAAAAACATACAGAAAATGATAAAAACCACAACTTAGGTCTTTGAAATATGCGTGGGTATATTTAAGTCATTTCATTCCATAGATTTCTCTATTTATGTATGTGCCATTAAGAAGCTATTTTGATTGGTAAAGCTTTAATATTTGGTGGCCCAAGTCCCTGTCATTTTTCTTTAAAAATTTTTTTTTACTGGCATTAGCCTGCCGGCCCCCTGACACCATCCCTTGCTGATGATCCTATTGACATTTTAGGGGGATTAAGTATGACGCATATATTTGAGGAAGAGTGACATCTTTTTAACATCAAGTCTCCCTAGCCATGCACTGGGTATGTCTTTTCATTTATTCAAGTCTTCTTTCGGTTCAAAACTTTTCTTACTATAAATGATGCATATTTTCAGAATGGTTTTCCTAAGTATTTGATCTTTTTGATTATCGTTGAAAATGGGATCTCTTCTTCAATTAAATAGTTTTTGTTTCAGTTGGTCAGTGTCTAATACCTCTAATTACCATGTAATAAGGACTGTGTTTTGGACATTCTAGCTAAACCCATATGAATCATACTTGTCAAGGACATTCTCTTTACGTGTGAAATCATACCAGAACTAATGTGTCTTTATTAGCACATCTGATAGGCAATCTCTAGGCAACTGCTACATATATCTCAAAAGATTCCCCAAAGTAGTATATATGGGGGCTTCAAAAAAGTTGTGGGAAAATTCTATTATCTTTCAATTCCATTTTTCCATGAACTTTTTGAAGCCCCCTCATATTTTAATTCACCATCACTGCGTCACAAATACTTACCACAAGTGTCCATTTTGTACCCTGGATGCTTTACAGACACGAATATATATTGTAGATCTGATTCAGCACCCCCAAAACCAAACTCACCCCACTGTCACTGAGCTGATTTTGAATCAGAACAGAGTAGAAAGGCCCCATCAGTTTCCAAGGCTGTGACTCTTTAGTGAAGGAGTCTTTCTCCCTTGAAGCAGCTGATGGGTTCAAATCATTGACCTTTGGTGAGTACTTACACCACTGCACGTCCAGGAGTCTGTTCTTTACTGGAAGAGTTTACTGGGAACATATACTGTGGCCCCTGCTTGGTGCTCACCACCTCCTGAACATGCCCAGGTCCAGCTGGCATCAGGAGACACTTCCGAAAGCTCTGACCTTTTTCAAATTGATTGATCATTTTTTCCAATGGGAAAAAGATGAGGCTTTCTGCCCCCACAAAGATTTAAAAGCTTCAGAAACCCTGTATGTGGTCCCTATGAGTAAGAACTGACTAGACAGTATTTAACAACACCATCACAAACTCTCTAGGGAGACAGTCTTGAATCCTGTTTATCATGAATCTTTTGTCTTGGTGTATTAGGTTCTTGTGGCCCTGCAGGCTAATGCACTGGACCGCAAGGTTGGTTTGAGCCACAAAGTCTGCAGTTCAAGCTCACCAGCTGCTCCTCAGGAACCCTATATAGAGTCTCTATGAGTTGGAATCACTCAATGGCACTTACCACCAACAACAATCATGTTCTTAGTACTGCTATAACACAATTGCCACAGGTGAGTGGCTTTAAATAACAGAAGCATATTTGCTCACAGTTTAGGAGACGAGAAGTTCAAATTCAGTGCACTTGACAATACTGGTCTCCACTTGTGTAGCTCTGGTGTTTGTTCCTTCTTCTGTTCCTGGTGATCGTCATGTGACCTCTGTCTCTGTCTGTGCTGCTCCCTGTATGCTAGAAGTACTTAGGTTAGGACATACCCTACACTGATATGGTCCAGTAACATAATAAAAAAGGAAACCTAAAGGGGACCTCACTGCATCCATAGCTCTTGTTAGGTTCAGACTCACCTTGACCTTACACACAACAATCTTTGTTAGGCTTGAGCCCATTGCTGCTGCCACTGTGCCAATCCATCTCACTGGAGGTCTTCCTCTTTTGTGCTGATCCTCCAGGATTCCTACACATCTTTTTGAAGAACACAATTCAGTTCCTAACACATTCCATTATAAGTTCTTCAAAACCAGGTCAAACCTTTAATGGTTGCCCAATACCAGCTGCTCCTCTGAAACCTTATACAGGGTCGCTATGGGTCGGAATTGACTCGACAGCACTTAACAACAACAATAATTTTAAACCCACCTGTATACAGGATCACTATGAATCATACCTGATTCAATGGTATTTAACAACAACAACATCTCCTAAAGAGTCTGGTGTGGCACTATAGGATAAACACGAGACAACAAGGTCTGTTTGATCTGCAAGGTCAGTAGTTCAAACTTACCAGCCACTTGGAAATCCTGTACAGGGTCACTATGAGTCAGAACCAACTTGATAGCACTTAACAATGACAACAGGTATTTCCTTTAAACAATCTATTTAGGCATTCCACAATTATTTTACACTTCAGTTGTTTCCATTTTTTCCAAAATAAAACTTAAATGAACATCCTTATACACATGTCTTTGATTGTGTGCTTTGAATACACAGCTAAATAGATTCCTGGGTCAGGGATTTGGATCATCTCTAAGGCTTTTGAGTCAAATTGTCCACTGCTATCCAGAAACCTGGTACCAATTTATATGTCCACCAGGAATGTATGAAATTAATATTAATACTCTGCTGTTTGCATGCCTAACTCAGGATTACAGTAGTTTAAGATCTAATTTATTCATGTTGTCATAGTGTACAGTGTAGAGTTCACTGAATTTGCAGGTACACAGCACCACACCGTTATTGCAAACAAGCAAACAAAACAAAACACCATTGTTGATGAGTTGATGCCAACTCACAGGGTAAAACTGACCCATAGGATTTTAAGACTGTACATTTTTACAGAAGTAGATTACCCATTTTTCTCCTGCGGTGTGGCTGGTGGGTTCAAACCATCGGCCTTTCAGTTAGCAAATGAGCACTTAACCACTGTGCCACCAGGATTCCCTTTAGTTATGGCAAAGAGGTCCCAAGGGCACCTTCTGTCTTCCCTGACTCCCAATATACTTGTATATAGCTGACTTGTGGTGGTGGTTTTGTTGTTGTTAAGCGCCATGGAGTTGGTTCTGACTCATGGCAACCCTAAATGGGGTTTCCGAGGAGCAACTGATGAATTTGAACTGTGGATCTTGTGGCTCAAACGGACCTTGTAGTCGATCACATCATCCTTTCGGCACCACACCAGGACTCACATTGTTGTTTACTGCCATCATATTTCATATTTCTCAAAGGGTAAAGGTTTTTCCACATTTGGATCACAGCCTCAGTATCTAAATTCATGCATCATTGGTGTTCATCAGATTCTGAAACACCGGGATTCCATTCTTTTAAACCTGATTCTGTTTGTGTGGGTATCAAGAAAGACACTAATGGCTGTATTTGGGAGAGTATATCTGGCAATGTTTAGCATATTAAACTCGTTGAAGGGTGTCAGCTTCCTGACCTTACTTGGTTTCCACAACTTCTCCAGCCTTAGGAAGCAGGTAAGTTTGTTCATGCCAATCCCATTTGTATAGACACAGGTTCAGAGAAGTGATGCTTCATGTAAGAGAGGTTGCAAAGCCTGTTTGTAACCCAGAATTTCAGCCCAACTCCCATTCCTTGCTATGGTTAGAGTGTGCTGTTCTTTAACTTGGCATGTCAAGGCTTCAGGGTTGTCCAGGAATGCACATTCTTGGAGAGGAAGGAGAATAGATATTCCAGCTACATACAACATACAGAGCTTGCCAGACACTTAATAGGGACACTCAATAAATATTAATGAAAGAATGCAGCTACAGTGGCTTACGTGCTGGCCGGATCCTTTAAAGTGTCAAGAATGTTCCATGAGAGATTGAGTGTTGGGCTGGAAGCCTGTGTGGGGGTAGAGAGGATAGCAGAATCCTGGAGTCATGAAGTCCATTCTCCTGGAAGATGAAAATAGTCCCACCGCTGAGGGAGAGGGAGGAAGGGAACACACATCTGTCAAGTGGCTCTTCTCCTCAGCTTCCATGTGCCCCTGAGCCAGTGGAGAAGACTGAATGACAGCTGGTGGGACGAATGTCATTTGGGGAAAGGGGAAGGTTTTGGTGCTTTTCCAACCAGGAGATGGGAAGAGGTGGTGTGAAAGAGACTGGGTATGCCCACCAATACCAGTTGTCATCGACTCATGAGGACCCCACTGTGTGAGAGTAGTACTATGCTTCATGGAGTTTTCAGTGGTTGGGTTTTCAGAAGTAGGTTGCCAGACCTTTCTTGTGAGTGCCTCTGAGTGGACTTGAACCATCAGTTGTTTGGTTAGCTGCTGTTTGCACAATTCGGGAACTTCCTTTAATAAGGATTAAAACAGAAAACAAACGATTTTGTTTGAGTCCATTTCAACTCATGGTCAACTCGTGTGTTACAGATTAAGGAAGTAGCTCACTAGGACTTTCTTCTGTAACGCCATTGGAGAGTTTCGAACCGCCAACCTTTAGGTTAGTTGTTGGTGTTAAGTGCCGTTGAGTCGGTTCTGACCCCTAGCAACTCTGTGTAGCGTTTCCTAGGAGCAGCTGGTGAGCTTGAACCACTGACTTTGCAGTTCAAACTAACCTTGCAGTCCAGTGCATTAACCTACCGCCATGCTAGCACAAACTTAAAAGGTTGCTCTTGTTAAGTGCTGTCAAGTTGGTTCCGGCTCATAGCAACCCTGTATAGGGTTTCCAAGGCTGTGACTCTTTGTAGGAGCAGAAAGCCTCATGTATCTCCTGTGGAGTAGCTGGTGGGCTCGCACTACCAACCTTGTGGTTCCCAGTCCAGAGCTTGCTCTATGGAGCCACCATGCTTCCCACACTTAAAAGACAGGGCACTTTAACTTCCCGCACGAGATAGGACACACTTTCACTATTGGTCCGCCCTTCATCTAGCAAATAGTGGTTATGTGCTTACTCCGCCAGGCCCTGGACTCGATACATATAATACCGACCCTTGTGGAGTTTACTGTCCAGTAGGGCAAACAGACACTGATCAGTGAATAGGAAGGAAATGTAAAATCACAAGGGTTGCAAATATTGTCCTGGGGCAGTGCCTAGGGCTCTGAAGGTGCACAGGAAAAGTGGGTGTTAACCTAATCTCAGAGTTTGGGAGCCTGGCGGAGCCAGAGGAGACAAATGAGGGCTATTTCTGGCTGGAGGACAAGAATGTGCCCAGGATGGAAGAGAGAAAAAGAAGTCGGGGGTGGGGGTGGGGGGCACCAACCACTCAGAGCTTTGTAAGCTTTGTAGGTCAAGGAAGGGAGCTTGTGTCTGAAACCAACAAACTGACCCCAGAGGGAGACCAAGTGGGTGTGAGGGAGACAACAGAGAGATGCTGGTGGTTTGTATTGGTGGTGGTTGTGGTGGGTGGGCTCAGAGAAAGGAGGATGGCTTGAGAGACAACTATCGCAAAGGTTAAACAGGATTTGGGCGGCTGTTTAGACACAGGCTGAGGGAGAGGTTGCTGTCTAGGATGAGGCTCAGGGTCTATTCCTACCACTGGCTGTAAGGAGGAGTTGTAGAGCTCTGAGGAGAGAGGCAACTTCTGGGCAAGAGATGAGCTGGTTGGACCTAATGGGTTTAAGGTGCCTCTCTGACATCTAAGTGGGGGTAGA
Organism: Chrysochloris asiatica; assembly: GCF_000296735.1. Lineage (NCBI taxonomy): Eukaryota > Metazoa > Chordata > Mammalia > Afrosoricida > Chrysochloridae > Chrysochloris > Chrysochloris asiatica. The sequence goes on along the minus strand of NW_006408539.1, from coordinate 220,226 downwards.
GTTATGGGACAGGTGACCAAAACAGAGTCTGACCCTTTAACTTGAATAGCCTATACATTGATAATCATCATATGGGCGGGGGAGGGGGCCTTTCAGATCATCCCCTTTGTTGTTGTTGTAAAGTGCTATAGTGTCAGTTCCAGCTTATAGCCACCCTCTATAGGGTTTCTGAGGTTAGTAGTTCAGTGCTGATCCTACAGCACACCAGGACTTCATCATCCCCTTTAGTACCTTTGAATTGTATACCATGGTACAGATTCTTACCTATTCAACCACAAACCAAAATCTAAAAAGAAAACAAAAAATACTGAATCATTTAACGTTTAGAAAAACACACTACATTGTACAAACGAGATTATGGATGATGGGCTCTGGTGTTTGGACTGGAGAGAGTGGGTCACTGGACTAGGCCACTGTTTACAATCCCTCCAAACTCTTGCCAATTTATCCGCACTTTCCTTATCTTTCTCTTACTGGTCTACCAGACTCTGGTGGTGGTGATTTTGTGCTAGAGAGTCAGTCCAACTCATAATGACCCTGGTTAGGGTTGTTGTTGTTCGTTGCTGTTGAGTCGGCTCTGACTCATAGTGACCCTGTATAAGGTTACCAAGGAGCAGCTGATGGGTTTGAACTACCGATCTTTTGCTTTTACAGTCCAGTGCTGAGCCTACAGCACCACACCAGGACATAAACCTTTACGGGAGCAGAAAACCTCATCATTGACCTGTGAAGTAGATTCCAACTACTGACCTAGTGATTAGCAACGAAACAACTCCTAATCCACTATCCTACCAGGACTCCTTTAGCAGACTCTGTTGTTGTTAAAGTGCTGTCAAGTTGCTTCCTACTCATAGTGACCCTGTATAGGGCTTCCAAGGATCAGCAGGCAGGTTTGAACCTCCAACATTATGGTGAACAGTCCAGTGCTGATCCTACAACGCCACACCAGGATTCCACTATTAGACTCCAGAAATGTATCCTACCAAACTTGAAAGCCTTCAAAAAACAAGTGTCTAGGATGTAGCTCTGCTGAAATCTCACCCCTGACCCAATATTCAAATTAAGTATTTATTTTGAAGGTCAACCTCTCCTGTTACTTCCAGGACATGGGGAAATATTTAGGCCACAGAGTTGTTGGAAAATAAGTAGAAACACTTTTATTGTTTCCTCGCAGATCTCCCTGTCTTTCAAAGACTAAGGAAAAGATTTCCCGTTTTTTGTTTTGTCTTTAGACTCTTATATTGGCTTTACCTTTGAGATAAGGTTCCCATTGGTTCTGGTAAAATTCAACACAGAGAAAATCTCAGACACTAGAAAAGGTAGTTTCCTCCTTCATTACCCTGTCACTTGGACAATTATCTCCTCTAAAAATTCATGTCCTAGGTACAGAAGGTGAGTTTATTCCGGTGGCTCAGACATCAGAATCCATGAGAATGGTGACGATCAGCATCTGTATATACTTGGTTTACATAGCACTGACCTCTTTCAGTCAAGTCAATCCCCCTGTGAGGACTTTGTTCATTGAGCCTTGCTGGGAATCTGGCACACTCAGACATTGTTAATTCGGTTTGTTGAATGAGGAAGCAGACAAACTATGGAAACAGACTTTCTTTCTGTAGGCCTCAGGTTAATAATAGCAGGAAAGTGTATCATATTTAATCCTACAACTGGGCTCAGGGTCCCTTTTGTTCCAATTTCTCTTGGGGTCTGGACTTCTCTGATGGAGCCCAGAATATGCCAGGGCACCTTGTGTGGCCACCTCAGACTCCTTTGCACTAGTAATAGCTCGTTGCTGCAGCTGAAATGCTCTGCAGATGAAACACGCTTCACCCTTTCTGCACGCTGCCCAGTTCTGATTCATCATTGCAGAATGTCTCCTTGCTCAGATCCTAACCAGCAGGAAATAGGCAGAACTCAACACCAAAGTCACCCTTTGGTGATTTTTGGCAGAGAACTGGGAAAGATAAAATAAGGGAGAAATCATAAAGCAGTGAAGATTGGACCACTCCAGATTACGTTGACAGCACAACAAACATGACCAGGTATTAGGGGTCCATTTGAGTTTGGTTCCAGGTTCTGATGAGGAACCTGCCTGAAGTATTGTACTTGTTGTTGTTAGGGGCCGTCTATTCCATTCTGACCTGTAGTGACCCTACGTACAACAGAACAAAACACTGCCCAGTCCTGCGCCATGCTAACAATGGCTGCTACACTTGAGTCCATTGCTGCTGCCTCTGTGCCAATCCATCTCATTAGGTGTATCCCTCTTTTTCACTGACCCTCCACTTTACCAAGCATGTTGTCCTTCTCCAGAGGCTGGTCCCTCCTGATAATAAGTCATAAGTATGACAGATGAACTCTGGCCATCCTGGCTTCTAAGGAGCATTCTGGCTATACTTCTTCCAACACGTATTTGTTTGTTCTTCTGGCAGTCCATGCTACCCTTAATGTTCTTCTCCAACACCATAACACCATAACTCAAATGCATCAATTGTTCTACAGTCTTCCTTATTCATTGTTCAACTTTCACCTGCATATGAGGCTATTGAAAATAACTATGGTTTTGGGCAGGCACACTTTAGTTCTCAAACTGACATCTTTGCTCTTGAACACTTTAAAGAGGTCTTGTGCCATAGATCTGTCTAATGTAATATAAGATTCATTTCTTGACTGCTGCTTCCATGAGTGTTGATGATGGATCCAAGCAAACTGAAGCCTTTGACAACTTCAGTGTTTTCTCCATTTATCATGATGTTATTTATTGGTCCAGTGGTGAGGTGTTTTGTTTTCTTTACATTGAGGGGCAACCCATACCTAACGCTGTGATCTTTGGTCTTCATCAGTAAGCATTTTACAGTAAGTATGGACTGTAACAGAGTCCTGGTGTGGCGCTGTTGGTTAATGTGCCAGACTGCAAAGCCTTTTGAACTGCAAAGTTGGCAGTTCAATTGGCAGTTCAAGCTCACCAGCTGCTCCTTGGAAACCCTATCCAGGGTCGCTATGGGTTGGAACCGACTCAATGGCACTTAACAACAACAACAACAATGGACTATAACTAGTCAAGGCTGTAACAGTACCTCGACAGGGAACTGCCAGAAATTCAAGCCAGATCCAGAAGAGGACTTAGAACGAGGGATATCATTGCTGATGTCTAATGGATCTTGACTGAAAGCAGAGAATATTAGAAAGATATTTACTTGTGCTTTATTGACGACGCAAAAGTTTTTGACTATGAGGAACATAACAAACTATGGATAACATTGTGAAGGATGAGTATTCCAGAACACTTAATTGTGCTCATGAGGAACCTGTACATAGACCAAGAGGCAGTCATTAGAATAGGACATGGGGACACTGAATGGTTTAAAATCAGGAAAAGGTGTGCGCTACAGATGTGTCCTTTCACCATATTTATTCAGTCTGTATTCTGAGCAAATAATCTGAGAAACTGGATTATATGAGCAAATACATGACATCAGGAAGAATCATTTACAACCTACGCAATATGTAGAAGATACAACCTTGTTTGCTGAATGTAAAGAGGACTTAAAATACTTACGATAAAGATCAAAGATTATAGCCTTCAGTAAAGAAACCAAAATACCTCACCACTGGATCAACTACTAATATCACAATAAATGGAGAAAAGATTGAAGTTGTCAAAGATTTCACTTTGCCTCGATCCACAATCAACACATATGGAAGTAGCAGTCAAGAAATGAAAAGAAGTATTACATTAGGCAAATCGGATGCACAAGACCTCTTTCTTTAAAGTGTTCAAGAGCAAAGATGTCAGTTTGAGAACTAAAGTGTGCCTGACCCAAACCATTGTATTTTCACTAGCCTCATATGCAGGTGAAGTTAAACAATGAATTAAGAAGACCTTAGAAGAATCAATGCATTTTAGTTATAGGGTTGGAGAAGAATATTAAGGGTAGCATGGACTGCCAGAAGAACAAACAAATCTGTTTTGGAAAAAGTACAGCCAGAATGTTCCTTAGAAGCCAGGACGGCAAGACTTCATCTCTCATACTTTGGACACGTTATCAGGAGGGACCAGTCACTGGAGAAGGACCTCACGCTTGGTAAGGTGGAGGGTCAGTGAGATGGATTGGCACAGTGGCAGCAGCCATGGGCTCATACTTAACAAGTACGAGAGTGGTTCAGGACAGAGCAGCGCTATGAGTTGGAATCGACTAGACCACACCTAACAACCACACTCACAGATGTATGTGTGTAGGACTCGACATTTAATTCCTTTCTTTGTTTTCTTTAAAATTAGTTTTTAATGCCTACGGGAATGAGTTAAACTGTATGTTGTCAAAGAACAAAATTCTTACTATGTTAGGAACAGAAAAGAAAGGTTTTTATTAAGGAATATTATAACTTGAGTTGGAGCAAGCAACACAAAGTGCTGAAACGTTCACAAAGAAACGCAGGGTCTTCATACAAGAAAGCTAGTGTGACGGTACCCACATACCATTCTTTATCAATTGACCTACTGTTTAACACATTCTTCCCAAGGCCAAACATTTTTTCCTCCCAAGATCAATCTGCTCAGTTTCTGGAGCAAGTATAACCATGTTTGTTTACAATATAAGATGTTTTATCTGAACACTTGTGGGAGACTTTTGGCAAGATGGCACACTAGGCAGACATCTACACAGACCCTCTACAAAAAAGATACAGAAGACCAACCACACACAGACAATAATCCTGGAAGCCTGAGCTAGAGAGGAAAGGACTAGAGAAGTAGATTGAATAAGTACTGAAAGGAGAAGCTGAGAAGGGGAGGTGAAAGAATACAATCAACCAATTTGACCTCATAGACTTATATGCACTCAACCCAACAACAACATTATATGTACATATATATATATATATATATGGAGCTCTGGTAGCGTAGTGGTTACGAATCGGGCTGCGAACCTTAAGGTCAGTGGTTCGAAACTACCAGTCGCTCCGCGGGAGAAAGATGAGGCTTTCTACTCCCGTAAAGATTTACAACACCCTCGGAAACCCTGTACAGGGTCGCTATGGGTCGGACCCGACTCGATGGCACTTAACAACAACATATATATATATATATTCTTTCCTAATGCACAGAACAGACAATATGTTAGGCCACCAAGCAAACCTCAGTAAAGTTTAAAACATCAAAGTACTACTAAGCAACTTCTCAGAGCACATGCTATAAAATTAGAAATCAACAATAGGAAGATCAGGGAAAAGTATCAAATATGTGGAAATTGAATAACACCCTGCTTAAAAGCTACTGGGTAATAGAAGAAATTAAAAATGAACTTAAGCAAAAATTCTTGAATCAAATGAAAATGAAAACATTACATATCAAAACCTTTGGGGCCACAGCAAAAGCAATGTTCAGAGGGCAATTTATAGCAATAAATGTCTACACTGAAAAAGAAGAAAGAACCAAAATCTATACCTTAATCCAATAGCTCCCATGATTAGGGAAAAAAACAGCAAAGCTAGCTTACTGCCACCAGAAGAAAAGAAATAATGAAGATTAGAATAGAAATAAATGAAATAGAAAACAGAAAAACAATAGAAAAAATCAAGAAGACAAGGGTTTTGAAAGAATTAATAAAACTGGCAAACCAGTGGCAAATCTAGCAAAAGAAAAAATGCAGATGTTGTAAATAACACGAATAATAAATGACATGGATGATGTCACAATAGAAGCAATGGAAGTGAAAACTATAATAACAGAATACGATCAAGAATTGTACTCTAACAGATTTGAAATTCTAGAAGAAATGGAAAAATTTCTGGAAAAATGCAACCTACCTAAACTAACACCGACTGAAGTACAAAACTTGAACAGACCTATAACAAAAGAAGAAATTGATTAGGTCTTTCAAAACTCCTAACAAAAAAGGTGTGGGCCCAGATGACTTTACTTCTGAATTCTACAAAACATTCAGAGAAGAGCTGACACCAATTCTACTCAAACTGTTCCAGAACATAGAAAAGGATGGAAAACTCCCAGATACATTTTATGAAGACAACATAACCCACATAACAAAACCAGACAAAGACATCACTAAAAAAGAAAATTCTAGACTAATATCCTTCATCAATATAGATGCAAAATTCTCAACAAAATCCTAGACAAAAGAATTCAACAATAAAGATATGAAAAAAATTTGTCATGACTAAGTTTGATTCATACCAGTTATGGAAAGATGGTTCAATATTAGAAAACCAACCAACATAATCCACCATATAGATAAAATAAAGGAAAAGAACCTTATGACTAGAGACTTCTGGCAAGATGCAGTCTAGACAGATGCACTACAGGGACCCTCTCTACAATACATGTAAAAGACCAAATGAAACAGACACAGATGAAAATCCTGGAATGCTAAATTTCAGAGGAAACTTTAGAGAAGTACACTGAGCGCTTCCTAGAAGGAGAAGTTGAGCAGGGACTACAAGAGAGAGAGATGGACTGGTGAGCTGGTCAGACGCAGCAGCATGAGTATCTTGGGAACAGCTTTGACAACTGAAGGTGGCCTGGCAGATCAGATACACACACAGGACAGGCACAACATCCCCTGGTGACCATAAGTATGGGCTGCTCCCACCTTCATCCATTCCCAGTGTGGACTCTGCTCTCCAGGAATTCAGAGCCACATAGTTGGGAACCATGTTAGTGTGAGAAACGGGCTGACAATGCCACTTCTGTGTCTGAATTTAATGCCTGGATTCAGGCAGGCTCAGTTTCAGACCTACAGAATCCACAGATCTAGCAGACCAGCATTTAACCAGTCACCCTGTACCCAGCTGCCCTGTTCTAACAGACACTGAAACCAGCTCCATCAAGGGCCTCCATGAATGACTTCTGGATTGAATACCTGAACATAGATTACACCAAAGCTGATACGAAGCCATCTCAGGCCAGGAACACATCCCTCCCAAACCCACCTCCTGACTGAACTCCTTGGTTTGCAGGGGCCTCTCTGAGTTTTCCGCCTCCGCCTCTCCTAGCCCAACAGCTACCCTGGTTTTTTGTTTTGGTTTGGTTGGGGTCGGGTTTGGGTTTTTCCTTTTCTTGTTTTATTAGTAATGTTTGTTTATTCAGTTCCCTTGAATTTTGTCCTTTCTATCTCAGATGTTGTTTTCCCTTCTTGTCTTCTGTTTCTCATTCCCTTCCTCTTTTTTCCCTTCCGGTCATTCTTTACTACTCTGCATTTTTTTTTTTTTTGTCTTTTCATCTTCCCTCTCTCTGTTTTTTCTAAGTTAAAAAAAAAAATTCTTCCTTTTCTTTCCCCTCTTATTTTTCTCTTCCATAGTTCTATTTCCCTGTCCCTCTTTTCTCTTTATGGTTATTATATTCTTTATTTTTTTCTGGTTGCTACCTATTTTTTTCTTTGCTATTCATAAGGTTTTCAGTGACTAAATATTCGGAAGTAGTTCATCATTTCTTCTTCCTAGTCTATTTTCATCTGGAAACTCATCTGAAACCTGTCCACCATGGGTGACCCTGCTGGTATTTAAAATACCAGTGGCATAACTTTCAGAATCACAGCAACTCACAAGCCACCACAGTACGACAAACTGACAGACGAGTGGTGTGTCAAATGAGTGACAGGCATTATTGAAAGATTCTCTGGGCAAATAAATTATTGAATGATGCAGAAAGCATCAAGAGAAGATGGAAGGAATACACAGAGTCACTGTACCAAAAGGAA
>NW_006408539.1:198884-211431 GCF_000296735.1 Chrysochloris asiatica | reverse complement strand
AGAGCAAAGATGTCAGCTTGAGGACTAAGGTACACCTGACCCAAACCATGGTATTTTCAATAACCTGGTATGCATGTGAAAGCTGGACAGTGAATAAAGAAGACTCTAGAAGAACTGATGCTTTTGAGTTGTGGTGTTGGAGGAGAATATTGAAGATGCCATGGGATGCCAAAAGAACAATGGATCCGTTTTGGAAGAAGTACAGCCAGAGTGCTTCTTGGAGGCCAGGTTGTCTGGGCTTCATCTCTCACACTTTGGGCATATTGTCAGGAGGGAGCAGTCACTGGAGAAGGATATCATGTTTGGTAAGATGGAGGGTCAGAGAAAAAGAGGAGACCCCCAACGAGATGGATTGGCCAAATGGCAGCATCGATGAACTCAAGCATGGCAAGAGTAGTGAGGTTGGCCCAGGACTGGGCAGTGTTTCGTTCTGCTGTGCATAGGGTTGCTATAAGTTGGTACTGACTCGTTGGCACCTAACAACAACAACAACCTATTTTTATTTATTTTTTTTGTCTCTTTATTATTTTCTCTTTTCATTGTTGGTTCCTGGTTTATTTATTCTCTTTTGTGCGTGTGTGTGTGGAGTGGTCTTCTCTTTCCCATCCAACGGAAGACAATAATTGTGCCCATACAGCTCAGCCACAATCACACCTTCTGGAGCTCCACCCATTGGACAAGAGCCAATAACAGCTCATATGCCACCTGATCAATGATAGACAAAAGCCAGCACCAGCCAAGCCCACTGAGGTACACAATCATTGGGCGAGATGATGTACACAATTCCATTCTCTAACTACAACCACAGGAGACAGTTGGCGAAAGCCTAAGAACACACAAATATACAATCATCAATTAAAATCAAATAAGACAGCCCCACAATGTCCCAGAGACAACAGACAATTTAGCTCACATGAAGAAACTAGAGAGAATGGCTCAAGCAAATGACCAAATGCAGAGTCAGAAAACGTTTCTGAAGATGAAATGGTAACAGAACTAATAGAAAAAGAATGATATTTAAGTTCCTTCAAAGCATTGATAAAAAGATCAAAGAAAGCAAGGAGAACACATAGAATACTGTAGAAGAAACGCACTAGAAGAGCACACAGACAAAATAGATGCAAATTTTGAAACAAAACAAAACCTGCAATTAGAAATCTGGAAGATTAATACTAAGATCTCAGTAATGGACAATACATTGAAAAAGCAAAGGGGTAGATTTGAAGCTGTGGAAGCTCAAATTAGTGAGCTTAAAGAGAAATCTCTCAATACAAGTATGCTACAAGAACAATCAGAAAAAAAGAATGAAAAAGTTCAAAGAAGAAGAGGAACAACTTATGATTGACTGGAATTCCAGAACAGGAACAGACAATAAAAAGCACAGAGAAAATTGTCAAAGAGTTGTTGGAAGAAAATGTCCCTAATATCTTGAAAGATGGGAAGATAAGCATTCAAGAAACTGAATGAACCCCAGATAGGATAGATCTCAAAAGACAATCAAGAGCCTAGATCCAGTGGGTGCAGAGGAAGGTAGAATCTCCACTGAGTAGTATCCAATCTGTCTGGGCGGGGCTGATGAGAGAGATGTGGATAGGTCTCTTGTGATACAATAGTGAATAATTGTTATCAGAACTGATTGTGAGGGTTGGAAATGTAAAGGTGATGTTTTGTAGTAAAAGGAGGGGAGTGATTGACTTTGCAGTCTAGGAGCGGAGGTCCCTGGGACCATCAAGGGAGAAAAGTAGAGAGCGGGACCCTACCCAGTGATGCCAGAGATAGAGGCAGAGACGATGACATGGAGAGATGGAGTAGCTGGGGATTTTAGACCCAGAGAGGGAGAGGGGCTGTGTGCTGATGACTTGGGGCAGGCTTGCAGGGTACATCTTTTGGTTGGTTGATGATGCATGGAGGGGATTGCAACCATGGCAATGAAACGATATACGATAGGATGAATGTGAAGCTAATGTTCTTCCATGTAAAACTATCACATAATTCACAATAAAACACTAGACAAAAAGAAAGAAAGAAAGAAAGAAAATCACCAAGACATAAAATAATCAAACTCTCCAAAATCAAAGACAAGGAAAGAATTTTGACAGTAACTCAGGAAAAACTAAAAGTTACCTACAAAGGAGAACCAATAAGATTAAACTATGACTTCTCTGCAGAAACCATACAAAACTATACAAAACTCTGAAAGAAAAAAGTTGCCAACCAAGAATCATATACTCAACAAAGCTGTCCCTCAAATAAGATGCCAAAATTAGAATGATTCCTGATAAACAGAAATAAAAGGAATTTGTAATGACCAGATCAACTTTGCAAAAAATGCTAAAAGGTATTTTTTGGACTGAGAACCAACAACAGGAGACAACAACCTGAGATCGCCATTCATGATGACACCACTCAGAACTCAATCCAGATACAGAAGTATTAAAAGTAAAACAAACCTACAAGTCTGAAAATAGGACACCAGAGATATGAATATATAATGAAGTCCAGAGATATGAATATATAATGAAGTCAATTACAAAACGAAAAGAGGGAATAGTGTAGACAATGAACTTCCAAAAGGCAAGAAAGTCATGTAGATTTCAAGATACAAAGACTGTTTTAAATACGGGAAGATATTAATAAATTGCCAGGTAACCTTAAAGAAAATGAATACACCTGCACATCAAAATTTAAAAAAGAGGAAAATAAGAGAGATTTAGTAAATATTAACACAATAGAGATGAGAACGAAAAGACAATCCACAAACAAAATAAAGACACTGAAGAAAGTTATGTGGAACAAAGGAACCAGCAGTGCCACACACAGCAAAATAACAGCAACTAATTCATACCTATCAATAATTATACTGAAAGCAAATGGATTAAATACACCAGTCAAGAGGTAGAGAGAATAGATAAGAAAACAGGATCCTTTAATATGCTGTGTCTACAAGAGGCACATCAAAAAGATGTGGACAGCCTAAATGTCTATCAATGAGGGTAAGGGGTAGGGGAGGAGGCAGGGGAAATTATTCATGGGCTAGAGGGTAGACACATGTTAACATGGGTAACATGGCAAGCAATATGCAAGAGGGAGGTTAGCAGAGGAAGGATGAGGGTAGCAGGAGACACAGCATGAAGTGTTAACGTGAACAGAGGCAAATACTGTTAACTGTTGGTATGTGGAAGGGATTGCAACTATGTAATGAAGGAAAGGATATGATCGGTTGAATGTAAAACTGATGATCTGCTGTGTAAACGGACATTCAATTCACAATGTTGTTATTGTTAAGTGCCATGGAGTTGGTTCCAACTCATAGTGACCTTGTATAAGGGTTCCAAGGAGTGGCTGGTGAGCTTGAACTACCAACTTTGTGTTTCAAACTGACTTTGCAGCCCAGCCCAGCGCATTAACCCACAGCACCACACCAGGACTCCAAATCACAATAAAGAATTAAAAATAATAATTAAAAAAAAGAACTACATGATCATATTGATAGATGCAGGAAAGACATTTGACAAAATCCAACACTCCTTCCTGATGAAAAAGTACATTCAACAAAATAGGAATAGAAGGGAAATCCCACAATATCACTAAGAGTATGTATACAAAAGTAGCAGCCAACATCACTCTCAACTGTGAGAAACTGAAGTCATTGACCTTGTGAACAAGAACCAGACAAAGATGCCATTTATCACCACTCCTATTCAGTATGGTGCTGGAAGTCTTAGCCAGAGCTATAAGGCAAGAAAGGGAAATTAAAGGCATCCAAATTGGCAAAAAAAGAAGTAAAACTCTATTGGCAGATGATATGATTTTGTACTTGTTGTTGTTAAATGCTGTCTAGTGGGTTCTGACTCAGAGTGACCCTGTATAAGATTTCTGAGGAGAAGCTGGTGGGTTTGAACTGCCGGCCTTGTGGATAGCAGTTCAGTGTTCATCCTATAGTGCCACACCAGGAGTAGAAAATCCCAAAGACTCAGCAAGAAAATTATTAGAACTCATTGAAAGATTCAGAAAAGTGACAGAGCACAAGATCAACATGCAAAAGTACATTAGATATCTTTACGCTCATAAAAAGAATTCTGAAACGGAAATCAGGAAAACAGTATCACTTACAATAGCCACACAAAAGATGAAACTCTTAAGAATAAACCTAACCAGAGAAGGAAAAGACCTATTCAAAGAAAACTACAAAACGCTACTACAAGAAACCTATAAGAATGGAAGAATATACTATACTCATGGATTGTTGTTAAGTGCCATCTAGAAGGGTTTTGACTCATAGCAACCCTGTATAGGGTTTCCAAGGAGCAACTGGTAGGTTTGAACCACCTATCTTTAGATAAGCAGTCTAGTGGTTATCATACAGGAAGACTACATTGTGGAAATGTCAACACTACCCAAAGCAATTTATAGATATTATGCAATCCCATTGTTGTTGTTGTTATGTGCCATCGAGTCGGTTCCGACCCATAGCGACCCTGTATAGGGTTTCCGAGGGTGTAAATCTTTACGGGAGTAGAAAGCCTCATCTTTCTCCCATGGTGCAGCTGGTAGTTTCGAACCGCTGACCTTAAGGTTCGCAGCCCGATTCGTAACCACTATGCTACCAGAGCTCAATAGCCTCATATGGATGCGAAAGCTGGACAGTGAATAAAGAGGATCGTAGAAGAATTGATGCCTTTGAGTTGTGGTGTTGGAGGAGAATACTGAGGGTGCCATGGACTGCCAAAAGAACCAATAGATCTGTTTTGGAAGAAGTGCAACCAGAGTGCTCCTTGGAGGCCAGGATGGCTAAGCTTCGTCTCTCCTACTTTGGACATGTAGTCCGGAGGAAACAATCGTTGGAGAAGGATGTCATGCTGGGTAGGGTGGAGGGTCAGAGAAAAAGAGGAAGACCTCCAACGAGATGGATCGGCCAGGTGGCATCATTGATGGACTCGGGGGTGGCAGCGGTGGTGAGGTTGGCCCAGGATTGAACATTGTTTCGTTCTGCTGTGCATGGAGTCGCTATGAGTCGGTTCCGACTCGATGGCACCTGACAACAACAACAACAACAATGCAATCCCAATCCAGATTCCAACATTATTCTTTAAAGAGATGGAAAAATGAATCATTAACTTAATATGGAAAAGAAAGAGAACCGAGATGAACAAAGCATTATTTAAAAAAAAAAAAAAAAAGAACAAAGTAGGGGGCCTCTCACTTCTCTATCTCATAACCTGCTACAACCATGGTAGTCAAAATAGCCTAGTACTGGTACAATGAAAGACACATAGATCAATGGAACAGAATTGAGAACCCAGAAGTAAATCCATTCATCTGTGCTCAGTTGATCTTTGACAAAGGGCCAAAATGCATTCAATGGGAAAGAGACTGTTTCTTCAACAAATGGTACTGGTAAAACTGGAAATCCATTTGCAGAAGAATGAAACAAGACCCATATCTCACACCATATACAAAAACAAACTCAATGTAGATTAAAGACCTAAATGTAAAACCTAGAACTATAAAGATCATCAATGAAAAAAATTGGAACAAACATATCATCTCTGATACATGGCATAAATACACTATTAAATGTAACTAAAAACATACAAATAATAAAAGACAAAATAGAAGACTGGGACCTCCTAAAAATTAGACACCTATGTGCAACGAAAGATTTCACCAAGAGTAAAAAGAGAACCCACAGACTAGGGGAAATTTTTTGCAATGACAAATCAGACAAGGGACTGCTCTTTAAAATTTATAGAACACTTCAACACCTCAATAAGAAGACAAATAATCCAACTAAAAAATTGGCAGAGGACATGAACAGACACTTAACCAAATAAGACATTCAGATGGTCAACAAACATGTGAAGAAATGCTCATGATCGTTAGCTATTAGAGAACTAAAAATCAAAATAGTGAGATGTTATCTTGCCCTAGCATTAGTGGTAAAGTTAAAAAACCCACAAAATAACAAATGATGGCAAGGTTGTGAAGAGTCTGGTATCTTTGTACACTGCTGATGGGACTGACTATAAAATGGTACAACTGTTGTGGCAAATAATAATATGGCACTTTCTCAAAAAGTTGGAGATAGAAATATTGTAAGACCCAGTAATCTCTCTACTTGGTATATATCCTTGTTAATTGCAGCACAATTTACAATAGCAAAAAGATGGAGACAGCCTAAATGCCCATCAACAGAAGTATGGTTAAGCAAACTTTGATATATATACATACACACAATGGAATACTATGCAACTTTGAAGAATAATGATGAATCTGATAAACACCCCACAACATGGATGAGCCTGGAGGACATTATGCTAAGTGAGATTAGTCAATTACAAAAGGACTAATATTGTATGAGACCACTTTTGTAAAAAGTTAGTAATAGCTTTTCTTGATCAAAAAAAAAAAAACATTGTATGATTGTTACCAGGGGTGGAAGGTTGGTCACTGGTAGACACATGTTAACTTGGGTGGCAGGGAAAGCATATACAGCAAGAAGGTTGGCAGAAGAAAGGTGAATGTAGGGGAGGATACAGAGGTGAGTGTAAGAGTTAAAAGAGAACAGAGGTAAATGTCTTTAACTAGCAGAACATGGAAGGGATTGCAATCATTGTAATGACACAAAGTGTACTATTTATTGACTGTAACTCAGACGATGTGCTCTGCAACCCTTCACTGAATTCATAATAAAAAAGTTTATTAAAAAAAAAACTTAGAAAAAAATAAAATATTTTTATTTTTCCTTTGGGGAACTTTTTGAGACCCTTTCCTGACAGAATAAATCCCTTGACTTTTCTCCAGAACTAGTGTCTTCGTTCTTGCTTGTAGGGTAGCACTAACAACATTTTGTCAGGGTTCCTTGCTTCCATCTCTCGATTATGCACTGCTTGTGGGCAAAGGTAGTTTAACCCTCACATTGACATCCCTGAAAGGTCTCATCTGGTGCCTGGCACATTGGCTTTGAATCCATGCTGGTGAAACTGAGAATCATGTGAACGCATTTCTGTTCCAAGAAGCAAAGCTCTCCTTTTCTCAGGTTGGGCAGGCTCCTTCCTGCGTCTCCGACGTCTTGACATCAGTAATTAATAGGCTGCCTGTCCTGGGTTAGGACTTGCACCTGACTGCTATCTAGAAGGACTTTTGATTAGGATTGGCACTCTTCCTTCTTGACTCTTGCCAGGGTCATGACGAGGCAGTCTCCACCCTTGCCGTCTGGGATGAGACACTGGCCTGTGTTGTCATCTCATCAGCCTTCCTGTAGTATCCGCCCAGCAGAAAAAGCGAAGCTGTCTACAGCAGCGGCACTCCCATGGGGATCTCGCCAACTCTTTTCCTGCAAGGACATCAGAAGAGCGAATTTCAGGAAATGAGGAAAGCAGGCCGGGATTATTAGACATTTAAAATGTATTTATTTTTTGGATAAGCAACACATTTGCATGGCTCACAAGTCAAAAGGGAGAAAAATTAGATACAGTGAAGTTTGTCCCTCAGCCCTGTTCCGCAGCTACCCCTGGAGGAAACCACATCTCTCTCTCTCTCTAAATACGCACATACACACAAAGGAGTGCAGTGATGCATTGATTAAGTGCTTGGCTGCTAACTGAAAAGTTGTCAGTTCAAACACGTGAGCCAACTCTGTGGAAGGCAGCCGAGGCTGTCTATTTCCATAAAGATTTACATTGGAATTGACTTGATGGTAATCGGTTTAGTTCTACACAGTCGCACCATGTTGTTTTTGGGTGCCATAATGATCCTATGTGACAGAGTAGAACTGCCCATAGGTTTCTGAGGCTGTGGCGCTCTCGGGTAAGCACTTAACTGCAAGGTCGGATTGAACCGAAATGTTGGCGGTTTGAGCTCACCAGCTGCTCCTTGG
Organism: Chrysochloris asiatica; assembly: GCF_000296735.1. NCBI lineage: Eukaryota > Metazoa > Chordata > Mammalia > Afrosoricida > Chrysochloridae > Chrysochloris > Chrysochloris asiatica. The sequence goes on along the minus strand of NW_006408539.1, from coordinate 203,552 downwards.
AAGCTGTGTGTCGGAATCAACTCGATGGCACTTATCAACAACAGCAACAATCTTTATTGGAAGGACCCTGATGTTAATGTGGGTTAGGCATTGGGCTTCTAACCGCAAAGTCATTGATTAAATTCACTAGCGGCTCCAAGGGAGAAAAATGAGACTGTCTGCTCCCATAAAGCCTAAAGTCTTGAAAACACTATACAGGGTTGCTTTGAGTTGGAACCTACTCCTTGGCAGTGTGTTTGGGATTTGGTTTAATCTTTATTGAAGCAGATTCCTTCCTATAGAGTGACTGGTGGGTTCAAACCTCCAACTTTTCAGTTAGTAGCCAAGTTCTTAACCATTTACCACCAGGACTCTTTCTGTATGTACATACGTTTAAATTGTGGTAAATATATATGTAACAAATCATTTGCCATTTCAACATTATTTATGTGTACATTTCAGTGGCGTTATTTATGTTTGTTATATTATTTAACCATTAATTAGCCTTATCTCTTTTCAAAGCCCACATATTTGAAGATCTCTGGTGTTCTTCTCTTCTTTTTTTGGGGTATTTCTCTTATTTCCTCTATAACGAAGTTCATTTCATCCTGTGCCCCAGTTCCAACCGTCATACCTAGTTGAATGCACTGGATAGGCACTCGGCTAATGTTACTGCTCATATATGTCTATATTATAAGTGTATTTGATGAGTCAGGGCTTAGAACATCTTTATTTGATGGTGAGTTAGATGAGTTTGCCTTTACTCATGTTCTTGTTCTTCTAAGATAAGCCAAGAAGTGCTCATTGTCACATTAACCTCACTTCAGCTTTCTTCCTTTCATAAACCATCACTTTCATTTGTGTCTTTGCCAGTTAAGGATGGTTTAGGGCTCACTCACACATTTTTCAGGGGATGATTGTGTAAGAAATGTCGATATTTTCCAAGACTTTTTTTTTTGGCCTTTCAATTGTATTTCCATTTTGGCTTGTGCAAGAACAGAATCTTCATCTTTGCCTCACCCCTGATCTCTCTCCTACCAAACACACACTCACATGCATTTTGGGGTCCTCTCTGGTCTCTTCCCTGAATCACTGACAACCAGAGAAGAATGGAAGGGAAGAATCCTGTCCTCCCTGGACAATAATTTGAAAGCTTTGGCTTAGGCTTGTGGCTAGATGTGGAGGGTCAGGAGATTTTCCTTCCTCTTCTTCTTTGCTTAAGTTAGGCCTGTTAGAGTGCCCACCACCTTCTTCTCCCCCTGAAGTTGTTGAGGGCTCACCTGTTTCTTTGTCTGCTTCCTAAGCACATTGCTGCTTTTCTTCCTTCTGCACTCTAGGGGTTCCTGATTGCTCTGAGACCACAGGCATTGGAGAAACTTCCTAGGGTTTCCTCTCTGCATCTAGCCAGCCTTTTAGAGGGCAACCCTTCCCCTCCCCCAGCTTTCCAGGTGCTGGGGTTGGGGGTAGGCGGGCAGTGATTAAGTAGCCAGCCAGGTCTTTAGCTGACTCCATCCTTGTTTGTCATAACTCTGCTCCAAGTTATTTTGGTCTCTGTGACTTGTGGCTGCACCATGATTAGGGTTTGATTACCATCTCCAAAGTGACTAAAAGATGAAAATAGAAGGCACAACAGGAAATAAACAACTGCAAATGAGATCTTTTATTCCATATTCCCTGCCAGCAAATGATTAGAATCAAACCCATTCACAATAGTTTGGTGAACTCCTAAAACTTTTTTTTTTTTTTTTTAAGGATCAGAATAGTCTTGAGAAGCGGTGCTTATCGGTCACATTTGTGCCCGTGGAAGGGACAAAAGGGACTCCCTTGCTAGGCAAACCAGTCAGCCAAGAGTTCCTCTTGTGCCTGCTTCTTTCTTGGAAAGGAAAGGAGTAAGAATGGGATGGGGTGGGGCTGGTGCAAGGGAAGGCTCAGGATGTTAACTGATTGGGGGGGAGGGGTGCTGGGGAGCTAGAAAGCAGCCCAGAACCAACCCTTGCTGCTCCTTACCCACTCATCATCTGGCCAGTATTGGAAAATGGAGGAGGGAAGCTAGCTGAACAGAGAAGGAAAGGTAGGTACAACGCCTGAACTAAAGCACCACAGTTACACTATATGGGAACATATTTCTGCAAGTATATGCATGTTCCATCCAGACAAGCTGTGATGTCAGATTCCTTTCCTGAAACTCCTAATAAACCTACCTGCCCAGTGTGACCTCTGGCCTCTCATCACAGAGAGCGTTAAACGCCATTGGTCAGATTTCCAAAAGATTCTTTAGATCCTCTAGTTAGCCAAGAAGCATATTAGAATGTGCAACATTTACACTCTGTTTATTTAAGTCCTTCCTACCATTTTGTGGACTGGCCTGGCATCTCTGAAAAAGTGAAGGTGAGGCCCAGAGCTGAGAGAGAGAATGGGACCCCAGAAAGCTTTTCAAATGCCGCCAGGGCCAGGTGCTCGCCCAACATTTGGACCTTTACTAGTGTAAGTGGTGGAACTGGGAGCAGGACTCAGGTCAGGTAATCTTTCTAAACCTTGCTTACGTTTTCCCCAGAAACATCAAAAACCTCATTTTGACTTATTCTGGTTGTATCTGCCCAAGATGATGGAATTCCCCAGAACTAAAGCCATGGTATTTTCAATAACCTCATATGCATGCAAGAGCCGAACAGTGAATAAGGAAGACAGTATAAGTATTGATGCTTTTGAGTTATGGTGTTGGAGGAGAATACTAAAAGTACCATGGGCTGCCAAAAGAACCAATAGATTTGTGTTGGAAGAAGTGCAGCCACAGTGCTCCTTGGAAGCCAAGATGGCCAAACTTCGTCTCTCATACTTCGGACATATTGTCAGGACGGACCAGTCGCTGAAGAAGGATATCATGTTTGGTAAGGTGGAGGGTCAGAGAAAAAGAGGAAGACTCCCAACGAGACGGATTGGCAAGGTGGCAGCATCGATGGACTCAAGCGTGGCAACAATTGTGAGGTTGACCCAGGACCTGGCAGTGTTTCTTTTTGCTGTGCATAAGGTAGCTATGAGTTGGTAACAAAAACAACAACAATAAGAAGAAGGCGTCCCCATGTCCATTTCTTTCTGGACTTTCTTGTCTGCTGTCTTTGCAGATTGTTTTTTTTTCTTCAATAAGAAACGTTTTTTATTTAAAACAAAATTATGAACATATACAATTGTAACCTATGTGGCTTACAAAGCAAATGTTTAGAATGCAGCATACACGTTTCTACACTGTTATGCACCTGACTGTCATATAGGTTAGTAAATGTTCATGTAATCAGTTTTTATTTCTTCTCCCATTTGTGTGTCCAAAGGTGCTTTTTTGGAGGTGTGTGTGGAAAGTTGTCCAAATGCCCCCTTGAAGTCCTACCCAGCTCTAAGTGTTGATTCCTAAATATTTATTAGGCATCTACTGCATGTCAGACACTTTTAAGTTGCTGGAGAGGAGGGGACCTTATCAGGTGTTCAAGATTCATTTGTACCTTTTAGGAACTTATCTTTTCGCTCAAGACATGAAATAGTGCTACCTTTCAGCGTTTCTAAAGATTTTTAAAAACGCCTTAGGAGTTTCATTTTCGTACTGATCTCGCAATTCTAAATGACTTAAAAATCGTATTTCATTGAATAAGATGAGTGGTTAGAATCACCATGTCAACTCGTAGCCTCGTCACTACGGATGCGTATATATTGAAAATCTTAACGTTTCTTCGTACCCTGGGTTTTCAAGCTGCAAACGCGCTCTTGTCCTTTTTCTACCAATGGTTTTTCCTTACCCATTTCCATGCAGTGAACTGCCAAGAGTCCACGCTTCTCCCAATCCTGGAGTCTCGGGATGATTCTGACACTAAGCACCTAGAAAGCTCCGAGGCGAAGGAGGGGGCCGAAGCAGGCCCGCTTGCATATGCATGCCCTAGGCACAGTGCTCCAAGGGTTATCTCCCCGCGTCGGAGGTCTTCCGGGCCCCGGAGGAAACCCGCCATAGGCTGGCTGGTGAGCCCCCCGCTCCCTCCTTTCTCGCCGGGTTGGTGCCCCTAGCAGGGCGTCAGCTAGCCAAATGCATTCCAGAGCGGTGCACTAGAGACTTTTCTGCAGGCAGTCCCAGAAACCGGAGCCTGGAGCGGGAGCGCGCCGCCGCTGCTGAGGTCACAGTCTCCCGCCTCCCGCCCTCGGCGGCCCGGCTGTTCCCTCTAGCGCACACTCCCAGGGCCTCGGTCCAGTCCAGTGTAAATGTGTTTTCTACCGAGACAGTGCTCCCCTCCCCTCCCTCCGGCGAGGCCGGGGAGCCACCGCCAAGCCTTTAAACAAAACGTATGAATGGAGTGCCGGGATCGAGGCTGCGAGGCTCGGGGACTGGGTCTGGATCAGGCTCCGATCACAAACTCTCGGCGATGGATTCAGGGCTCTCCCGGCGGCTCCATTTCTCTTCCACTCGGCCGCCTCACTGTCGACTCTGGGAGCGTCTCGGCACCCCACGTCCCCCCCATTTGTCCCACCTCGGCAGCTCTGGGAGGGGTTGGCAGTGACGGGCTAGGGGTGGTGGGAGAAATAGCTTTTAGAAACCCGATCTGTTGTTTGCGAAACACAATCGCTTTTTTTTTTTTTAAAGCGACAGGGTGTCTAGACGGCCACGTGACGAGGCCGGAGCCGGGCGCGCCACTGCGCAGTGGAACCAGCTGA
>NW_006408539.1:175266-198728 GCF_000296735.1 Chrysochloris asiatica | reverse complement strand
GCTCTGGGCACACTCGCTCGCTTGCTCAGCGCACGGAGGATCCTGTCCCCGAGCCGCGCCAGCCGAGACACCCGGGCGCCGCGCTCGGTCAGCTCGCCGCGCCGGAGAAAGCTGCCTGAGACGGAGCCAGCCTGTCGGCGCCGAGCAGCCTAGTGCCCGGCCGAGGAGTCCCGGAGTGCGGCGCATCGAGTCCCCGGAGGCAGCAGCAAGACCCGGAGCGCCAGGAGAGGGCGGACGGGGGACAAGGAGGCTCCGGGGAGCGACGAGGAGAGTCTTGGAGGAGGAGGCGGTGCGAGGACACCGGGGCCTCCTGCCGCCGCCGAGTCGGCGCGAGCAGCCTGTACGCGGAACCCCGGTGGTCAACCGAGGCTAGGGGAGGGGACGTCGGCAGCCTCCGCACTAGCGAGTAGCTTGCGCCCCAGGAGGGCGAGAGCGCGCCGACCTGCCGGGGACCCGCCGCCGCGCCGCCCTCCCCCGCGCTGTCAGCCCCGCCAGGAGCAGCCACCGCCGCCGCAGCATCTTCTGTCCTGCGCCCCCGCCAGCCCGAGGAAGTCCCGCCGAGGGCCCCCGGGAGCACAGGAGGCAAAACCAGACTCCCTTCGAATTACCCAGATGCGGAGGATTGGAGTCACCGAGCCAAAGCGTTCTGTGGATTAAAAAAATACGATTTTTCCCCCTTTTTGGTAGAAGAGAAGGGAGAGGAAGACCAGTGGGGCTCTGCAAGGAAAGAAGGGGGATGTAACTCGTGGATACGGTTTTCCACCCCTTCAAACATCTTGTTCTACTTTGTAAACATTTTTTTTTAACCCCAGTTCCAGCCGGACGCCCCCAGACCTCCGGGGCGCGACGAGGTTGTGTTTTTCATTTTTGGTCTTACATATTTGGTTCTTAGGCTGTGAGAAAGCCTTCTTATTTCGCTAGACATCTCATGCCGGGTGAAGTCCATTCGGCCCCCTCCCCCGAGTCTTCGTGTGCACGGAATTCGAGGAGATCCGGTTACTAAGGATATAGAGGAAAAAAAATAAATCCGTGCCTTTTTTTTTTTTTTTTTAATTGCCTGCTTCTCCCCACCCCCAAATTAAGTTGCTTAGCAAGGGGGAAAGAACCTTTCTCCTTCCTTCAAGAGCCCGGTCGAACGCCTTTCGTTTTTTACCTCCGCGGATCTTCCATGTAGGAAGCCGAGGCTGGCGAATCCGACACTCGGGAGCCGCTGCGGGGGGGCCTCTTTTTTGGGAGGCGCGGACGGGGGCAGGCTCGGTCGCCCCCAGGGAAGCGGCGGCCGCGTTCCTCCGGGGCGCACCGGGACCCGAGAGCCGCGCAGGGCGCGGGCCGCGCGGGGTGGGGCAGCCGGAGCGAAGGCCCCCGAGTCCCGGCAGACGCCCCCGGGCCCCCGCGCGCGCCCCGGCCTCCGGGAGACTGGCGCATGCCACGGAGCGCCCCTCGGGCCGCCTCCGCTCTTGCCCGGGCCCCTGCTGCTGCTGTTGTCGCCTGCGCCTGCTGCCCCAACTCGGCGCCCGACTTCTTCATGGTGTGCGGAGGTCATGTTCGCTCCTTAGCCGGCAAACGACTTTTCTCCTCGCCTCCTCGCCCCGCATGTTCAGGACCAAACGATCTGCGCTCGTCCGGCGTCTCTGGAGGAGCCGTGCGCCCGGCGGCGAGGACGAGGAGGAGGGCGTGGGGGGCGGCGGCGGTGGAGAGCCGCGGGGGGAAGGGGCGACGGACAGTCGAGCGCATGGGGTCGGCGGCGGCGCAGGCAGGGCTGGCTGCTGCATGGGCAAGGCAGTCAGAGGTGCCAAAGGTCACCACCATCCCCATCCCCCAGCCGCGGGCGCCGGTGCGGCCGGGGGCGCCGAGGCGGATCTGAAGGCGCTCACGCACTCGGTGCTCAAGAAACTGAAGGAGCGGCAGCTGGAGCTATTGCTCCAGGCCGTGGAGTCCCGCGGCGGGACTCGCACCGCGTGCCTCCTGCTGCCCGGCCGGCTGGACTGCAGGCTGGGCCCGGGGGCGCCCGCCGGCGCTCAGCCCGCGCAGCCGCCCTCGGCCTACTCTCTCCCCCTCCTGCTGTGCAAAGTGTTCAGGTGGCCGGATCTCAGGCATTCCTCGGAAGTCAAGAGGCTGTGTTGCTGTGAATCTTACGGGAAGATCAACCCCGAGCTGGTGTGCTGCAATCCCCATCACCTTAGCCGACTCTGCGAACTAGGTAAGAAGTTCTGCGACCACGCTCCCCAGCCCCGCACTGAGATGGTGATAGAAAAGACCCCTCGTGCTGTGTGTTTATGCAGCCATCTCTCCTGAGGGAAGTGTGCATCCCCTTCTGGGAGGAGACTTGGGGAAAAGGCAACAGAAGGGACAGGGACATTCCTTGGGGTTTCCCTTCCAGGTTCGCCCCACTTGCCCCAAGGGGGGCTGTGGCATTGATTGTGAGCAGACCCGTACAAACCTGCGTATAGAAATTAGGCACCCTCGTTTCCGCATCTGCAAAGGGATGCATAAAAGGGGGGGGTGTCACGCCTCCCGCACCCGGAAAGGCGTTGAGGTGTGTGGCGGAGTTGGATTGAGTCCAAGCCCGCCAAGGAAGGCTGACACAAGCGAGGAGAGTTGTAACGGCTGCAAAGTCTCCTTTAGTAAATACGGAAAGTCTGGACGGGCACCAGTGGCCCGGATGATGACCTGGGCTCACAGTTTTGGGGTTGTGGGCAAAGACGGTTCGGATGGGAGGCACAACTTGATTCCTCCTCCTCGCTTCATCTCTGCCAGCTCCAGGGTGAAATACTATAGTTAAGCGAAGTAGCTTCTCCCTTCTTTTTTCTTTCAGAATAGAAAAGCATATAGCTTGTCCGTAAACTTGTCTGCCCCCATTGTCGCGGTGACGTTTGCTACCCCTTTAAAGCATTGGGGCCTCCCTTTTCTTTATTCCCCCCTGCTGCTTCTATGTCTTCTCTCTTCCTCACCCCTGTGCACGGGGTGGGAGACAGTGAACCCCATGCCCTCAGAGCCCCATCACCCGCTGACTTCACCCCAACACAAGTTCATTTGGATACTTTTGGGGCGCGCCTCCCTGGTGGGCCAGGAATGGGGGGGGCAAAGGGGTACCTCCGGTGGAGGAAATTGCGCCTGGGGGACAGGGGTGCAGGAGAAGGGGACCTTGTAGCCCCCACCCCTTAAACTGTATGTACAGTGCGCTGTCCGACGGAGCCGGTGGTTTCCAGCTCGGCTGGCGGAGAGCGGCGGCGGCGGCAGCCGCAGACGTGGAGGAGCTGAGAGCCGCGGCTGGCGCCAGGCGGCCTCTTTTGTTTATCTGACAGCTAAATATCAAGGCAATCACCGCCTCGCGGCCCTGCCTCCAACCCCCACAGCTAAGACAAACAGTTGGGCTGAAAGAATGCCTCGGTTATCATAAGTTTCTATCTCTCTCTCATGGCGCGGCCTTTATTTTCTCTTACTTTTTAAATTCCAGAGTCTCCCCCTCCTCCTTACTCCAGATACCCGATGGATTTTCTCAAACCAGCTGGTGAGTAGATGATTTTAAAAATATCTTCTCTCTCTGAACTTAAACGGGAGCCTCTAGAACCCGTGTTTTCTTTTTAGACAGTGGTGTGTGGGGAGTGAAGGCTGCTCCAGGCTGGTTATAGGACTCTTTTTCACCTGGAAATTTTGATCCTTTTCTCGAGTTTTGGTTGTGGCTGGATTACAAGACAAACCCCCACAAAGATGTTTCCTAGATGCGCTTTACATTTTTGTTCATTTTTGTTCATTTGTCATACAGTTTGCACTCTGATTAAAATTGGCTCAGGTTTAGCACTTGAAAGCTTTGATCTACCTACAAGGGTCTTGGGAGCCAAATAGGACCCGTTGATGGGAAGCTTGAAGACTGTATTCTGAGTGCTAGGGTAGGCAATGGGAGAATGGCTAACTGCTGGGTGGAAGGAAAAGGAAGATTTAGGATTATTTAAGAAGGAGAGGCAACAATCCCCTTAGCAGTGTCCTTCTAAGTCAGTGTTTATTCTAAGGAGTCTCAGAATTACTGGTTGGGACCACAAAAGTTTTTGGCGTAGTTCCGTATGCATGTAACTTTTTAACCCCTGTTGCTCTGTACCCAGGCAGCAGGGAGCTGAGGGACAGAAGCCCAGTTGGGACTGACGCCAGCCCTGTTGGTTGGAGGTTGTCAGCATTCAACTTTAGGGCGGTATAGGGACTCCCCCAGTGGATTTAGTAGCAGGAGGGGCAAGAGGGTCACCAAAACAGATGAGCACTGGCAGGAGCCCTGTCTTGTCCTAGGAGATGCATTTATGCATTTGCTACAAGGAAGGCACGTAACTTTTGTCTGTGCCCATTAACTGGTGCCTGAGTAAGAGTGGTGGTGGGTGCCCTTTTTAATTTTTGCCAAGGTTCTGGGAGAAGTAGTGAAGGGGGGGGTTGGGCACTGTTTAGCTCTTGGAATTCTCTAAGCTCTTCCACCTCTTGAGTTTTTAGCTGTTGGCATCCCCCCACCCCCCCAGTAATTAAAAGTTTTGCTAGGGCGTTGTCGTAAATTAAATACTTTAATGAACGGTGTAACTGAAGCCCATACTTCACAACTAGCCCTCCCAGGACTCCACCAGCTCCCTCAGGTTGGGAAGGCGTTATTGCCTATTCTACTGCCTGTCTAATAAGTGGCCTGCAAAACATGTGATATTTTGCTTTCAATTTACAAAACACTAGATTAATGGACATTAATGAGGTGTGATAACCAGCTCTCTGTATGCATAACAAATGCTACCAGAAATTACCCAGCTCCTTTTTCCCAGAGATTGTAGAAAGTGTAACTTGACTGGACTTTTTGGTTTAGAGAAGACTCAAGGTTTTCATGAAGTTAGTTCTCCAAGGGGCCACTTCTGCCCTGTTTTTGTGTTTCCATCATGTTTTTCAAATTTTGAGGTGTTCCTTGAAGGAGGGAAGGAGAGAGCTAGAGCCCTTCTCTTGGTCCTGGAGGTAGAGGTTGAGTTCCCAGCCACCTCCTCAAACCCATCAACACGAACAGCCACACTGTTGGGTTTCTGCAAAGATAGAGACTGAGCTAAATCTATTAGCAGGATTTAAGCAGTCATTCTGCCAGGCCAGGACCTCATTTTCAGAGAGTGGAGTGATAGATTTATTCATTAGCAAGTGTTGACATTAGGTAGTAAAATGTGTGTAAACAGAGAAGCCACAAAGACAGGAATGTGCCATTTCCAAAGGGGGAGAAAAGTCCTCCAGATCAGCCAATAGGAAGTGATTAACCTGCCAATCGGAAAGGAAAAACTGCTGGTTACTCACCCAAAATGTTTTGTTTAAAACAAAACAAAACCAAAAAAAGAAAAAGAAAAGACATTGTTGTGCAGGAGCATAGAACCTTAAGTAGCAGTTTCGGCCCCTTGTGAAAGAGATTGTCCTGTTTTCCTGATGCACTGGAGGGCAGCCAGGGCTAACTGGTGGAGCCCTGGGGCCAAGATTAGGGCTGGAGGGGACTCTGGGATAGCTCTGGAAGTCCAGGAAGGACTCACAGGTGGAGTGGGTGCTGTTTGAGTTTTCGTCCCTACCTTGTGTATGGGCGAGGGTTTGGTTTAGGCTCTGGTAAGCACTGGACTGCTCTTTGCAAGACTGGCAGTTCAAACCCACCAGCTGCTTTTGGAAACTATACACAACAACAGTAACGCTTTGCTTCAGTATTAGATCAGTACTTAATTCTTAAACTTCTAAGTCCTAAGTTGAAATTTTGGTCTTGAGAACTAGATCTAAGGTTTTATAGGGAATCCTTTTGTGGAATTCTTCAGTGAGAAGGGAACTTGGGCTGGGCACCCTGCGGGTCTTTAGGGGAACTGGAAGGTTAAGCCACTCTACCACAGGCCGGGGTACTGGGGGGTCTCGGAGCAACAGGGTTCTCTGGGGAAGGAATGTCAGGTACAGTTGAGTCAGTAATCCCTGTTCCCTGAGGAGTGAGAACAATGGCGATGGTCTGGATCTGATGAGATGAAAGTTGGAAGCGGGGCACAGTGAGCAGTGGGAATTGTGGGGTTAAGCTCTGCTTGCTTGGGTTGGGACACTCAGGTAGCCAGTGCCCATTGGCAGATGAGTCTCCAAAGTGTAGTTGAAAAGTCTGGTCCTGCTTTGATCTCTTAAGCCACTCACTTTGCCATGCCTTGTTCCAAATCCAGATGATGAAAGGTTTAGATTAAATGATGTATGCATTTCATTATGCCTTGGTTCATTCATTCATTTTACAGCCAGGATGATGTGCCTGGATTGCGCTCTTCTGTAGCCAGACTTCATTGAGTTCTGGTTCTGTTGGTGATAGTAGCATGGCTTCTAGGTCACAGACAGCATTTAGGAAGCTCAGAAGACACTTGACAGGAATATCCCAGCTCTCCTGGAGATATTTATTCTCTTGGTCAGAGACGCTCACTGGGTGCCACTTTTTAACAGTACATTGCTTGGTTGCTCCTCAAGCTTGGGTTTTGAAGATTTTGTTGAAGTCACATAGGTCTGGGCACCCAGGCACAAACAGTTTGCCCTCGACTGCTAATCTAAAGTGGTTCAGCAGAGGAAGGCCTGGCGTCCATAAAGATTATAGCCAAGCTTAACATATGGGCTCGCCATGAGTTGGGATCCATTCAACAGCAATGGGTTCGGTTTGGTTGGAGCTGCTCAGAGAAGGGAGTAAGTTGGGTTGGTTCTTTTTCCTTCTACAGAACCTAGTACTTAAACCAGTGTTTGGAATCATGGTGGGGAAAGCCAGGAATGGCAAGAGCCTCTGAGTATTTGCCTGTCTGGGAGACATAAGCAGACGTTCAGGTTTTAGACATCTGTCTTTGTGGAGTCTTTTTGAGGGTGAGGGGAGGAAGCGTGGCCCCTTTGACCTTTATAACACAAGCCTGGCGGTAGCTTGAGGCCACTTTAGATGCTGAAGCCTGCCTCTGTCTGGACGGCTCCAAGGAAGAGAGTCGGGACTCCATGGCCTGACTGGCAAGGAAGAGTCCTGGGATAGGAGCTCTCTGGGGTGTAGCCCAGCTCACTGGGTGGCCCCTTGGGCTAGTCAGTGACGCCTCAGTTTACCTGGATGCATGTTGAACAGGTATACTTTGCTACTTCACAGGGGTGGTAGGGAGGCCTAATTAATGTTTGTAAATCCCTCTTGAGATCAAAGGCTTTGTAGAAGGGCAGAGTATCATTTCATAAAAAACGCTTGTGGTTGCCAGAGCAGAGCTGGCTTCCCTTTGATCTGGGATGGCTGACACCCTGACTGGTCCCTGCTCTGCTCTGAGATGCCGGCCCTTTCCTTTGAAACATACCTTGCCCCTGGGATTCCAGCAGCCCAGCCAGAGCTCCGTGGGGCGTGGCTGTGGATAAGTCATCGTGTTTAATATGGTCTTCCGTGTGGGGGTGGTGGGTGGAGGACAGGGTTGAGAAGCCGATCTCTAACACATGGTTGAAGGCCATCAAAGAACTTTCGAAAAAGTGCAGGGTCTATACATTGAAGTAGTAACTCCATTTCCTGCCTCCCCCTATTGTTTTCCATTTGATTAAATGTATCCTGTAAAACTGTATATTCGTGTTAGGAATTATACTTAACCCTGATAAAATGAGACTACACGGTCTCCTTTCTCTCCCCTGACTCCCTTTGCCACTCTTCGGCTTCCCCCGTTCTCTCCCTGATGCTATTTAGGAGAGTTCTTGCAAAGTTCTCTTCCAGCCTGGGAAAGAATGCTGGAGAAGAAGGGAGGAGCCCTATACTACCCTGAGAATCTAAGGGTAAAGGAGGAAGCAGTAATGGTTACCGGGATGGTTTGGGGCTTTTCGTAAGCCAGTTTAGAGCTCCAGCACCCCTGAAACTAGTCTTGGTTTGGCTTCAATGTTTACCACTGTGGCCAAGCTTTTCCAATTAGAAACTGGTAATACACACTCTGGACACATCTTGCTAGTGGCATGGGGTGGGAGGACTGGGTTCTGAATGACTAGATTGAGTCCTACTTGAGATTTGGATGCTTTACTGTACTTAAATCCAGCCTGGCATGTTTGCTGCAGAGCTGGGGCACACCTTTCCTGAACCAGACTTCCTATATGGATTTAAGTAAATCTGGCATTGACCAAGGTGAATAATGAGGTCTTGTGTATTTTTGTTTCCTGGGACTAATTGTAGTTCATGGGTGTCATTTGTCTAAATTGTTTGGAGGGAGGTGTAAAGTCTTGTTTCTCAGCTGGAGTTGAAATTATCTGCTCACATATAGGGCACTTTGTTGAGCACCTGAGGGTGACAAGAAATTGAAGAGAAGGTTATAGAGTAGTTGGGCCAGATAGGATCTGAATGAAGATCAGTAAAGACAGTGGAAGAAATACCAAGTCCTGGTGCCAGAAAGACTTTACAGGAATGGAGAGAGCAGGGAGCTTCGCAGGTCTCAGGCTGTCTGGGATGGCTTCCAGAGATGGGGGTTTGGATGTGGCCTTGAAAGAGGTAGAATGCTTTCCCTCTGGCTTGGAGCCTTGCTCAGAATGTACTCTGCCATGAACTGGTTTGCTTACAGGTGTGTGTATGAGAAGCCTTCAAAAAGCTCATGAAAAGTGGAATGAAAGAGAATGAAAATTTCCATAAACTTATTGAAGCCCCTTCACGCATGCGCGTGTGTGTATGATAATCACTCCTTGCCATCAAGTTGATACCAGTTCATGGTGGCCCTGTACCAGAGTAGAACTGCTCTATAGGGTTTTCTTGGCTGTAATCTTCATTGAGGAATCCTGTGTGGTGCTGTAGGATAAGCACTGGACTGTTAACCTAAGGGTTGGTGGTTCAAACCCACCAGCTGTTCATTGCTTAGAAAACCCGATACAGCAGGGTCACTGAGTCAGAACCGACTCCGTGGCATTTAATACCTGCAACAATCTTTGTGAAAGCAGATTGTCTGCCCTTTTTTCCTCTGGCACAGCTGAGTGGGTTTGAACTGCAAACCTTTAGATTAGGAGTGCAAATCTTTACACTACCCAGGAGTCCTGGTGTGGCACTGTGGGTTAATGAGCTGGATTGCAATGTCAGTTTGAACCGCAAGGTTGGTGGTTCAAGCTTACCAGCCGCTCTACGGAAACCCTATACAGGGTCGCTATGTGTCAGAACTAACTCAATGGCACTTAAAAACAACAGGAATCTTACATAAGTGCGTGTTGTGTGCCGTCAGTCATTTCTAACTCAGTGTCTCCAGGTGGGAACTGCCCCATAGGATTTCCTAGGTTGTGGAGTCCTGCTGTGTAGGATAAGCACTGAACCGCAAGGTGGCTTTTCAAATCCACCAACTATACAGGGTTGCTATGAGTCTGAACCGACTCGGGCATTTAACAACAGCAATCGATACGGGAGCAGATTGTTGTTGTTATGTGCTGTGAAGTTGGTTCTAACTCATAGTGACCCTGTGTACAGGGTTTCCGTGGCTGTAAATCTTTATGGGAGCAGAAAGCCTCATCTTTCTCCTGCGGAACAGCTAGTAATTTCGAACTGCTGACCTTGTGGTTCACAACCCGATTTGTAACCACTATGCTACCATAGCTCCGTACCAGGTCTTTTTCCCATGAAGCTGCTGGTGGATTCAAACCACAGACCTTTTGGTTAGCAGCTGAGTGCCATTGTGCTACTACGGGTTTTTCAGTAGGTGTATTGCTGTGGTGGTTAAGTGCCATCGAGTCAGTTCTGACTCATAGAAATGCTGTAAAGGGTTTCTGAGGAGTGGCTGGTGAGTTTAGACTGCCGACATGGGTGAAATTCAGTGCATCATACTTGAGATTTGATACTTTGTTATACTTCAGTTATAGAAGTCTGGTTGGCTCAATGGATACCAGTCTTAAGAAAAACTCCTAATGAGCTGAGAAGTCAGTCGCACAAAGATGAGCTGCTAGACATTATCTATGGGGGTGCTCGAGAGGCCTCTGGGAAGAGAGGTGGGGAGACAATGCAGACAGGCTTGAGGAAGGAGAAGTCAAACTAGCTTTGACCTTGGGAACTACCAGGCTTCCTCAATGGGGAACTTGTAATGAAAGAGACATTCCAGCCAGTCTGTGATTGAGCCTAACTTGACTAATGATTAACTGGCTGCCTGGAGCCCAGACTGGTGACAAGGTGCTGTGGTCTGTCTTATGATGGGCAGCGAAGCCTGAGCAGACCATTAATAATCAGCCTCGCGGCGGCGAGTCAGCCACTTGGAATGTGTGGTCTCCTTTAATGCTGCTTAGAATGTGCTTTAAAAATGAATCGGAGTGTTACTTATGTATTTGTGTATTTATTTGTCTCTCTTTTTTGAATCCGCAGCAGGCTGTCCAGATGCTGTGCCTTCCTCCGCTGAAACAGGGGGAACGAATTATCTGGCCCCTGGGGGGCTTTCAGGTAAGATGCTTTGTCCCTGTTTTCCTGGCAATTCTAAGCTCTCTTGAAATGACGGGAGGGGGGTGTACCAGGGGTGGCTTCTGCCACCCCAGCTGGTCTGGAGTTCACTTTTGCTTTTGTGGGCATTGCATTGGATGGATGCTTTTGGTGAGTTGGTGCCTTCCACGTGAGGATGCTGGGAGCTCCATGGTTGTTCCTGAGAAGTTCCTGGCTGAAGGGGCTTTCACTTGGCGGCTTTGGCGCCGTTAGTTCAGATGCCGACTTTTGCTCTTTTGCTCTTGCTCTCTGTGCATAAGTGTCATGAAGAAGGGGCTGGTTCCGCCTTTTAAGAACTTGTTGGGTTTCAGAGTAAAAGGCTTTTCAGCTTCTGTACTTCTGGGGCCAAGGGGCGGGCAGCAGGGGTTATAACTGCTACTACCAGGAGGGTGTGGATAAAACCACAGGGCTCAGGCACAGGAGTAAGGGCCTGAAAAGCCATAGCTCCTTGGGTGGATTAATGGGTTTGGCGCTGTGAAGTGGGTGACCAGACACAAGAGCATCGTTACATTGAAGGATGTGGAAAAGTGGGTGAGGAACTTAGAGAAAAGTTACTGGCAGTGGAAAGTAGGGCCATTCAAAATTTTTCTCTAGAAACCTGTTTCTACCTGTGCATCCCTTCCCACCAGTATGCCATTCCTTGATTTCCTAAGAACCAGCTGAAAGTAACCTTTAAAAAAAAGAAGAAAAGTTCTTGTTGAGCTCTGGGTGTTGGATATTTCTTGCTTTTGAACATAGTGGGAGGGGGGCAAGGGGGAACCCTGACAGCTCAACTGGGAGTAGTAAGACTGTTGTTTGGGGGCACTTTTGTTTTTCAAAGTGACCTCTTTGACTCACTGGTCTAGTGTTGGCTCTGGCCATTTGGGACGGTTGCCTCCCAGTTGTTCCTCTCCAGGAATTGAGGTTGCTGAGAGTGTCTTTAGGGAGAACCCTATTTGTTTTGATTTCAGTGCAGTACATACTCTGTTATCTGAGAGACAGGGGATTGTGTACTCAAAGCTTCTAATGGGAATTAAGCAGGGGAAAAAAAAAAGGGGGCCCAGTGAAGGGGTCAGTGAGACTCGGGGGTGAAGACGCAGAGCCTGAAGCACACGGTAAATTGAATCTTTTCTTCTCTGCAAGGCTGAGTAGTGGTCACAAGACAGAAGGCCAAGGAGTAGAAGGGTCTGAGGATAACATGCACAGGATGTTGTTAGATGGTTGTATTTTTTAAATCCTGAATGTGCTGGGAGGAGCCCGGCCCATCGGAACCACATGAAATAAACAAGGGAAGTGTGGTAGCTTTTGAAAGGGGCCTGTTTGGAAGGTTTGTCTTATTGATAACATCTTGTCTGTCTCCTCTGCTGGCGGAAATGACGAACCTGGCTGCACCAGTGCCTTCTCACCCGTTCCCAAGAGTGACACAGAGGGGACCCTCTCAAACCCTTCTGAGATTGGGGATGGGCTTTTCTGTTCCCAAAAGCTTTTTCTAGAAAAAAACGGGATAAAACAACTGTTAACTGCCCCCTTCCCACCAGGTAATTGTAACCATTTAGATTAATGAGGGTCTGCTAGGAATGGGTGTTATGTCTGAAGGGATCGTGTGGTTTAACAAAACTGCACAAAAAATTTAAAAAAAACCAAGCCTCCACATGAAAGAGCATTTGTTTTGAATTTTAGCTCTTGATTTACTAATTCCCAGGGCTTCAGAGTTTGAGCTCATTCTTCTTTCCGTTTGGACTTGGAGCAGCGAATTAATAATGTGCCAAGGCCGAGGGGTGGGGGGAAGGGTGTTGTAGAAACTGTTACTTGGGTGGATGTCATTGGGGATGGGGGTGTCTTTAGGGGAGGGGATGGACACTCAGAAAACCTTGGACTATGTCCTTTGAAGCAAGAATGCTGCTGAAAAAGAATATTATGGTCTAGGTCCAGGGCGGAGGATTTTGCAAATGGAGAAAGCCCTTTCTAGAAGTTCAATTTGCTATTGAGGGGGGAGAGTGTGGGAGGTGGCTGGGTGTGTCTACCTTGAAGAGGATGAGGCCAGTGGCCCCAGAGACAGTTGTGGTGACTGACGGAAGCAGAGCTGGATTTGGGGAAGAGGGTTAGCAGAGCGTGAGGTGGGAGCAGGGCCTGGTTTGCAAGGGAGTAGGGTGGGAGCAAGCCGGACCTCAAGGTGGGGTGCAAGGCTCACAGGTTCCCCCCCCCCCTTGAAATAACTGCTCTGAGTGTCTCTTTCACAGGCCCCATGTGCCGGTTTCCTTCCTGCCCTGGCTGAGAGCAGCCTTCATGAATGGGGCTCAGTTTAGGGTGGGAGGAAGGTCCACAGCGGAGCCAGGCCTTGATTCTTTTGGCAGAGGAAGAAGGGAAGGGAAAAAAAGGCGAATGTGAAAATGTGGTGGGGGTGGAGGCGTGCTCAAAGGAATGCCCCTCCAGAAATACTGGGTGACGCCAGAGCTGGCCCTTGGAAAAGGAGGCAGGGAGGACGGGGAGTGGGCGGCCTGGCCAGAGCAGCCCTGCTGGTAGCAGCTGGAATTCCAGCATCAAAACAGGCCCCCTCCTTGGCCTGCGTGGCCACACCCCACGCCTGCACGGATCCTCAGATGGGAAAACGTTTTTAGAAGGCAGTGACTTGGTTCCAGGAGATTGTACTGACAGCCGGCTTTCCGAGACAGATGGATGGCCCTGTCTCGGCGAGTGTGTGTGTGTTTGTGTGTCTGTGCTCGTGTGTGCCGCAGACATACAGATAGACAGTCCCGTGCAGAGACACATGAGCACGCAGATGCCCACAGCAGGTTTGGGGAGAAGTTTGCAAGCGGCGCCTTGAACACCGGTTCGGGTGATGTTAGGGAAGCCTCGTAATGAGGTGGTGGATTTGGGGGTCAGGCGGTGAAACTTGTGGAGTTGCTCTGAATTGGGTGGTGGTGGTGTGCCATTGAGTTGGTTCCGACTTAGAGACCCTATATAAGGGTTCCAAGGCTGTAAATCTTTACAGGAACAGAAAGCTTCATCCTCAGATTCTGGTAGATTCGAAGTGCTGACCCTTGTGGTTAACAGCCCAACTCAGAGTCCACCACAGAAGCGTTGTGGTCTGGGAAGACCCACCTTAGAGAGAGGTCTGTGTTCTGCTCACTGGTGGTGAAATGGAGGAAGGGGTTTGTTGAGGGGTTTCATGGTACCACTGATAATTAAAAGCATGGGTTAGAAGTTGTCTGCTTTGTATCCTCCATCTGGAGTTTCTGAGGGGCTTTTACTTAGACCTTATGATTTCCTGGTTTGGGTTGATTGAGTTTACTCCGCTCTGTCAGTTTAGAGCTGGCTGGGCAGGGATTGGAGGCCAGCAGTCATCTGTCATTATTTGAACTTGAAATGACATGCCACCTGGATTTCAAGATTGGCAGCAGAAACCTAACATGTCTTCTGGGGATTTGAGGGAATCCTGACTTTTGAAATTGTTCAAAGCAATGTTACTGAGGGAAACTTGGTGTCCTCCCCAAGCTAAGGGTGGCCAGCTCCTTTGTTTAAGGTCTGAAGAGTCAGTTGTGCCTTCTGGTCAGTCCCCAGGTATGGGTGATGAATGTGGTCTTGAGCCAGCATCCACCGCAGAAGTGGCTCTCTGGTCACCATTAGCTAGCATCCTTGTCAGTCCTCTGTGCTCCGAGTATGTGGGCCATGGTCAGTTTGGGCCCAAACCAAGTAGCTTAAGGAATATTGCTCCAACATGTTTAAGAAAAGTTTCCGCTGCATATGCTCAATTAAGAATTGTCTGTCTTGGATGGGTGGGCTATAGTGAAGTGGGAGTCTGGGCCTGGGGGCCTGTGGTAGGGTAGTTGAGTGTTCAGTGTCTCCTTCCTCTGGGAACAAGCAGTTGGTGGTTTCATTGAGGGTTCTACGTGAGGGTTGTGTTCACAGCCCAGCTGGCAGTTCTTCCAGGTGGCTAAGGACTCTGGAGGGGAAACCAGTACATGTGACCACAACTGAGCTCCTCAACCCCCTTCTCTATGTCCTCCCCCATGAGCACGGGGGAAGTGACAAACTGCATCTCTCCTGGTGCTCATGACTCAGGGCTAGGGCTGGCTCACCTGACACACACCCACTCCAGGTGAGGACCAGTTGGGTGCCCTCAATGTCACAGGTCTGCAATGTCACAGGTCATGAACTTACCTAGGGAAAGGTTCACTGATAATACATCTTCTATCCTGGAAAAAATGAGATGGCCAGGTAAGGGTCAGATACAGTGTGACAGCATTGGACGTCTCGGGAGCAGATTTGGGCTGCTCTGCCGGCCAGACTAGATGGGCTGCTGCCTCGCACACCCTGTCAGTGAGGCAGAACGAGGAGGCCTGCCTGCCAGGGGGCGGAGGCAGGTGAAGGCCTGGTTCCTCTTGGCTACAGACCAGCACACCACCCCCCTCCCCCATTACACACACTTGGGCCTTTCTTAACCTCTGGACGATAGCACCCCTGTGGCAAATGAATAAGGAGATCACACCAAAGGATTCATGTCCAAGTTTGGCTCCCTTTGCTTCTTCGATGTTGCAGTCTTAACAGTACTATGATTGCAAGGCTGTTTGTTCTTCTTGTCTAGGCCTTGAAGCTACAGCCGTACTTGTAAAACAGCTGTTCTTAACCTGGTGGGAGAAGAAAAAAAGGTGTTGAGGCAGTGGCTCCCAGACTTGTCTGCACATTCGAATCACTTCCCCAGTTCCAAATCCATTGCTGTTGAGTCAGTGCTGGCTTATGGGACACAGTAGACTTGCCCCCCCCCCCCCCCGACTTTCCAAGGCTGTAATGTTTACAGGGGCAGACGTCTAAGGAGGAGAGCGGATGGTGGGTTTGAACCGCCTGCCTTTTAAGCATCCCAGTGCTTAACCCACAGTGCTACCAGGACTCCTTATAGAATCACTTGGGAATTGATAAATCATTGTCGCCTGTCAGTGGGACCCAGGCATCAAGATTTTTGAAGCCCAGGTGGTTATACAATGTACAAACAAGCGTGGGAATCCCTCACATGGGGGCCAGAGGGGTCTGTGTACCTGCCAGATGGAATATTTGGTGGTTTTCCTGTGTATTCCGTTTACACACCCTTATTGAAGAATTTCAGTGACTCTTGCTAACCTCCTAATGAGATTTTTGCTTGGTGATAGAGATGGGTTGAGGGAAGACCATAATTAACTATGCCTTCTTCCGGTTTGCTTTGGTGTTGGTGAATAACCTTGTAAAAGTGGGTGCCCATGGAGTTGATGAAAATGCTGTGGTCTAGGTGATGCCGCACAGTATGGTGTGTGGTGACGCTCAAAATGGTCACTGTTAGGTGGTCAGTCTCTTATCACCATTTTTACAAAGTGACCCGTGGTGGCAGTGAAGTTACATGCACGTATTTGGATAGTCGTGGAGAGGGAAAATGCAGACATTTCTTTTTGGCAGGTGCGTGGGATCTACTGATGGCAGACACCTTCTTCCAAAGGTCTCCCAAGGGTACTTCCGATGGGTACGCCTGTCTCTGTTCTGAAGGAGCAGGACGATCCCAATCTTGAGTTTTCTGTTGACCTTCCCTTTCCCATGTGGGCTGCGGAAATGAGGGGCGAATGGTTCCCTCATTTGTAGCCTGACTTACTGCCAGGGGAAGTGAGTGAGCTTGTTCCCACTCTGCCCAACACTGTTTCCCCCCTGGCCTACCCAGCCTGTTCAAGAAGGTCCCTGCCACCCAGGCTGGCCCCCATCACTGATGGTCAACTAGGGCCGCGGCAAGGGAAATCTGCTCAGTGCCTGACTAGGTGATGTTGGCCCTTCCTCTGGCCCAGCAGCTGTCACAGACAGCCCCCTGGCTGATGTATCGTCCTCCCTACAGTTAGAGGGCTGCAGGGGCATCCCAGGAACTCGCCCTGGAGTGCTCTGTTTGGCGGATACTTGTGAAAGGATACTGTACCGAACGGGCCCTGGGAGGTCACCATCTTTCCCGCTCAGTATTGAATGGCTGGTCCAGAGACTGGCAGCGTGCCTACTGTCACAGAGAGGCTTCCTCTGCTGGCTATTTCCAGAAGGGAGATATTATTAACTGCTGAGGCACAGTTCTCGATTTAGTGGGTAACACACCAAGAAAGCAACCTGCATTTGGGTGTAGCAGTTCCAACTCAACACATCGCCTGCCCCTGTTGACTCCCCACCATCTCCTTGTGGAAACTCCAGTTGGAGATTTCAGTATCTGTTGTCATGCAAACAGGCCTTTCCAACCAATTCTTTTGAATGTGTAGTAAAGGGATAGTTCTGTTTGAAGAGTGGAAGATTTTGTGAAAGGGAGGGGGCACTGGATGGAAAATCGAACTTCCTATGGAGTTGAGGACAGTCGTTTAAGACATGGTGATAACTTTCACCTTGTAAGTTAACAGGAAATATTGGGACAAGACAGGAAATTGCATCATTCCTTTTATGAGCAGAACTCCAGAAAAAAAATGTTCATGAAAGGTGGTAGTGGCTGAGAGGAGGCGAGTCCTGGTGTTTTGTTTTATTTTGTTTTCCTTTTTTTCTTCTTCCCATCCATTCCCATGAGAACTTGTAGGCCATTTTCTTTAAGAAAGAGGGTGTTTGAGAACTTTATGTTATTTTTATTATTTAAAAAAATATTTTACCAGAAGGGTCACCTTCAGTTGAAATACTAACTGCAGCCCTGTTTCCCGGTTTACTGAAGAGTCTTTCATGCCTTTTTCAGCTTCCTTCCCCCAAATGCTGAGGCCAAGCAGTTCTTGGCTGGAAGCTCATTTTGGTTTGGCACTGCACACCCCTCAACACTGCGCCCCACCCAGCGTCATTAGCTTAGCTTTAACTTGCAAAAAAAAAAAGGGGGGGGGATTATCTTTTTGGTGGGAGGTGAAGGTTGGCAGGAACTTACTTGGGCTCTTCCCTTTTCCACAGCATTGTCCTCTCCTTATGTTGATGCCTGGTAGTTTGTAAGTTTGAACTCAGGACTGTCTGTCTCCAAACCACTGGACTCCCAGAAGTTCTTTAACTTTCCAGGGCACTAGTAAGGAGTGGGAAAGGAAATGGTCTCGGTGCTCCCCTGGCACAGCTGAATCCTAGCTTTCACTGTGCTCTGCCCTAGGGGGAGGGGCCGCTGTGGCCCTCAGTCACCCCAGAAACAGGACTTGCTGCAGCCCCATTGCCATGTGAGGAAAGTTGCCCTGGGCTTCTGGATCCCCTCTTGGGTGATGTCACTGTGCCATGTTTTGCATGCGTGGGACAACGCTTGCCAAGGAGCCTCTCCAGGACGGAGACCGGAGAGATTCATGTGTTAGCTGGCCTGCTTTCCCCTACTCTCTCCAGCCCTTCCCCCGGCTTTTTTCCTTATCGTGGCTTTGTTTTGTTTTCATAACACAACAAGAGCCCTGGGGTGTGTAAAAGCATTGTTGAATGCTTGGGGAGTGCAACTTGCCCAAACAGAGCAGACGCCAGGGCAGAATGCTGTGGGCAGGTGGTGTGCCCACAGAGGTTGCCCAGCCGGTGCCTGTCTGGGGATCACCCCTTGGGATCTGCTGTGGCTGGCTGTCCTAGAAACGGGTTCTGACCTTCCCCCCTCCCTAGGTGCCCAGGACAAGGGCTTGGACTTGGCCTTTCTGGATGATCCCTGGGGTAAGGGTTTCCCCTCTCTCTGCTAGGTGGAGAGCTGCCAGGGCCTAGTAGGGTCAGATTACCTAATAAGCAAGGTAGGCACGGGCTTGCTTGTGCTTACTTACTGATCTGTAGTGAACAGTTTCACATTTTGTCACCACATCCTTTGGTTCTGCTTCTGGCCACTGCTGCTTCTGCGTCTGTCTGGCCTCTGTCTCTCTTCCAGCCCCCACAGCATCTTCCTACAGAAAATCAAATCAAAGCTTCTTTTCAAATTTACAATCTCTGACAGGGACAGAGTATCCAGTAAGCAAGTTAAGCATGGGTTTACTTACCTGTAGTGAAACCCATGTGAAATTGATCAGTAAGTAAGCCCATACTTACTTACCTTGCTTTTATTGGGTATGATCTGCTTATGGGGCCAAGAACTCTGGAAGAAGCCAGTGAGTCACTGTGGTTTTCATTTCAAACATACCCTGTTGAGCACCTGTTATGTGCCAGGTGTTGTGCTAGGCACCAAGGATGCAGAGTTAAGACCAACATATGTAACAGCTTCAGTTGGTCAGTGAGCTCATGTGCAGGAGTTGGCCCATCAGGAAGTTTCTAGGTTGAAGGCAGCCAGGGTCTCTTGGACTTCTGTCTGAGAGCCGGGCACTGGGGTGAGGATTGCCTGGCAGGGCACAGATGCGTGGAGGGGCCCTGGGTGGTTGTCTCAATAGAAGGGTAGGTAGAGCTCCCTGTGTCTGCTTTGATTAAGATAAAGCTAAGCTTGTGGATAAACACAGGTCTGTGTCCAGTTCTGGTTCCAGACCCACCTCCATCCCAGTTGTTGATTGTGAGATAATGCCCACAGCAGCAACAGAAGAGCCGTGGGTCTAATCAACCATTCTGCCTCTGCTGTTCATCTAGACCTGGGAGGACTTGGGGTCATTGAGCAAAGGTGCAGGGTCCAAGTGTGCACTGTTCAGTGGGACCACAGCCAGGACGTGGTGTAGAACCCTGGGAGTACTGTTTAATATCCCTATAGCCAGAGTGGAGATGGAACATTTTTTACAAAGCCCAGGGTTTTAACTTTCCCTGTAACTCAGTTGATCATCTGGGGATGAAACACTGGCTTTGAAATTTCTAAGTCTGAATGATTAAGTCCATTTCTGAAGTCTCAGGCCAATGTGTGAGGCCCTGGCTCACCCAATTTGGAGTTGACACAACGTAATCTAATAGGCAAGCGTGAAGGTGTTTCATTTTCATGCTCATTTTGCCCTGCCTGTTTCTCCAATACCCACTGATGGGGCCCCCTGAGTTAGCCCTCTTGCTCCTTTGGCTTGGGGATTGACTGGTCCCAATTCCAATTTCATCTTGCAAAGCTGGGAGTTGCTGTCTTTCAGACGGAAGGCAACTCCAGTCATCAGATCAGCAATTGTTGGAGCTCATGAGTTTGTTCATTTCTTTGTTGCTTTGGGGCTGTTGTGGTGTGTCGTCTGGAGCGTTCAACAGGAACAAAAGCAACAACATCAAGACACGACTGTGCTACTTTTTGTATTTCTAGAGCAGCCGAATGGGAAGCCACTGGGAGGTTAAATAATTTTCTATCTCTTTTCCCATCTCTCACTGCTTCTAAGAACTCAAGGTTGGAGGTGCCCGTCCGTCTTCCCAGTAGGCCAGGTGGGATTCCCAGACAAGAAAGGGTCATAAAAAGCTGCTCAGCTCAGAAAGTGCTTGTGCTTGGGAACCTCTTCAGCCACACGCAGCCTCAGAGCCAACAATGCCCCTCAACCTTTGTTAATCAGTAACCAAGAGGGAAGGAAAAACCAGTTGAGTACTCATGTCTGTGGGTGCACAAGGCAGCTCTTAAAAATAGAGGGGCCTCTCTCCAGCTCATTGGGGATCACAGTTGAACACCACACTTGGGGAGTGGGTACTTCCTGGGGAAGACTAGAGATTGCGTGTGTGTGCGCACGTGTGCGCAGTGCTTCACCACTCAGAGGTTCCAAAGCCTCTGAGTTTTCCAGCAAGGGGTTTAAGGAGATTTAAAATGAGAATAGCATCGTCCAGTCGGGGTTTCTGCCCCTAAAGACCAGTCTCTCTGCTGTCCTGGGCTGAGGGTGGAGGATTCGGCCACCTGCCAGCCGCCTGTCCAGTTTTGTGTCCTGGGTCTGTTTTTTCATCTGTGAATTGAGAGCTTCCAGGCCCCTTGCTGTTCTGCGATCTGAGTTGTTTTGGTGTTGGAATGAGACCCCAGTTGTTGAGGTGTGGTGGGTAGTAGCTGATGGGCCTCTTCCATTCTAAAATCTTGGCCTGCAAACTCTTTCAAGAGGGGTGGAAGCTGAGAAATCATTCTCCAGGAAGATGCCTGTGCTTGCAGATTTGCATATCCACAGTTTTCTAGGGATTCCCATAGCCTTGCAGAAAGGAATCCAGGGATAGATGGACCTGTACTCAGGTTGATGGTTTGAACTCACCCAGAGGCTCTGTGGAAGGATAAGAACTGGCAATCAAATTCTGTAAAGATTACAGCCAAGGAAACCCCCATGGGGCCAGGAGCAGGGCAGTTCTACTCTGGGACATGTGGGATTGTTATGAGTCAAAAAAGGGACGTCTGGGTTTCTGTTTGGTAGTCAGACCACCAGGGTAGTGGTTACGAATCGGGATGCGAACCTTAAGGTCAGCGGTTCGAAACTACCAGCCGCTCCGCAGGAGAAAGATGAGGCTTTCTACTTCCGTAAAGATTTACACCCTCGGAAACCCTGTACAGGGTCGCTATGGGTCGGAACCGACTCAACGACACTTAACAACAACACAACAACAAGTCGGAAGACCACCAGGGAAGGCGGTTATCTTCTTAACTTGGGTGGTATACAATCCTGATAGAGTATCATCCAACAACTGTACTGGGAACTACAGTACAAGTCGAGTGGCCTTGGAACCACACTGGACTCATGGGCTTGAGGTTGAGCACTGGTGTGTGTGTGTGTGTGTGTGTGTGTGTGGTGTGTGAGACAGGGGAAGTGTGGGTGGGGAGGACGGGATGATGCTGGCACAGATTCAAGCCCTCTTTTATACAAGTTCCCCCCTAGCACTTTTAGGGAGCACAGCAGACTGATCAGCCAGCCATGTGTGTGGGACTCCTCCTGTGTGTGGGGGTGGGGTGGGGGGAGAGCACCTTTCATTCCTCTGTCCGCCTCCTAACTGCAGGTCAGAGATGGGGGGGTGGGGGGAGAGCACCTTTCATTCCTCTGTCCCCTTGGCCTCCTAACTGCAGGTCAGAGATGGGAGGGTGGGGTGGGTTGGAGAGAGGCCTGGGTTCTTTGGGGGTGAAAGGGCCCGGGTGACTGTTCTGAGTGTGTCAGAGCGGGAGAGATTAGATTACTACGGAGGCAGACAAAAGTAATGATTAACTTTCCCAGTCTGCATGCTGTCTCCAGGCTGTCGAGCTGTTATTCCCTGTAAGTAGTACTGCCCAGCTTGGCAGGCCCTGGATTGGGTTGTAAAGGAAGACAGGAATGAGGTCTTGGGAGTGAGCGGGGGAGGGGCGCAGAGCTCAGCAGAGGGAGGCTTTCCCATCAGATCCAGGCCTGGAATTTATTGGCCGGAATGCTGTAAATGTTCAAAATGCCATCCCATCCAAACAGTTTTCATAATTGTTATGGAACAGAGGGGTGGAGTGGGGTGGGGTGGGGGGAGACATGAAAAGGACTTTTGTTTCTCAGTCTGTTTTTTTCATGTCTTCATTCTGTTTTCCTGTTTAAAAACAAAACAAAAACTGGAGTTGAGTAGGAGCTGAATAGAGGGGGGGGTGGTGGTGGTCAGTACTGGGCCTGTTTCTGGGTCTCTTAATACCTTCCAGGGACCTGGAGGCCAGCATAGCCTGGGTTTGGGGGTGGTGGTGGGTGGTGAGTGTCCTTTTTGAATATTAGCTTATTCATCAATTCTTACCAACATTTTTGGACATTTCAAGTTTATAGAAAATACAGAAAATCTCCATATTAGTCCCCTACCCCACCCTAGATGTCCCAGTTGTTCACATCTTGCTTTCCAGTGGTGCATATTTGTTAGGATTGAGGCCCAGTTCATAGATTCTCAGTAGGAAAGTCCATAGTTGGCGTTGGGGCTCATTGTGTTGTATAGTTCCCAGGGCTTTGACAAATACATGAAGTCTTGTGTCCGTCTACCATTGCAGTGTCATACAGAGAAAATTGTCACTGCCCCTTCCTGCCCTGGCAGCTACTCATCTTCACTGACACTGTAGTTGTGCCCTTTCCAGAAGGTTCTATGATGGGAGTCATACACTTGGTAGATTTTCCTGGTTTTAATAATATTTTGATCTGGTTTTAACATGTAGCCAGCATACTTATGAAGTGGTCAATAGAAAGAAAAAAGACATTTTGAGGGGGTTATCCATGCAAAGATTCTTTTGTTGGATTCTGTGTATGTTAGTGTGTGTATTGCTTAGTGTCCAGTGTTGCCCGCCCCCAGTTCGGAAGAGAGATGGGAAGCTTGGGGGGAAAATCTCTGAACACAGGTGGGTGAGTTGGATGGGATTTAAGCATTCTCTTAGACACCTTTGGTCTTTCTGATTGGCTGATTGTCCCACCTCTCATATTTTCTTGGGAGTGGACTTCTGAGATGGCTAGAGTCCTCTCTAGTGGGAAGGTAGGTGAGCAGATCATACAGGGGGTGTGTATGTGTGCAGCTTCCAACGGTGGATCCCCCTTTCTGAAGAGAGCTCCTGAGTAATTTTGGGGAACCAGTGGGGCCTAATGGAGTAGAGGAGTCTTGAAGTTCTGACTTGAGAAAGCATTAGAGAGGCGCATTTACAGTAAATATTATGAATGGAGTTGGCTGGGTCTGGAGTCTCCACCCTTCCTCTGAGGCCAGGGCAGGCAGCAGGCAGGCGGCCTGGTACACTATAATTTGCATGACTGAACGCTGGGGCACAGGAAGCCCGCGTCAGCCCGACTGGCGAGACAGACGGAGTACAGAACGCTTGATTTGTGTAGCTTTCCTTCCCTGCCCTGTGCTATCCTCCATTATATTCTCTGATGAAGAAAGACGGCTCTTAGCAGGGACACCCAGACTGGGGGCTTCAGACTTAGATGTTTGCGGGGCCTGGGGGATGGGGATCAGGGTCAGTGTGAGGAGCAAAGGAGTAAGTTTTAGCTGTAGTGATTGATTACTCATCATAAATAATCAATTTGAATTACCCACCTTTAGGTTAGTCATCTGACACAATGCTTGTGACACTGAGGAACTTGGGAGGTTTTAATTTGAGAAATATCAAGGCCCTAAACCTGGGGGGTTTTTTAGGGCCTTGATAGAACCAACAGATCTGTTTTGGAAGAAGTGCAGCCAGAGTGCTCCTTGGAGGCCAGGATGGCTAAGCTTTGTCTCTCCTACTTTGGACATATTGTCCGGAGGAAACAATCGTTGGAGAAGGATATCATGCTTGGTAAGATGGAGGGTCAGAGAA
>NW_006408539.1:161638-175166 GCF_000296735.1 Chrysochloris asiatica | reverse complement strand
CTTTACGGGAGCAGAAAACCTCCTCTTTCTCCCACGGAACAGCTGGTAGTTTTGAACTGCTGACCTTGCGGTTCACAGCCCAATTCGTAACCAATATGCTACCAGATTGCATACCAAGAAATCTTCTGACTGTTAGATTTATCATCGGGGACACGACTGCCAGGTGGTCATCAGGGAGGTCTGGACACAGGAGGTGGTGGGGAGCTCATGACCTCTTCAAGCAGCTTTTTCTCAGTTGAACTAAAGCCTGCCTCCATTTGTTCTTATACTGTAAGCCAGAATAAGTGTAAAGTCCCGTCTCTGGAAAATACCCAAGGAAGGTTCTAATTAACTCCAGGGTGGTAGTGGCAGAGGAGGGGTGGGGACGGTAGGTGTTACATTAGAGAACTGTGGAAGTCGGTTCAGTCGGCTTCAACTTGCTTCAGCACGCCAGCAAACTGTTTAATAATAATAATAGCTACCGTTGATGGAATGTTTATTAGCTAGGTGCCAGGCACAATGCTGAGTGTTTAAGGGAATGCCACGGAATACTCACTAGGATCTTCTGAAAAACTGCAAGCTCTGAGAGGTTAAATGACTTGCCCAAGGTCACTGCAAGGCAGCAGCCCTCGAGCTCTGGTTCATTGGGTCCATGCGTTGTGGACATGCCCATTTGGTGGGGTCCCACGAGTTTCCAGTATGACAATTCCTAAGACTTGGCCTCACTGTCTGGATTCAGGTGGCAGAGTTGTGGCCATGATACTTTTGTGCCATCCTGTGTCAACATGAGTTGGGGGCTGGTGGAGGTGTGGATGCTGGTGGGGTGGCTGGTACTGGGTCAGCTAAGTCCCTTTGCCAGAGCCCATCACCCCACAAAGCCCTTGAGCACCTTCAGTATGTCCATGCCTGGGGCTGTGCTGTGGGGGGCACAGAGGTGACCCCAAACCAGGCCCTGCCCTTAAGTGATACTAGAGGCCAACACTCCCACACCTGAGATGGTCACCAATAGCAAATGTGGATTCTGAAGAGTACCCAGGAGGAGGCCTGGGAACGGGGCCTCAGCCTGGTGTTTAGGTAAGTGGAGGGTGGAGAAGAAGGTCTTTCTGTAAGAAGGAAGTTACAGTGTGGTTCTCTTTCCACTCTGGCTGCCCTTCACAGTTCACCCCTAGAATTTTGGGGTTTCTTATAGGGTTCACCTATAGCTGGCTCTCTTCTTAGTCTCTATACCCTCTCCCTGGGCAGGGGACATCACTCTTAATGGCTTCACCAGTTGTCACCTGTGGGTGCTTCAGCTGCCCCAACCAAATTCTCCCACTTCTCCTATCCTCACCCCCATCACATGATTCTGTGCACCTTGCCGTCTCCAACAAGTCATTATGAACTGCAAGTCCCTTGTATTCCTTCAGTGCTGGGCCTTCTAGCTTCTCCTCGGCCTTTCTAACCTTTACCACCCAACTCTACCAACCTCACCTTGTTCACCACACCTTTGTCCTAGGCACTCAGGGTCACTTACAGCTTCTGAAACCTTTCTTGCTTATACCAAGTCCTCTTTTCTTAAATTGCCACCATGTTGTTGTTAAACGCTGTGGAGTCGGTTCCGACTCGATGGCACCTGACAACAACCCTGGGGGCGGGGGGGGGCGGACTGTGGCAATATATGATGGGGTGATTAAGGAGACCCACCATTTTTTCTGAGGTTAAAGAATGACAAGACAGAAGACATAAGTTTGTAACTCTGGTTAGAGATGGACACAGCAAAATATGATTCAGTATGTCTTTCCCTTTGATTATCTTTGTTGCAAATTTAATGCAGGAAAAAAAAAAGTGCCCTGTTCCCCAAAGTGATTTTCTTACCCTCTGGAAGGCAGTAAAAATAAATGAAACCAGCATTGTTTAATACTGACCTCTCACATTATGAATCAGAGTGAAGCGAGAGACTGTCAGGCCTTGAAGGGACTGCTGGGCTGTTTTAGCCCACCCTCTTTCTACAGGGACAGGTCAGACTCACACTCAGAGGGCAAGACACTTGGCCAAAGTGACAGAGCAACTTGCTGGCAGAGAATTTGTTCCTCCTCTGCTTCATGGTGGGAGTAAGCAAGCCTAGGTCCTGGCTCGGACCAGATTTATATCAGCTCTAGAATGGGCTCGGCCTGTTCTAGATACATTTCCAAAATGTATCCTAAAGGACACTGGTTTTGCCCTCAAGACATTTGGTGGGGAATCCCTGGAGACTGGCATTAGAGGCTTGAGGGGGTGGCTCAGCTGACAATCAGCAGTGCTCCGGGCGTGTTCAACTCCGTTTTCGCCTCTGTAAGACAAGGATAGTAATGGAGCGTTGCCGTTGCCTCGTGGAGTTGTTCCGAGCCCTTTAGAGCAAGGCCTGGCGTGTAGGAAGGGCTCATGAAGTATAGGTGTTTGTTCATAGAGTATAGGAGTGGGGTCAAAGGGAGAAGACCGGTCAATGAACTAGTGTTCTAGAGTACTCAGAGAAGACACTCTCAAGTGTCCTGGCCAATTACCCCCCTGTAGAGTGCTCACAAACTGGTTGCTTTTGATATCAAATTGTCACCCAACCCTACTAGCCTGGCACTGTGAGCCCCATCTAGAGATGAGGTTTAAATCACCCATCAAGATTACAAGTAAAACCCAGCATAGTGATGTGTCTGACTACCCCTCTCGGCTCACCTCAGGTGGTGTGCCATGTCTGTGCCCACCTATCAGAGGGAACACTGCCAGTCTTTGCAAGAGCTCCTAAGGCGCACCTCGACCCACATCCCCAAGTTTAGCCACCTCAGCGGAAATGTTGTAGAGCTATGAAAAGAATCCAACTTTCTCAGTCCAATTTTCCATCGGACAGAATTAATTCTCTGATCCATGGTACTGATGGATGGGTTGGGTCTGAGCGTTTTCTGGGTAACCAAGGGTTAACCTGAAACATTTTAGTTGTTTTCATTCCTTGATGGCTAACTTGCTGTTAACTCCAGAGCTATCTGCCCTCTAGTTGCTTAAGGAACCTGGTAGAGCCCTGAGATAATTCGAAGTGTTCTGGATGTAAGCATGGAAGATTCTAGCAGACCTCTTAAAAGCAAGCACCCAACAAGGATCCTTGCTAGTTGAGATTTTTTTTTTTTTTTTTTGGATATGTTGGCACTGGGCTTCTTTTATCTCAATGACTGGGCTGATGTTAGAACAGACAGTTTCCTGAGCAGGGTGGAGAGCCAGACGGTGTTGTTAACCTTTGAGATGTCTGAGGTAGGAGGAAGGGCAAGATGAGGCAACTGTTGGTGGAGTCTAGGTCCTGGGGAGGGGAGGACCCTGGGCCTGCTGGCAAGGTGCAGCGATTTTTGTGTTTCAGGATTGTTGGGTTAAGCCTTCTGTGGCTACACCTCCTGCCCTTCCTTTGCCCTGATCATCATGAGACCATTTTTGCCCAGTTTCCCACCTTCTCCCTAACTCCCCCATCCACAGCCTTTTGTTCAGTCAGAGAAATAGGCCTTCATAAATCCAAGTGTTTCACAGATGAAAGTGGTTGAGACCCCTTCCTCTCCCATCTTTTACCTCAGCCCCCCTGACACATCGGGCTGCTAGTCTCATGGTCAGTTCGAAACTACCAGCTGTCCTTGGGAGAAAGATGAGGCTTTCTGCTCCCATAAAAGATTCACAGCCTCAGAAACCCCGTAAAGGGTCGCTGTGAGTCGGAACCGACTCCATGGCATATAACCACCACTGTCCTGAAGGGTCAGAGTCTCAGGGATCCCCCGCTCCCCCCCTTCTTCCTACCAGCACCACCTTTCTGTGTGTGGACAAAGCCAGGCCCAGCTGGGTCCAATCTCATACACGTCCCTGTCCTCAGAATCCCACTCTCTGGTTACATGGTGGGCTTCATAAGCTGGGGAAATGGCTCCAATGAGACACTAACTTGACCTTTCTTTCCCCTCCTCCAAGTTGTCCCTTTTCCTCATCTTTCTTCACATCTTCAAATGGAAAAAAGGGGAAAAAGTCCTAAAATGTAGCCTTGAGGTTCTAGTCATCTGTACCACTGAGACCCTAGAGAGGGATTTATTCATGAGCCTCAGGTCTTCTGTAAGGGTCTGGTCTGTTCATTCACGATTCTTCATGAGGCAGCGGGCTCCTTGTTTTAAGTGGTCTTCTCATACCCTTCCCCTTCTCAACACCTTCAAAGGGTAGATTTTATGCTTTAAGGGAAGAGGGGGGAAAAACACCTTAAAGGAGTTTTAGGCAGATTCAGCAGTTTTTGGTGTTGCTCCAAAAATTCCCTAAACTAATAAAAAGGTAAAAAAAAAAAAAAAAAAAAGTTAAGCAGGCATTTGATTAGTTCACATTTTACAACACAGCTTTTCTTTAGGATTCCTTAAAATGAACACATACAGCTTAAAACCAAGGCCTTGTATATTTTTCTGGGGAGGAGGAGAAACTGTTTGAAATACTGGGGAAAGTTATAAAGTCGAAATAAATTAGTAATTGACTGGGTTTTTTTCCCCCCCCTTAACTCACAAAGGTTAAATGTCCGCAACAATGATAAGCCAAAAAAGTTGGACTTCTGTAACTCTTGCTAACTAAAAAAGACCAGTCGCCATTAAGCCAACTCTGGCTCCTGGTGACCCTCTGTGTGTCAGAGTAGACCTGTGCCCATTGTGTTTTCTGTGACTGGATTTTTCAGAAATGACCTTTCTTCTGGGTTACCTCTGAGCATTAAGCCTCCAACCTTCAGTAAGTTAGCCTCTGAGCACAGTAACTGTTGGTACCCTCAGGGACCCTCTTTCTAACATCTGTTCTCATCATTACTGAGACTTTACTGTGTGGTACCCCGTAGGAGCTAAGTGTTTTCTCAGAGCTCTGTGGGGAGGCTCCTGTGGGCTCTGGGCCCAATTCAGGGAACTCCCTTTCTCTGAAAGTGATGTTGAGTGGTTCCCAGAAATAGGCCCAAGTGTCGGGGGGAATTTGGCCAAAGTAGGGGGTCTCTACTGACAGTGTGGTCTGGGTGGTCACAGGTGTGATGGATGCTCCACTGGTGCTCCGAGAATGTGTTAGTTCTCACAAGGTAGTGGAAGGTGAAGCTACTATTTCAGGGTAGGGGTGGGCACCTGCTGGGTGACAGTAGGGGCATGTGAGTCAGTGGGAAGGGGTGTTAAGCAGGCAGGGGTTCTTGCTTTGGCAGGTTTGGGCACTGGGAGGACTTTTAGGGGGCCTTATTCATATATAGAGACACCCACACATTGCCCTTTATCTGGGCTGGGCCATTAACTGCAACAGAAAAAAGCTTTTTCCAGGGGATGTCTGGCAGCAAATTGCTGGGTGGACTGGCGGGCTCCACAG
The DNA here is from genome assembly GCF_000296735.1 of Chrysochloris asiatica. NCBI lineage: Eukaryota > Metazoa > Chordata > Mammalia > Afrosoricida > Chrysochloridae > Chrysochloris > Chrysochloris asiatica. Next base: position 169,850 of record NW_006408539.1, on the reverse strand, counting down.
ATGAAAGAGAAACCCTTCAGAACACTTCCCCTTCTTCTCCTCACCCCACCACTGGGGTGAGACCTCAGGCCCAGTCCTACCCCCAGCCCGAACCTCTACCTCCTCCTTCCAGCCAGTGGTGCCAGGTTTCAGCAGGGCTGTCTCATGAAACAAAGTATTGTGAGGCTCCCCTGAGGGTCTCCTGAGCCTCCCTCCGCACTCCCTCCCAGTGACTCCCAGGCCCAGGGTTGTTGTTGAATTGAGGTGTTCTTACATTTCAAAACACCCTCCTTCTCCCCCGAAACAGGGGTGCCTTCCAGAAGATGTGTTCCCCACAAGGAACGCTTCCTGTTTCCATGGGTGTTGTGGGTCTGTGGTGTGTTGTCTTCAGAACTGAACTCCCTCTGCAGAAAGTTCAAAGATTGCCAGTGCTCACGAGTTTATTAGCAGTTGATGGATACTTTGCAGAAACAAGTTATTCCCTGATGAGTCACCTTCTGCTTGGAGGCTCACGGCCCTCTTTGTTTATCCATATGTTTCTGTGTGTATATGCGTGTGTGTGTGCGCGCACATGTATACAAAAAGTTACATGCACCCACTGACATGACACACCCACCAGCTCACACACGTACTTTATGGTACAATAGGGGGTGGCAGGCCAGTTTTGTGGTGTTGGTTTTCAGTGAGCTGGGGATTGGGGGAACGGAATGAGCCCTAAGCTCCTCCTTTTGTGTAGCTGTCTGGGGCAGCCATGTGAGAAGGCCGTTGGGCTGTCAGGGAGGACAGTCCCTCAGTGTGTGTGTGTGTGTGTGTGTGTGTGTGTGTGTGTGTGTGTTGCTGCCTCATTGGTAGGCATGGCTCACTCAGCAGCAGTGTGTGTTTTGTTACAACCTCACTCACAGGACACTTCAGTCTAAGGCTGGCGGCTTTAAAAAAAAAAAAAAATTAATGGAGCTGCCTGTCTGCCTTCCAGGTTCCAACATGTCTGTCAAAGTTGGAAGGAGTTGGTAGGCTGGGTTACCCAGCCTGCCCGGGCAGCAGGACATGGGGCCCCTCGGGTCCACCCCACCATTACCACCAACTCTCTTTGTCTGGTTGTTGCAAAAACAAAGAAGCCAAACAAACCAGACAACATTTAACACTCAGCCCCACCCTTGTGTGTTCCCCCTAGCCCCCCAACCCACCAGAGCGAACACAGGGCCACAAGGGAGGCAGGATGAGGCCTCCGCCACTGCGTTCCTTCCCCTCTTTTTTTCCCCCATTTTTGTTAACAAATACAAGACTTCCGGTCTCCACCCTGCCACCACAAACCACAGCGTTCCTGCAGCCCGGCTGGGCTGGGGAGATTTATGGCTCTCTGTCTGAGGCCTACCGCGCCAGCTCCAGCTTAAGGAGGAGTTGCGGTGACAGCCACCAGGGCTCCCTCACGCGCCACATGACCCCCTTGTAAAGACCTGGAGGGCCTGGTTGAGAAAATGACCTTGCCAGAGTTGCCCCAGTCTCCTGGAGGAAGAGTCATGTCTAGGAAAGCTGGGGCGGGACTTCCCGGGATGGGGGAGGGCACAAGGAAAGAACAGCATCCTGTACAAAGTCTAGATGCTTCTGGGGCCGGGAGGCTGGCAGTGAGGAGACTTCAAGGATGCTCGAGTCCACATTAGATACTGCGCTGGAGGAAGCTGTTAAGGTCGTCTGGGTTAATACCAACCTACATGTCGAGATTTGGCATTTTGACATGAATTCACTCTTTGTGTATGGAGTTGCTGCTGACATATACTGAGGCTTGTTTTTCTATTAAGAAGATAGGTGTTTTGTCTCCTAACACCCCATATTTGTACACAATCAAAGCACTGGCTTGGGACTGGGTGACACACATAAGAGACCATACATAGAGTAGATGGATCTGAAGCCTGGTGTCCTGGATTTGTCTGTATCATCACCCGGTTCCCTCATAACAGGCTTTCAGGGTCCCAGGTTTCTGGTCAGGATGACAAGAGACCTTCAGGGTTTTCCATCCATGCTTAAGATCTGTCATCTGGGCCAGCCAAGTCATCCAGGGTGCCTTGGCTTTGATGGTCTACTGAAACGGAGCTTCCTGTGGCCCAGTGGGCTGGTATTCCGGGTCCCAGACAGGATGGGTGGAATGGAAGGAAGCGGGGCCCAGCGAGCCTTGTGGGAACAGGATATCAGCGGCAGCATGATCTAGCATTACCATGACTTTTGTGTCTGCTGAGATGAGCTGGCTATGGGTGTACATGTATATATCTTGATTTCCAGAAGGCCAAGGAAATGGCCAATCCCCTTCTCCACCAACTATGTCCGCCATTTTGTTTTACAGATTCCCAACTTCTTCTGGAGCCTGGGGATCGGTCACACTGGTGCGTGGTGGCATACTGGGAGGAGAAGACGAGAGTAGGGAGGCTCTACTGTGTCCAGGAACCCTCTCTGGACATCTTCTATGATCTACCTCAGGGGAATGGCTTTTGCCTTGGACAGCTCAATTCGGACAACAAGAGTCAGCTGGTGCAGAAAGTGCGGAGCAAAATCGGCTGTGGCATCCAGCTTACTCGGGAAGTGGATGGCGTGTGGGTGTACAACCGCAGCAGTTACCCCATCTTCATCAAGTCAGCCACACTGGACAACCCAGACTCCAGGACGCTGTTGGTACACAAGGTGTTCCCCGGTTTCTCCATCAAGGCGTTTGACTATGAGAAAGCATACAGCTTGCAGCGGCCCAACGACCACGAGTTCATGCAGCAGCCGTGGACTGGTTTCACCGTGCAGATCAGCTTCGTGAAGGGCTGGGGCCAGTGCTACACCCGCCAGTTCATCAGCAGCTGCCCGTGCTGGCTGGAGGTCATCTTTAACAGCCGGTAGCCACGTGGGCAGAGGACAGAGCGTGAGCCGAGCAGGCCACAATTCAAACTACTTTGCTGCTAATATTTTCCTCCTGAGTGCTTGCTTTTCATGCAAACTCTTTGGTTGTTCCCCATCTTCCCGTGTTCTTGTTTATGTTCTGTTTTGTTGTGTTCTTTGAGAAATAGCTTATGAAAAGAATTGTTGGGTCTTTTGGGGGGGGTATGGTTAGCAGGACACCCCAATATGAAAGGGAACGTGAAATCAAACCACCACCAAACATTGTATGAATGGGGAGCAGTCCCTTTAACGACATTTCACTTGTACGTGTAGCAACGAGCATGTGAGTCCAGGTGTGTTGTGTGTGTGTGAGAGAGAGAGTGGCCAGTGGGGTGGGGGAGTTATGATGTGGTTGGTTTTTTTTTTTCTTCTAACGAATGTTCCCAGCTGAGCAGTTTGTGGTCCCAAGCTGCGTCTCTCTTGCCCTTTGGACATGCTCAGTGGGGGCAGAGTCAGTACTTGGGCAAGCTGGCAGCGGATGTCACAGCAGCTGCCAGAAGCCAGGCTCTGTCCCTGCCTGGGGAAGCCCCTACCCCCCACCATTCTCTCCCCTCCTAGGACATGGGCCTATCCACAGGCTTCTTAGAAGCAACCCTGCTACAGTCTGAACCAGAACCGATTGTTTTCATCCCTGTCTTACTCCCCTCCTGCTACCATTTGCTCCTGGATATTTCTCTGAGAAGGGGCTGCCCACCACCACAGTATTGTTCACCCTCTGGGCTCTTCTCTTTCCTGCCCCAGTGACACCAGGTTTTTCCCCAGACTCAGAAGCCAGCTCAGCACTTTTGTCCCCTCCCTAGCCTCCTCTGTGTGTTGAGCGCTGCTGTTAGACCAGCAATGGGGGAATATGGCTGGGCAGGACACCTCAGCAGCACCCCCTTTTCCCACCAAGGATTTGGTTTATCATAACCTAAGGTACCCTTCTAGACTGATACCTAACCGTTCCTTCATTTCTTCTATAAACTCATACACTCGTATGATACTTTGACACTGTTCTTAGCTCAATGAGCATGTTTAGACTTTAACATAAGCTATTTTTCTAACTACAAAAGTTTAAATGAACAAGAGAAGCATTCTCATTGGAAATTTAGCATTGTAGTGCTTTGAGAGAGAAAGGACTCCTCAAAACAAAACAAAACAAAACAAACCATAAAAAACCTGAGATTTATTAAAAGAAAAAATGTATTTTATGTTATATATAAATATATTATTACTTGTAAATATAAAGACGTTTTATAAGCATCATTATTTATGTATTGTGCAATGTGTATAAACAAGAAAAAGAAAGATGCACTTTGCTTTAATATAAATGCAAATAACAAATGCCAAATTAAAAAAAAAAGATAAACACAAGATTGGTGTTTTTTTCTATGGGTGTTATCACCTAGCTGAATGTTTTTCTAAAGGAGTTTATGTTCCATTAAACAATTTTTAAAATGTACACTTGATTCCACGTTGTCCTCCAGCTCCTTCTTCTGGTTGGGGGAGGGGGTTGGGAGGAACAGTCATCAGAATTCAGTTGAGTTGTCTCTAGCCCAGGGTTTAGTGGGGGAGGTGAGCCATGGGAGGTATATGTTGAGACTCAAAAAACAGATGCATCTAGAACGATCCCCATATTCTAGTAAGATCTGTAACTATAAACAGAATTAACCATTTTCCCATAGGGTATAGCCATCTGGTGTCCTGAATTTGTAATGGACAATTTTAGGGAACCTTGGGAGGTGGTACACATGGTTTTTGTGCTGGACTACTGTAATAAAGGAGTCCTGGTGTGATGCTGTGGGTTAATGTGCCAGACTGTAAAGCCATTTGAACTGCAAGATTGGTGGTTCAAGCTCACCAGCTGCTCCTCGGAAACCCTATACAGGGTCACTGTGAGTCAAGTCAAAACTAACTCAAGGGCATACAACAAAAGCAACTCAGCTGAAAAGGAACCCTGGTGGCAGAGGGAATAAGCATTTGGCTGGTAACCAAAAGATCAGTAGTTCAAACTTAACCACGGTATCCCTGGGAGAAAAGGTCTGTAAAGAATACATCCTAGGGACAGTTACTGTCATTTAGTTACTGTCATTGCTGTGAGTCAGAATTCAAGGCAGGCAATACAACTAAATGTTGGCAGTTCAAACCCATCAGTGATGCTAGAAGAAAGTCTTGGCCATTGGCTTTCATGAAGATTACAGTCAAGAAAATGCTATTGGAGCTGTGAGTCCGAATCGATGGCAATTGGGCTATTGATTAGGAAAGCTTGAAGAATTGAGAAAAGGGAATTTCACTTAGGATGATTGGGAAGAGGGCTGAATTGGGGAAGAGGATGGGGTGGTAGTCCCAAGAACCTGGACCCATTTTACTAACCTTTTTGTTGGCATCAGATCCTGAGCCTGCAATGCCATGCGTCTCCCAGAGAGGGCGTCATTTACAGGCTGCGTTCCAAGGCGGTTCCTTGAAGGCTGAATCCCTGAAGGAGAGGAAGGCACTGCCTCTTATTTTAGGAGGTGGGGATTAAATGTTGGCTGATCAACAGAAGGGTCTCCCCTGGGCCCCTCCTAAGAATTCTTAACAGGTCCTTTTGAGAGTGGAAGTAGACCTAAGAGTGGAGGGCACCGAGTCCCAAGTCCCACTATTGAACAACCAACAGTGCTCTCTGTTCACGTGGCACGAGATGTTTGCACCTCTTCACTACAGCCCCTGTGTCAGCGACCTTGGATATTTGTTCAATGATCTGACCTGAATAGAAACAGGCCTATTTCAGATTCAGGAAATCTTGCGCAAGAGGTGAAGCTTGGGGGTCCAAAAACAAGTGCCTATCTTGGGAAGTCTGGAAACTTTAGATCCAGAAGGGGGGCTGTTATTTCTGACCTTCCTCTGCCCTCCAGGTAGGGGTTCCCTCTATAAAGTCTGGGTTCTTAAGATTTTGGATTGTCACAAACTGGTACAATTTCAGAACTTTTTGGAGGGCCAACTTGGATTGCCAACTTTTTATTTTGCCAAATAATGACACAAAGCATTGCCCCTAATTTCATTACAAGGAGTTATAATACAGTTGTTATTGTTAAATGCCATGGAGTCGGTTCTGACCCATAGCAATCCTGAACAGGATTTCCAAGGCTGTAAATCTTTACGGGAGCAGAAAACCTCCTCTTTCTCCCACGGAACAGCTGGTAGTTTTGAACTGCTGACCTTGCGGTTCACAGCCCAATTCGTAACCAATATGCTACCAGATTGCATACCAAGAAATCTTCTGACTGTTAGATTTATCATCGGGGACACGACTGCCAGGTGGTCATCAGGGAGGTCTGGACACAGGAGGTGGTGGGGAGCTCATGACCTCTTCAAGCAGCTTTTTCTCAGTTGAACTAAAGCCTGCCTCCATTTGTTCTTATACTGTAAGCCAGAATAAGTGTAAAGTCCCGTCTCTGGAAAATACCCAAGGAAGGTTCTAATTAACTCCAGGGTGGTAGTGGCAGAGGAGGGGTGGGGACGGTAGGTGTTACATTAGAGAACTGTGGAAGTCGGTTCAGTCGGCTTCAACTTGCTTCAGCACGCCAGCAAACTGTTTAATAATAATAATAGCTACCGTTGATGGAATGTTTATTAGCTAGGTGCCAGGCACAATGCTGAGCGTTTAAGGGAATGCCACGGAATACTCACTAGGATCTTCTGAAAAACTGCAAGCTCTGAGAGGTTAAATGACTTGCCCAAGGTCACTGCAAGGCAGCAGCCCTCGAGCTCTGGTTCATTGGGTCCATGCGTTGTGGACGTGCCCATTTGGTGGGGTCCCACGAGTTTCCAGTATGACAATTCCTAAGACTTGGCCTCACTGTCTGGATTCAGGTGGCAGAGTTGTGGCCATGATACTTTTGTGCCATCCTGTGTCAACATGAGTTGGGGGCTGGTGGAGGTGTGGATGCTGGTGGGGTGGCTGGTACTGGGTCAGCTAAGTCCCTTTGCCAGAGCCCATCACCCCACAAAGCCCTTGAGCACCTTCAGTATGTCCATGCCTGGGGCTGTGCTGTGGGGGGCACAGAGGTGACCCCAAACCAGGCCCTGCCCTTAAGTGATACTAGAGGCCAACACTCCCACACCTGAGATGGTCACCAATAGCAAATGTGGATTCTGAAGAGTACCCAGGAGGAGGCCTGGGAACGGGGCCTCAGCCTGGTGTTTAGGTAAGTGGAGGGTGGAGAAGAAGGTCTTTCTGTAAGAAGGAAGTTACAGTGTGGTTCTCTTTCCACTCTGGCTGCCCTTCACAGTTCACCCCTAGAATTTTGGGGTTTCTTATAGGGTTCACCTATAGCTGGCTCTCTTCTTAGTCTCTATACCCTCTCCCTGGGCAGGGGACATCACTCTTAATGGCTTCACCAGTTGTCACCTGTGGGTGCTTCAGCTGCCCCAACCAAATTCTCCCACTTCTCCTATCCTCACCCCCATCACATGATTCTGTGCACCTTGCCGTCTCCAACAAGTCATTATGAACTGCAAGTCCCTTGTATTCCTTCAGTGCTGGGCCTTCTAGCTTCTCCTCGGCCTTTCTAACCTTTACCACCCAACTCTACCAACCTCACCTTGTTCACCACACCTTTGTCCTAGGCACTCAGGGTCACTTACAGCTTCTGAAACCTTTCTTGCTTATACCAAGTCCTCTTTTCTTAAATTGCCACCATGTTGTTGTTAAACGCTGTGGAGTCGGTTCCGACACATAGCAACCCCATGTAGGGTTTCTGAGGAGCAGCTAATGGTTTGTACTGCTGGCCTTGGGATTCGCAGTCCAGTGCTGATCCTACAAGGCTACACCACGATTTTCAGATGTTGCCATAAAGCACCATTAAACCAAAAATCAGTTCCAATTGAGTTGAAGACAACTCATGGCAAACTTCGATGTGTCAAAGTAAAACTGTGTTCCGTGGGGTTGTGGGGTCTTTAAAAATTATATTTTATTGTGTTTTAGGTGAAAGTTTACACAGTAAATTGGGTTTTCATTTAATAATTTTTAGACAGATTGTTCTGTGACATTGGTTACTATGTTCACAATGTGTCAGCACTCGCATGATTTCTATTCTGTTGGTTCTGTTTCCATTGATATAGCTTCCCTTCCCCTCCTTGCCTTCTCATCTTTGCTTTTGGGTAAATGTTGACCGTTTGGTCTTGTAGTTAATTGTTTAAGGGACTATGTTACTCACAGGTGATATTTTTTTTTCATAAGTCAGTCTACTTGGTGATCTACAGAAACACGAGGGGGCTTCAAAAAGTTCGTGGAAAAGTGCAATTAAAAGATAATGAGAGTGGAGGTCCCTGGGACCATCAAGTGAGAAGAGCAGAGAGT
>NW_006408539.1:135792-160987 GCF_000296735.1 Chrysochloris asiatica | reverse complement strand
TCTCTCCCATCCATAGGGTTTTCAATGGCTGAGTCTTTGAAAGTAGGCCTAACTTCTGAAATGCCTTTTGGGTGTATTTAAACCATCAACCTTTCAGTTAGTAGCTGAGTGCTTGGCTCTCTGCACCACCTTTAGGGACTCCTAAAGTCCTCTTGGTGGTATGGAATTCTGTCTCCCCACTGGACTGTAAGTTTTTGGTGCTCTGAGATCTCAGCTGGGGCCCCAAGTAGGATCCATGGCTCTGATGGCTTCTGGCACAGATAACACTTGTCCCATGAACGAAGATGGGAGAGGCAGACCTGTGAGCTTCCCATGGACTGAGGACAGTCCTAACAGCCATCACGGATGGAGCTGTGACTCTGTGCTAGCCCGTGTTCTAAGCATTCTGTGTTGAGACTCTCATGCAATCCTTAAATGCTCCTGAAAGTATGTCCTAGAATCATCATCCCCTTTCTACAAGTGAGGACATTGAAGTTCAAAGAGGTTACGTTGCTCAAGGTCTCCAGATGGTAAGTAGTAGAGTCAGATTTCATAACCTCTGTGCTATCTAATCTCTGTGGGTAGGGCTGGGTCAAGGGGTGACTGTGTTGGGCACTTGTTTTTTCTAAAACAAATTCTGGTTTAGAAGGACAAAGCTGATCTGATTGCTGAACTGCAGAAACAACAACATTTATCCAAAGCCCCAGCTTATGAGGGCCTTCCTCCTTGTTAGGAATGGTTCCCAAGGTGTTCCTATGCCTCAGCCCATCAGCACCTTCTGAGCAGGTGTTATCTGGTCCAGGAAGATCTGGGTCCAAGACCACTGTGATGGTTAAGGTTGCATGTCAACTTGGAGGGACCATGGGTCTCAGTGGTTTAGCAGTGATGTGCTGAGGCAATCATCCTCCATGGTGTCATCTGATGGGGTCAGCCAATCAACTGTCAGGGGAATTTCCTTGGGCGTGTGGTCTGCATCCAATATATGGATGGATATTGTAGAAGAGCTCATTCATTTACTCTGGATCCTGCATCATTTGACTTCCAGTTCTTAGGATGCACCAGCCTCTGAAGACTGTGACCCAGCAGTCTGCCGTCTGAACTGCTGATCTTGGACCTGCCAGTCTCTGCAGCTACACAAGTCAAGAGACCCTCCAGCCCGACACCCAATTCACTGAGTTGAGATATGTCAGTGTTTACAACTGCAGGACTCATCCATCTCCTTGAGATAAAGCTCTTTCTTCCTCTCCGAGGGGGCTTCAAAAAGTTCATGGAATTGTTCCATTATTTATTTCCCACAAACTTTTTGAAGCCCCCTCATACACACACACACACACACACACACACACACGTGCTTACTAGTTCTGCTTCTCTAGAGAACCCAGTATAAGACAACCACCCCCAGGCCACAGCAAACATCTATAACATCAAGGGTCAGTGTAATGTTCCCATGTTCAGCCTGCAGAGGGACTTTTACCGTGTTCCCAAGCCAACCACACTAATGAAGCATACCCCTGGACTGTGATGCCTGGGTGTTGGGGACAGATGGAGTGGAGATCTGCGCTGACAAGTCACAAGTGATGATGTGATGCCTGGTGTAGGAAACATGTAGTCCCGGACTTGAGTGTTGGCTTGGACGAGTCACTTAATCTCTCTGAAGCTCAATTTCTGAAATATCAAATGGGCACATATTTGCCAGGACAGGCACTGGAGAGGAACTACAGGTAAAGGGTGGGTCATGTGATAATTAGATTGGGATTGCTGACCTACAAGAAATGGAAATTGTGTATAGTTTCCTTTTCAGAGGTAGAAGTCACCTTCCAGGAGGAGAGCTGAGCTTTCCTGTCAGTGTGCTAGAGTACTGGGCTGGAGTGTTGCTAGGATACCGAGCAGGTTTCAGCAGAGCTTCCAGACTAAGACAGACTAGGATGAAAAGTCTGGCCATTTACTTCCAAAGAGCCATCAATAAAAGCTCTGTGATTACAAAGGGTCTGTCCGTAACTGATCATGGGGATGACACAGGACTAGGTGGGCAGTAGTTTATTTTGTTGTACATGGGGTCACCATGAGTGGCTGGGCAGGGGAGCAGGCCGACTCCATGGCAACTAACTACAGCACATTCATTAGATGCTCAGTTCAGGCAGACACAGTGAGTGTCCTGAACATTCTCTATTCCCTGGAGCTGCAGGCAGGAGCTGGAAGCAGGGTTGAAAGGACAGTCAAGTGTTGTGGGGCTTAATACTAAGGTGACCCCTTCCCTCTCAGAATGCCAGTAAGCTGTTCAGTCCAGGCCATAACAAGAAGAGAAGGGCAGCAGTAGCCAGGGTTGGAAAGGAGGGAGCCCACGTCCAGGTGGTGCCCGGCTACCCACCGTCTCTTCCCGCTGGGCCAAGCTTATCCGGCATAGCCCTGGGTTCCTGGCGGCTCCCGCAGCAAGCCCAAGCTGCCAACTCAGCAGTTTTCCCCCAGCCAGAAGGGCCCCCTCTCTTTCTGAAAGTAATGATTTTCTAAAAATGGATTCCCTCCCCTCCCCCAGCTGCAATTAATCTACTGAACACAAAGTGGCCGCTGGAGGAGGCCCCTGGTGAGTTCGGACCAGCACAAGCGCTTTGATTAATTCAGGGACGATTTACTGGCTGGGCTGGGGGTGGGGGCTTGAGGGTGTAGGCGGGGGTTGGGTGGGGGGGTGGGGTGGTGGCCTATCCGAGACTCCCCCGGGGCAGGGCTCGCCAGGATTCAAGAACCCAGGGACCTCAGCCCCAGCTCTGGGGTCTCCCGCTGGCCTGTGCCCGAGGCCAGGTGATGCTGATAATAAACCATCTTCTTACAGCTGCCATTTTCATGAAGGCTTGGGGGGAGAGCAAATATGGTTATTTTTATCTTAAGAGAAGCCTGGGTAAAGTATGTAGTAGAAGGCAAAATTCACAGGAATTATTGAGGAAAAATAAGACACTTCAGGGCTGGGTTGTTGCTCCTGGTGTAGCTTTGAGCAGTGGCCTCTGCCCTGAGCAGTTTCTTGTCTGTTGTGGGACCTGGTGGGAAAGCTTCAGGTCCCATCTACCCCTTGGGTATCCACCCTGGAAGTAGGAAAAGAATGTCGTAGGGCTGCACGAAACCCTAACGAACAGATAAGAGAATTTCATGTTAAGTGCTATCGAGTCAGCTCCTATTCCTAGCAACCCTGTATAGGATTTCTGACATGCGGCTGGTGGGTTTGAACCTCAAACTTTGCAGTTAGCAGTCCAGTGCTTATCGTATAGTACCACACCAGGACTGCATGGATCGCCTAGAGAATCTCATAGGTAACCATATGAACTCTGCCACGGCAGAGAGCTCTTTGCACATCTTATCCCAGGTGATCCCCACAATGGACTGGGACATGGGTGTTCTGCTTCCCCTCATTTTAGAAGAGATGAAGCTCACCCATGTTACCATGCCAGCAGGTGGCAAAGCCACACTTGGCAGTTCTCCTTAAGTCCACCCTAAGGCTCTTTCTATCCACTGGTTGTGACACTCACCTGTTCTGTCTAAATCAAGAAAACCCAACAGCTGTTGCCATAGAGTCAATTCCTACTCATGGTGACTCGGTATCCGGAGACTAGAATTGCTCTACAGGGTTTTCAGACGCAGGTTGTCAGGCCTTTCTTCTGAGGTGCTCCTGGATGGGTTCACACCACTAACCTTTCCATTAGTAGTTGAGCTTAACCATTTGTACCACCCAAGTCTGTCCAATGAGTTTCAAACTCCACTCCCTCTAGCCAGATCTTTGCAGTAATGAGTGGCCAATGGCAGCCATGCTACCCAACAGCCAGCACTCCTTTGCATTTCCAAGCCTCCTTGGCAGTTTGTTTGGGCCATGTGACTAGTTCTGGCCAATGGGCTGTGAGCGGAACTGCTGTGTGTTACTTCTGGAGGAAAACACTGGAGGACAGGAATCCAGCTCTCTCCTCGGCCACAGGACCTAGAAGATGTTTCGAGATGGTGGGACAGAGCGGAGACAGCCTGGTCCCTGAGTGGCTGCCCTGGAAAGGCACAGGACCCGCAGCAGACTTCCTGAACTGAGGTTTAGGGCTTTGCCAACCCAGAGGAATACCTGGCCTATACTCCACGCTCAGAACCTTGACACAATCTGCCTGACATTCTTCTTTTTATGGAGATTGGTCTTGTGTGTCCAGATCTCCACCCGTTTTAGTTTCTCATAGCACAGACTTAGCTATGGACATATAGTAGGTGTTTGCTTGCTGTACTGAATTGGTTAAGTCTCTTCCATCGGTGTACTAAGGCAGGGTTGGGGAACTTCTGGCCCGCAGGTCATATAAGGCCCACCAAGACAACCACAGTTCCACCCATCACTTTGTTGTTGTTAAGTGCGATCAAGTCAGTTCAGATTTATATTGACCCTGTAAAGGGTTTCCAAGGAGCAGCTGGTAAGTTTGAACCTCTGACCTTGTGGTTCAAACCAACCTTGCAGTCCAGTGCTTTAGGGGTGAGTTAATTCAATGTTTGACCAAATATAGCAAGCTAGTTTTTAAGGTGAGAATTTTTTATGGCCTATAAATGATGTTATAAATTTTGGCTGAAAAAATTACCAGGTTCCCTCCAAGGGCACCATCTTCTCAAGTGGTCCAGAGATGTTCTTTCATGAAAATCTTCCCCTTGCCTACCTTCCATGTCCTATTAGCCCCTTCTCTACCCTCTACTTCAAAGCATCTAGACAGGAGCCACGGTTCCAAGCCAGGCCGGGGACAACTGAGACCCAGCCAATACCAATCTTCTCCCAGGCGTCCTCATTCAGCCCAGAAAATGTTCAAGAGATAGTGTTTAGCGTCAACCAGACACATTCATTAAATCAATCAGAGAGCATTCTCGAAGTATCTCTCCTCTTACCTGCCTTTATTTTTCTTCATACTGCTGTTTGACATTATATGTATTGTATAAGATATATGTTTGACACATTGTATAAGATACACTTGTTGTTGTTATGTGCCGTGGAGTCAGTTCCGACTCATAGCGACCCTGAACAGGGTTTCCAAGGCTGTAAATCTCTATGGGAGCAGAAACCCTCATCTTTTTCCCGCGGAGCAGCTAGTAGTTTCGAACAGCTGACCTTGTGGCTCGCAGCCAGATTCGTAACCACTACGCTACCAGAGCTCCTTATTATAGAGATACATGCTTTACACTTTATTACCATATATTTGCATACAAGAGGCCCACATATAATGTATAGTGGGCATAGGAAAGTAACAAACGAGGGGGTTGTGTGGTTTGTAAAAGCATAGAGCGGGCATGTTATCTGTGGGTTTTTGGTTTGCTCATTGTATGACTCCCCCAGCAGAGTGTAAGCCCCATGGCAGGATTTTGCTCTTTGATCACTGTTATATCCCCAGCAGCTAAAACAGTACCTGGCACATAGCGGGCCCTCAATAAATACTCCTCAAACAAATAAATGTTGAAAAACGAATCAAACTTTCCAAATAGAATATATGCATTTAAGCTACAGGTGAATTCAATTTTCCCAAAGAAAGGATGTCAGTACTTGCTTTATAATATTTGTCAAAATGAAGAGCATTTTCTTATATTTTTTCCCCGAAAGGTAAACGTGAAAATCTAGCTCTGAGTGTAACATCCATCACCACAGTTATAATCACAACAGGCAGCAGTTCTGAGGGCTAATCATGTGCCTCTGGACTGCTAACCACAGGATTGGCAGTTCAAATCCACCAGCCACTCCAAAGGAGAAATATGAGGCTTTCTGTTCCTAAAACTTTGTCTCTCATACTTTGGGCATTTTGACAGGAGGGACCAGTCTCTGGAGAAGAAGATCATGTTTGGTAAGGTGGAGGGTCAGAGAAAAAGAGGAAGACCCCCAGTGAGATGGATTGGCCAAGTGGCAGCATCCATGGGCTCAAGTGTGGTAACAATTGTGAGGTTGGCCCAGGATCGGGCAGTGTTTCGTTCTTCTGTGCATAAGTTCGCTATGAGTCGGTACCGACTCGATGGCACCTAACAACAACAACAACAACAAACATTTCTTGTCACGGACACCTTATAAAGGGTCATTGTGAGTCCGAATTGACTCTATAGCAATGGGTTTGAGTTTTAACTATGTGACTGGTGGTCCCTATGCTCAGCTTCTAACTGAAGGGCTGGAGGTTCTGAGCCACACAGAAGACACTCAAAAGCAAGGTCTGGAAACTCTGGAAACTCAGCCGTTGGAAACCTTTGGGAGCACAGTTCTGCTCTGACACACACAAGGTTGCCGTGAGTTAGAATCGACTCAACAGCAATTGTTGTTGCTGTTTTCCTGGTAACTATGTGGAGTCCTGATGTGGTGCTGTTGAATAAGCACGGGACCACAAGTTTGGTGGTCCAAACTCACCAATGATTTCTCAGCAAACTTTTACAGGGTCATTGTGAGTCAGAACCAGCTCAACAATGTGTAACAGCCACAACAATATGTGGCAGGCACTTTGTGTTGTGTTAAACCCCCTGGTAGCCCTCTGAGACAGGTACAGCTGACCCTTGAACAACAACACATGGGTTTGAACAAGTGCACAGGCCCACTTATGTGCAGATGGTTTTTCAATAAATGCAGATGGCATAAATTTATAGTATCCATCAATACATATAAGGAGCTCTGGTAGCGTAGTGGTTATGAATCGGGCTGCTAACCTCAAGGTCGGCAGTTCAAAACTATCAGCTGCCCCGTGGGAGAAAGATGAGGCTTTCTGCTCCTGTAAAGATTTACAGCCTCGGAAACCCTGTACCAGGGTCGCTATGAATTGGAACCGACTCCACGGTATTTAACAACAACAACCATAAATACATATAATACTGTAAATGTATTTTCCTATGATTTGATTCATGACAGTTTCTCTCTAGTTTACTTTATTGTAAGAATATATACTGTATTCATAGCAACCCTATATAGGATTTTCCAGGAGGGGCTGCTGAGTTTGAACTACTGACCTTGTAATTAGCAGTCCATTGCTCATCCTATAGCACCACACCGGGACCTCCTATAATATATTTTGTTGTCGTTATGTGCCATCGAGTTGGTTCTGACTCATAGTGACCCTATATGGTATAGTTTCTGAGGAGCAGCTGATGAGTTTGAACCACTGACCTTGCAGTTCAAACCGACCTTGAAGTTGAGTACTTACCCAAGGGTGCCACACCAGGACTCCATATAATATATACGTAAGGTACAAAATAATTGTTCATTGACCATCATTGGTAAGACTTTTGTTCAGAAGGCTACAAGTAAATTTTGGGGAGTCAAAAGTTATATGTGCATTTTTCACTGTGCAGAGGGTTGGCGCCCTAGCTCCTGTGTTGTTCAACAGTCAAGGGTACTGATGTTATTCCATTGGTGGCCTGGTGGAGCTAGTAAACTGCCTCGGGCCTCTCAGTGGGGAAGCAGGTCTGAGCTCAGGGGGGCCTGACTCCATAGTCCTTGCTCTGACCTCTAAGTTCCCATGGGAGACTGGCTTCCAAAGGACTCTTTCCTGGCTTCTATCCCTTGAGGCATAGCTACATCTAAAAGCTCAGTTTCCAATTCTGGCCGTGTCTCTGATGGTGAGGTTGTACTGTGCTGTCGGGGACTCATGTCATCAGTGCTAGCTATTCTAATGACACCCTGCAGCCGGAGAAATTACAGTGCCTGGGAGACTCATCCCATAGGTCCTGCCCAGGCGAATTCCAGAGCAGGTGTGCATGTGGGGAGAAGAGAAAGACAAGACTGCCAGCCTTCGGAATGGAATGGTGTGTGGTGGTAATGGGAGAGTGGGGTGGAAATTTTTATTTTATTTATGACATTTGTTTTGGATTTCAAAAATCCTGAAGAACACAACATTAGAAGTAAAAATCACCACTCATCTCATCATTTAAATATATGTCCTCCAATGCCTCTCCCTAGAGGTGCCCGCTGTGGAGGGTTTGAGACCCCTTTTAGAATCTGACCTCTGCCTCTATGTATGCACATATATGATTTTCATGAATGAAACCACGTTATACAGATTGGCCAGCAACCTGGTTAGGTCATTTAGTGGTATATCATGGGCATTTTTGTCCATTAGTTTCCTGGTTGTGTAGTATTGAAGCTTAATTTAAAAGATGCTTTGTGCCACTGTAGGATAAGTACTGGGCCACAAGGTTGTTTTGAACTGCAAGGTCGGCAGTTCAAACTCACGAAAACCCTATACAGGGTCACTGACTCGATGACACTTCACAACAACAGTATTCATTTGGGAGTACGGTGGCTCTGTAGCATAAATACTGGACTTCAAGCCCACCAGCTGCTCTGCTTCATGGGAAAAAGATGAGGCTTTCTATTTCTGCTAAGATTTAAGGCCTCGGAAACCCTATATGGAGTTACTATGAGTCAGTACTGCCTCAGCAGCACTTAATGACAACAGTATTCATTTCTTTCTATTATGCATAGGGTTGCTGTTGCTGTGAGTCTGAATTGACATGATGGCACTCAACAACAACAACAACAGCAACATTCACTTCCATCACCAGTCTGTCAGTTTGTCGTACTGTAGTGACTTATATGTTGTGATGATGCTGGTATTTCACATGCCAGCAGGATCAACCAAAACGGATAGGGTTCAGCAGAGTTTTCTGACTCAAACTAGGAAGAAAGACTTAGCAATCTACTGCTGAAAAGTAGCCAGTGAAAACCGTATGGTTTTGGATTGGATCAGACCAACAACTGTGAAGATGGGAAAGAAGCAGGTCTGGTTCTGCTGGACATGAGGCTGTGATGAGTCAGAGCTGCTTCGCCGGCAGCTCAAAACAAGCATTCATCTAAAAGATCTACCAAGTAACACTGGAGTCCTGGTGTGGCGCTGTGGGCTAATGTGTCAGACTGCAAAGCCATTTGAATCACAAGGTTGGTGGTTCAAGCTTACCGGCTTCTCCTTGGAAACCCTATACAGGATTGCTATGGGTCAGAATCGAGTTGAAGGCTCTTAACAACAACAACCACCAAGTAATACTGAATGGTAATGAAGGCACTGAGCAACTGAACCTCTCTTGTAATGATGTTGTTGTTGTCAAGTGCCGTCGAGTTGATTCTGACCCAAGGAGCAGGTGGTGAGCTTGAACCGCTGACCTTGCAGTTCAAATGGCTTTGCAGCCTGGCGCATTAACCCACAGTGCCACACCAGGACTCCTTGCAATGATGGTGAGGCTATAAATTGGTTTAACTATTTTGGAGAGTATTTTGAACAGTATTCACCAAAAGACATGTACAAGGATATCCATAGCCTATCCATTCATAACAGCTCAAACTGGAAACAACCCAAGTGCTCACCAAAAGTAGAATGTATTTTCTGATGTGTGGTGTATTTGTGGAATACCACGCAGCAATGGGAAAGAAAGAGTAACAACTACATGGAAAAGCAGGGTAATTTTCATACTCATAATGTTTTACCAAAGATGCCAAATTTCCTCCCCGCCCCACCAATACACACACAATACACTGTATGATTCCATTTATATAAAGTTCACAAACAGGCAAAATAAATCTGTGGTGGTAGAACTCAAGAAGGGGGTTAAGAGAGGAATTTCTGGGTGCTGGTGATGTTCTGCCTTTTGATCCAGGGGCTGGTTATTGTTGGAGGATGTTCAGTTTGTGAAAATTCTGAGCTGTATACACTTAAAGCTTTGAAAACTTTTCTGTACATGTGTTAGACTCCAGTGCATGGTTTTTTTGTTTTGTTTTTAAAGGTGTCATAGACTGGGATTTTAAAATCTCAGGAACAAAGATAGCAGAGTGAGCCGCGTCTTGGAGAGCCGGCCTCGGGGTCCAGGAACTGCTGGCTTGGACAGTCGAGTGCGTCTGATGGACTATGGGGCTTCTTCACCATAAGCATGTTGTCATTGGCCTTTCGGCACTTTTATATTTTCTTTATCTTAAAGAGAACAAAAGTCTGAACTCAGGACTTGGACAGCATTTCTCTGCTGTCTCATGGAGTAGGTAGTCCTTCTTGAATCCAGCCACTGTCCTGCTCTTCAGATGTGGATCTCTCTTCTCTAAGTTTACTTCCAGGATTTGGAATGGAAAAGGACACTTTTCTTTTTTTGTTCCACCTCTCGGATTTGACACAGAGGTGCTCTAAGATGCAACCATCATGCAACTTTTCTGAAGGAAGGATCAACGGACGTGTGTCCTCTGCTACTGTTCACTTAATTGTAAATAAATTGTTTTGAAAACTGAAGTCTGAAGTTAATTTGAAACACATGCTTTGATGGTGGTATTTGTGCATTTGTTGCCTTTTGTTCCACACAAAATAAGACTAAATAAATAGTAAGTATAGATGGAAGAAAAAAAAAAGTTCATGAGTGACCATCTAAGGTGCAACTATTAGTCTCTCCCTGTCCAGAGGAAAGAAAAGTGAAGACAATTGAAGACGCTTAGAAACAATTAGTCCCAAGAACTAATGGACCATATGAACATCAGTCTCCACAACCTTGAGACCAGAAGAGCTAGATAATGCCAGTTCTGGTGTGGCACTGTAGGATAATGCACTGGACCACAAGGTTGGTTTGAACTACAAGGTCATTAGCTCAACTCACCAGCTGCTCCTTGGAAACCCTAAACAGGGTTGCTATGAGTCAGAACCGATTTGATGGCACTTAACAACAACAATCATGACCAACTGCTCCGAAAGAGTTCACATTAGAAGGTCCTGGATAGAGTGGGAAAAAAATGTGGAACAAAACACAAAATCATAAAAAAAAGGTCAGGCTTACTGGTCAGATAGAGGCTGATGGAAGTTAGAGACTGTGGTTCCTGGTCATCCTTCAGGTCTGGAACTGACCCTATAACCCAATTTCCAGACAAGCAATAGATAGGAATGGGGGTGGGGGGAGACTACAACACTAGTAAGGTGCACACACTCTAGAATGGTCAACCGTTCAAAATCAAAAGGGCAGCATCTACCTAAGGAAAAAAATTCAGAAGGGTGGGGAAAGAAGGCGGAATGGAAACAAGAATCACAAGGAGGAAGTGGGGTTAAGTGATGTTCTATTGAGATGATTGTATTCGAGGTGAAATGAAGTGTCTGATTTGCTGAATGTAACTTGGATGGGATGCTCTGTGACCTGTCCCTCAATTCACAATGAAAAGTTTATTTAAGAAAGGAGTCTGTGTTCTCATAAAGGCTGAGGAGACTCTCAAAGAGCCTTGTGGATGGGCAGCTGTCAAAGTGGTGATGTTTCTGGGATTCTACATAGATCCTTGTGTGGCTCAAGCAGTTGGAGTTGGCTGGTAACATAAACGACCCCACTGCTTCACAGAAGAAAGGCCTGGTGAACTGTTTCTATAAAGTTTACAGCCAAGAAAACCCGATGGAGCAGCTCTACCCTATGGCACATTGGGTCACCACAAATTTGGAATTAACTTGATGGTAACATTTTAAAAAAAGAAAAAAAATGTGGTTTAGGTAATATGACAACAATGATGACAACAACTACTAAGTGTTACTATGAGTAACATTTCTTGTGTACTTACCAAGTGCCAAGGCATTGCGCTATGTGCTTTGTATGCACCCCTCATTTAATGCTTTGAAAACCCCCTAAGTGTACTTATTGGAGTCCTGGTGTGGCATTGTGGGTTAATGTGCTGGACTGCAAAGTCGGTTTGAATCGCAAGGTCAGCGGTTCAAACTCACTAGCTGCTCTTTGGAAACCTGATACAGGGTCGCTATGAGTCAGAACCGACTCAACGGCACTTAACAACAACATGTTGTAGTTATTAGTCTGGATAGATAATCATCTCTCCTCTCCCTCAGCTTTTCCTGCATGTGCTTTTCTTCCCTTGGACTGGACGATCCCTTCCTTGGCATACCTGCCACACCTCAGTTCGTGCTGCCTCATCCTCCAGCCTGAACACTTCCAGGGCCTCCTGGTCATCTCTCTGCCTCCATCCTCCCAGCTGCAGCCAGAAAGCCCTTTGTAATACCAGCTCTGAGTTATTTTGTTTGTAAAAACTGCACACTTCCACCTTTCCACACCTTTGCAAAGGCTTGTGAACCTGGAACACATCCCACCCAGCTTTCTCTGAGGAAATCCACCTCTCCCTTTAATACGCAGCTCAAACATCTCCTCCTCCAACAAGCTGTCCAGCCGCTCCTGTTAGAATGAATCATGTCCTCCAGAACTTTCTATGACCCTGTCTCCTAATCCTCTTGTCTGTCATGGGAAATCAGAACGAGGAGTCAACTAACCCAGCCCAGGTCCTGTCACCAACTAGCTGAATAGCATGTCACCTCAGCTCACCCATGGCACACACATGGAGAGGAACCTGATTTTGTTCAACACCCACCATGTGTCGGACCCTGTGCTAAGGACATCACTTACATGCCTTACCCTAAGACCCCTTCAGCAGTGCCATTCTGTGCACGTGGTCACTTTCAGTAGTCTGGCTGGAAAAGGAATGGGCAAGGACATGGAGGTGGGGAAAGACAATCAAGAGCTTGCTTCCTATTGTTGTTGATTTACCTACATGTCATCTGGTTTGAGTCTTGAGTATGGCTTAAGATACCTGCATTCCCAGCATTCCTTGCAACCAAGTATCAGCATGTGACCTGGGGTTGGCCTGCCTGATGCCCCCACTCTGGTCTCAGTGTCATCGGCAGGAGGATCCTTCCTGT
This sequence comes from Chrysochloris asiatica, assembly GCF_000296735.1. Taxonomy (NCBI): domain Eukaryota; kingdom Metazoa; phylum Chordata; class Mammalia; order Afrosoricida; family Chrysochloridae; genus Chrysochloris; species Chrysochloris asiatica. The sequence goes on along the minus strand of NW_006408539.1, from coordinate 148,349 downwards.
GGTGGGCAGTGGCAGTTCCTGGGGCACACCAGAGTCTGCACAGGGCATGGTGTCCAGTAGTGCTGTCAGGGTCGTCGGGGCCTCAGTTGTGGTGTCTGTATGACTTTGTCAGCTTCTCATGGTGTGGAGCCTGTGGGGTTGACTCACCATAGGTTCTATGACTTGCATAGGATCCTGCTGTACTTTTCTTTTGTCCTAACCCCAGCAAGAATTGCTTTCTGTAGTTTGTGACTAGGAAGACTGACTGTGGACAGAGGTGGGTGGTGGTAGGGAGAGGAAGGCTGGGAGTCTCCACTCCTTCTGGTGTCATGTGGACATGGCTCCCCAACAGGCAGAGGCTGCACAGAAGCCTCTGGATAGAATGTTCTAGGCAATGTTCCCTCCATCATGAGAGTGAGCCAGCTTTAAACCAGCGCCACCCTTCAGAGAAGCACAGGGCCGAGACCCCCAAGGTCAGAAGACCTGAGTTCTTACCTCTGTGCTGCAAGTAACTCCCCTCTCTGGCCTTGGTGCCCTTGCCCTGAGCTTCAGCATGTGGGCTGATGGGCTTGGAGCTTGTTCCAGCTCTGGTGTTTGTAGTACTGCCCCTGTGCTCAGCTGCTTCTGCTCCCACCTGCCCCAACCAGGCCCACTGAAATCCCATGAACTGTTGACAGTAGGCTACGGGACCTGTGACTGGTGGGTTTTGTTAGGAGGTACAGGGTGGGATCTGGGTGACAGCAGACTCCATCTCCTTAGGTTCTGGGCCATGCTTAGTAATCTTTTCCTGGGAAGGGGAGAAGAGGCCTGTGGAAAGGGAGGCCCGGCAGTGGCCCTGAGGCAGCCAGCAGGCACATTCTGGGAAGCTACCCCCGGAACCAAGCCCCTCACAGGAGGCCCCGTCTCCAGCCCGTTTCCCTTGAACTGGAGCCAGGCGGTCCTCACACATTACTCATTGACTCACTGGCTGGACGGCCCTGGCCTAGGGCCAAGGCAAACAGGCCTCCAGCCTGCCCGGGAGCTGGTCTGTGTGCTTGAGAGGGGAGGAGGCACCCAGGCCCTGGCCCTGCCACAGACTACCCCCTGCCGCCCACCTGTGCCCTTCTACCGGCCCTGCCCAGCCTGACCGAAGGGTCTGGCAGTCTCTGTGCAGCTGGCATTGTCAGTGCCCCTTGTATTCCTAGGCCTCACCAGGCCCTGCCACAGACTGGCCCCCAGGGACAGCGCAGGAGGAGGGAGCCATGGCCCTGCCCTCCAGGGCTCTGGGTCTGGGTATCAGGACAGGAAAGCCAACCCAGAGTGACGAACGGTGGCAGGGACGCCCATCAAGGCTGCATTTGAAGGAAGGCAGGAAAGGGCTAGACCACACGGATCAGAAGACTTCCTGGAGGAGGTGGGGGAAGAGATGGTGGTTTGTACAGTGGGTGTGGGTCTCAGGATGGCATGGGCCTGAAGAAGGGGGTGGACTGGGGGTGGAACTAAGGTGTGTAGGGGTGGTGGTGTGCTGTGGAGTCGGTTCCAACTCATCACAACTCTGCATAGGGTTTCCAAGGCTATAAATCTTTATGGGAGTAGAAAGCCTCATCTTTCTCCCATGATAGTTTCGAACTGCTGATCATGAGATTAGCAGCCCGACTCATAACCACTTCGCTACGAGAGCTTCTTGTTGTTGTTATTAAGTGCCATTGAGTCGATTCTGACCCATAGCAACCCTGTATAGGGTTTCCAAGGAGCAGCTGGTGAGCTTGAACCACTGACCTTTCAGTTTAAACGACTTTGCAGTCAACGCATTAGCCCACAGTGCTGCACCAGGACTCCCCAGAGCGCCTTAGAAAGAGAAAAATAATCTGTCAGGAGGACAAAGCCCTGGGCAGACACAGTCAGCCTTTGTCCAGGTCCGTCTCCATCCATACCCACCCGCCCATCCACCTATGCATAGATCCATTCAAACAGCAAATAACTATGAGGCTAAATAAATATTTGCTTAAATATATGGAGAAGTGGTGATCTGGAGAACCCTGTCTCTACCCTCAAGAAACTTATTGTCTTGTGAAACTAAAAATACAAAATTCTAAATGATGAGAAGTACCATCAAGACAAAGTTAGGGTCCCAGGAGAGAAAAGGAGGGGAGAAAGACTATGTTCTCTTAAATCAGACTGCTGCATGATCCTGGATAATAAACTGACCTCTCTGTGCCTCAGTTTCAGAATCTGTAAAATGAGAAGAATCATAGTGCCTGTCTTATAGGCCACCACCACTCATCCGTCTGTGGTGGCTTCTGAGTTGCTGTGATGCTTGAAACTATGCCCCTGATGTTCCAAATACCAGCAGGGTCACCATGGGGGACTGGTTTTAGCAGAGCTTTCAGACTAAGATTAGAAAGAAGGAAAGGTCCATTTCTGCAAAGTTAACCCTGAAAATCTTATGAATAGCAGTGAAATTCACATCTTGGCTAATATAGCACCAGAATATGAACCTTTCAGACTGGAAGGCAATCAAAATGTGACTTGGGAAGAGCTGCCTCCTCAAAGTAGTGTTGACCTTAACAACATAGATGGAATAAAGCTTTGGGGACCTTCACCTGCTGATGTGGCACAACTCAGAATGAAAAGAATCAGCTGCAAGCATCCATTAATAACTGGAATGTGGAATGTAAGAAGTATGAAGCTAGGAAAACTGAAAGCTGTAAAAAGTGAAATGGAACACATAAACATTGATAGCCTAGACATTAGTGAGCTAAAATGGACTGATATTGGCCCTTTGAATCAGACAATTTGTCAGCTATGAAGTAAATAACAAATGGAAGAGGAATGGCATCACATTCATCATTAAAATGAACATTCCAAGATCTATCCTGAAGTACCATGCTGTGTGATAGGATAATATCCATATGCTTACAAGGAAGATCAGTTAATACAACCATTATTCAAATTCATGCATCAGTCACTAATGCCAAAGATGAGGAAATGAAAGATTTTGCCAACTCTTCCAGTATGAAATTGATCAAACATGCAATAAAAATGCATTGATAATTGCTGGTGATTTTGGGTGACAAAGTTGGAAACAAAGAAGGATCATAGCTGGATAATACGGCCTTGGTGATAGAAACGTCAGCGATCTCATGATTGAATTTTGTAAGATCAATGACTTATTTACTGAAAATAGCCTTTTTCCAACAATATATCCACATGGATCTCACTGGATAGAATGCACTGGAGTCAAATCAACTATATCTGTGTAAAGAGATGATGAAGAAGCTCAATATCAATCAACAAGGCCAAAGGCTGATTGAAGCACAGACTTCCAAATGCTCATCTGCCAATTTAAGCTGAAGCTGGAGAGAATTAGCACATGTCCACAAAAGCCAAGATACGACCTTTAGCATATTCCATCTGAATTTAGAGATCATCTCAAGAATAGGTTTGATACATTGAACACTAGTGATTGAAGACCAGAAAAGGTGTGGGATACTATTGTGGACATCATACGTGAACAAAGTAAAAGGTCATTAAAAGGACAGCAAAGAAAGAAAAGGCCTAAATGGATGTCAGCAGAGACTCTGAAACTTGATCTTGAATCTGGAATAGCTAAAGTGAAAGGAAGAGATGATGAAGTAAAAGAGCTGAACAGAAAACTTCAAAGGGTGCCTCGAGAAGGCCAAGTTAAGCATTATAATGAAACTTGCAAAGACCTGGAGTTGGAAAATCAAAGGGGAAGAACAGGCTCAGCATTTCTCAAGCTGACAGAACTGAAGCAAATATTCCAGCCTCAGGTTGCAATATTGTAGGGTCTGACTTTTTGTGTGGTGCTGCTGGTTAATGCGGTAAACTGCAAAGTCAGTTTGGGCCGTAAAGGCTGGCAGTTCCAACTCACCAGGGGTACAGGGTCGCTATGAGTCGGATCCCAACTTGACGGCACTTAGTGACAACAACAATGTGCAAAGACCAGGGGGTTAGAAAACCAAAAGGGAAGAACACACTCAGACTAAGGTACATCTGACTTAATCCATGGTACTTTCAATAGCCTCATATGCATGTGAAAGTTGAACACTGAATAAGGAAGACCATAGATGAATTGATGCATTTACGTTATGGTGTTGGAGAAGAGTATTAAAAGTACCATGGACTTCCAGAAGAACAAACAAATATGTGTTGGGAGAAGTACAGCCAGAATAAACTGCTCCTTAGAAGCCAAGTTGGCTCTCATACTCTGGGCATATTATCAGGAGGGACTAGTCCTTGGAGAAGGACATGCTGTTTGGTAAAGCAGAGGGTCAGCAAACAAGAGTAAGACCCCCAGTGAGATGGATTGGCACACTGGAAGCAGCAATGGGTTTAAGCACAACAATGGTGAAGATATTTTGTTCTGTTGTGCACAGGATCACTGTGGGTCGCATCCAATTCAATGGCACCTAAAAACAACAACAGCAACATGGGCACAGTATTCAACAAAGTAGGAAGCATCCAGAGAAGATGCAAAGAATATATACAAAGTCACTGTATCAAAAAGAATTGGTCGATGTTCGAACATTGCCAGATATAGCTTATGATCAAAAAGCAATGATAGTGAAGGAAGAAGTCCAAACTACACTGAAGGCATTGCTGGAAAACAGGCTTCAGGAATTGATAGAAAACCAATTGAAAGGTTTCAACAAAAGCATGTAGCTGGAGGTGCTCATTCATTTATGCCAAGAAATTTGGAAGACAACCATTTGGCCCTTTGACTGGAAGAGATCCATATGTATACCATTTCCAAAGAAAGATGATCCAACAAAACACAAAAATTATCAAGCAATAACATTACTATTACACACAAGTGAAATTTGCTGGAGATAATTCAAAAACCGTTTCATCAGTATATCAAAATTCAAGCTGGATTCAGAGAGGATATGAAGTGAGGGATATCATTGCTGACGGCATATGGATCTCAGGTGAAAACAGAGAATACCAGAAAGATTTCTATCTGTGTTTCATTGACTATGCAAAGACATTTATTGTGTACATTGCAACAATTATGATAACATTACAAAAAATGGGAAATTCCAGAACACTTCATTGTGTTCATGCAGAACCTGTACATAGACCAAGAGGCAGTTGTTTGAACAAAAACCAGGGGATGATGACTTAAATCAGGAAAGGTATGTATCAGGGCTACATCCTATGACCTTACTTATTAGATCCGTGTGTTGATCTGAGAACTTGGACTATATGAAGAACATGGTATCAGGTTGGGAGGAAGATTCATTAATTAACAGCCTGTGATATACAGATGACACAACCTTGTTTGCTAAAAGTGAAGAGGATTTGAAGCACTTACTGATGAAGGTCAAAGGCTATAGATTTCAATGTGGACAATACCTCAAGAAAACACAAAAATCCTCACAACTTGACCAGCAAGCAATATGCTAATAAACGAAGACAAGATTGAAGTTGTCATTTTACTCGAATGCACAATCAAAGTCCATAGAAACTGCAGTCAGGAAATCAAATGATGTATTGCATTGGGCAATTCTGCTGCAAAAGATTTCTTTAAAGTGTTAAAAAACAAAATTGAAGACTAAGGTGTGTCTGTCCCAACCATGGTATTTATTTTCAATGGTAGCTTCATATGTATATGAAAGCTAGCCAATTAATACATAAGATAGAAAGAGAACTGATGTCTTTGAATTCTGGTGTGGACAAAGAATATTAAACTCACTGTGGATTGTCAGAACACACAGATCTGTTTTAGAAGAAGTAGAGTCAGAATGCTCTGTATAATTGAGATGGCAAGACTTCATCTCGCATACTTTGGACATGTTATCAGGAGGGATCAGTCCCTGGAGAAGGACATCATGCTTGGTCAAGTAAAGGGTCATTGAAAAAGAGAAAGACCCTCCATGAGCTTAATCGACAGTGGCTGCAATAATGGGTTAAAAAAATTAACCATTGTGAGGATGGGGCAGGGTCAGACAGGATTTCATTCTGCTGTGCACCTAACAATAACGCCTTATATTGTTAGGAATCAGTTCTGACTTTAGTGACCCTATGCACAACAGAATGAAACACTACCTAGTTCTGTGCTAGCATCACAATGGTTGTTAATTCTGAGCCTGTTATTCCATCTTGATGGTCTTCCTCTTTTTTGCCCACCTTCTGCTTTTCCAAGCATGATGCCCTTTTCCAGATCGAAGTATGAGAGACAAAGTCTTGTCATCCTCACTTCTAAGCATTGTGATCGAATTTCTTCCAAGACAGATTTGTTGGTTCTTCTGGCAGTCCATGTTACTTTCAATATTCTTCTCCAACACCATAATTTAAATGCATCAGTTCTTCTGGGTTTCTTCCTTATTTATTCTCCAACGTTCACATGCATACGAGGCAGTTAAAAATACCAAAGCTTGGGTCAGGCACACTTTAATTCTCAAACTGACATTTTTGCTCTTTAAAACTTTAAAGAAGTCTTGCAGCAAATTTGCCTAATGCAATATGTCATTTGATTTCTTGATTGCAGCTTCCATGAGCATTGATTTTGAATCTAAATTCTTTTGACAACTTCATTCTTTTGCCCATTTATCTTGATGTTATTTATTGGCCCAGTTGTGAGGATTTTTTTTTCTTTCTTAACATTGAGGTGCAATCCATACTGAAGGCTATATCATCTTTGATATTTATCAGTATTTCGAGTCCTCTTCCCTTCCAGCAAGCAAGATTGCATCATCTGCATATCGCAGGTTGTCAAAGACTTTTCCTCCAATCCTAATGCCACACTCTTCTTTATATAATCCTGTTTCTTGGATTATTTGCTATACATAAAGATTAAATAAGTTTGGTGAAATGATACAAACCTGGCAAACACCTTTACTGTCTCTTGATCTATGCACAGGTTCCTCATGAGCACAGTTAAGTGTTCTAGAATACCCATTCTTCACATTGTTATCCATGGTTTGTTATGGTCCACAAAGTCAAATGCCTTTGCATAGTCAATAAAGTACAAGTAGACATCTTTCTGGTATTCTCTGCTTTTAATCAAGCTTCATCTGATGTCAGCAATGATATCCCTCCTTCCATGTCCTCTTCTGAATCTGGTGTGAATTTCTGATAGCTTCCTGTCACTGTACTGCTGTAACAGTTTTTAATTATCTTCAGCAAAATTTTACTTGCAATGTGGTATTAATGATATTGTTTGATGATTTCCACATTCCGCTGGGTCACCTTTCTTTGGAATGGGCAAAAATAGAGATAGCTTTCAGTCAATTGGCCAGGTAACTGTCTAGCAAATTTCTTATCATAGATGAGTAAGTGCCTCCAGCCATGCATCAGTGTGTTGAAAGATTTCAATGTATATTCTGTCAATTCCTGTAGCTTTGTTTTTGCCAATGTCTTTAGTGTAGCTTGGGCTTCTTCGTTAATATTATCAGTTTTTATCATATGGTACCTCTTGAAATGACTGAACCTTGACTAATTCTTTTTTGTTTGTTTTTTTTAAATTTTTATTGTGAATTGAGTGATAGTTTACATGGGAGAACTTCAGCTTTACATTCATTCCAACGTATTTCGTTTTAGTGCAATGATTTCAATCCCCTCTATGCATTATCATTCAACAGCATTTGCTTCTAATCCCTCTGGGTTTTTTTTGTTTTGTTTTGTTTTGTTTTTTTGTTTTTGATGTACACCGAAGCACTCAGGAATATATAACCATTCAAACAACCAAAGGGTATACCCTGCACGCCAGTCCCCCAGCCACCACCACACAGCCCCTCTCCCTCCTTGAGTGTAGAGTCCCCAGCCATTCCATCTCTCCCTGTCATCGTCTCTGCCTCCATCTCTGCTTGTCTCGATAGGGTCCCCCCACTCCGCTCTTCTCCCTTGATGTCGACCAATTATTTTTGATAGAGTGAATCTGTGTACTCCTTCCATCTTCTTCTTTTTTTTTTCTGTTTCAAAGTTTATTTGATATTCTTCTATCTTCTTTTGCATCTTCCTGCGTCATTCAATATTTTGCCCATGTTGTTGTTATTGTTAAGTGCTGTTGAGTCAGTTCTGACACATAACCACCCTACACAGGGTTTCCAAGGAGTGGCTGGTAAGCTTGCCCACTGACTTTGCAGTTCAAATTGACCTTGCAGTCCAGCACATTAACCCATTATAGCACCACACCATTGTTGTTGCCGTTAAGTACTGTCGAGTCAATGCTGACCCATAGCGACCCTGTATAGGGTTTCCAAGGAGCAGCTGGTGAGCTTGAACCACCAACCTTGCAGTTCAAACAACTTTGCTGTCTGAAGATTAGCCCACAGCGCCACATCAGGACTCCAGCACCATAGAAGCCTTCAATACAGTAACCTGAAGTGTGAACTTTTTTATTCAGTTCTTTCAGCTTGAGAAATGCTGAACATGTTTTTTGTTTTATTTTGATTTAACATATGGGTGGCATAGTTTCTAGCATCACAGCGACACACGAGTCACTACAGTACAACAAACTGGCAGATGAGTAGTGGATAACACCTTCTAGTGTTGTCCATTTATTTAAAAATAAAACAAAATTTTAATTGTTTTTTAGATGAAAGTTGATACCACAAATTTGTTTCCCATTGAACAATTCACATATAAATTGTTCCCTGACATTGATTGCTAACCTTACAATGTATCAGCACTCTTTCCGCTTCCACCCTACCTTCCTCATTTCCCGCTCTTCAGTCTTCCTGCCTATCTTTGCCTTCTTACCTTTGCTTTGGGGCAAATGTTACCTGTTTGGTTTTGTATCATTGATTGTTCTAAGGAGTTGTGCATTAACTTTTAACCAAATGCTTCTTGCGTTCAGGACTCCTAGAGATGCTGGGATATAGCAATGAGCACATACACAGTCAGGATGAATAAGATGAAATAGGTAAAGTACAATAAATGCACTACACTCACTCCTCACTTACAGACATGGTAAGATTCCAAAGACCAGGTCATTCTGTGAAAATTGTACAAAAATGGAGGATGACCTAATCAGACCACAAGATGGAAGATGAGTACATCTTTACTGGCAAATCTCACCATTACATAACTGCCAAATTTCACCATTACATAACCGCCAAATTTCACCATTACACAACCGCCAAATTTCACCATTATATAACCGCCAAATCTTACCTTTACATAACTGCCAAACTTCACCATTACATAACTGTCAAATTTCACCATTACATAACTGCCAAATCTCACCATTGCATAACTGCCAAACCACAGAGATTTAGGGCCCAACCGAGCTGACACATAACTTCCCAGCCTGTGTTACTCTTGCCTTGTGCCTCAGCATTCATTGCTACCAGATGTATGTTGTTAATTCAAATCGTTGGATAGTAGACTTTACTATGGTCATAAGTTTGAAATGTTGGCTAATGAGAGAGTCCATAGTGAAGAGTAGGCGTATTTGTTGTTGCTTTGCCCCTCCTTTGAAGCATATACTTAGAGGGCTTCCAGCAGAGGCGGGAGGAGGCTGCTTAACTTCAGAGCTAGAAGTCTTGTAGGTTGGTGATATATTGGGAAGCAGCTGGAAGACCTGACCTTTTGCCAGGGGAAGTCGACTGCTCTCTCTGGGTGGCTAAGACTCTAGGGAGCCTGAGGGAGCTGTTGCCCGAAATCGGCAGTCTTGGGCCATAGTCTGAGAGTGGCTCAGTGGAGGGATCCTGTGGAAGGATCTAGTGCAGACCTCATGGGATGGGCCAGTTTTAGTTCTCTAGTACTGTAATAGCAGAAATACTACAAGTGGATGGCTCTAACAATGAAATTTACTTGCTCACAGTTTAGGAGACTAACGTTCCGGGTACCGGCTCTAGGGGAAGGCGTCATTCTCTGTCAGCTCTAGAAGAAGGTCCTTGTCTCCTTAGCTCATGCTTCCTGGTTCCTTGGAAATCTCCATATGTCTTGGCATCTATCTTACCCCATCTCTGCTCCCTTGCTTGCTTGTTTAATGTCTTTTATATCTCAAAAGAGATTGACTCAAAACACACCCTACACTAATCTTGTCTTATTAACATAACAAAGACAACCCATTCCCTAGTGAGATTATAAACACAGGTGTGTTGTTGTTGTTAGTGTTACTGAGGACTGAGTTCAGACTCATAGTGACCCTGTATAGAGGTTCTGAGGAGCAGCTGGTGAGTTTGAACCACCTACCTTGCTGTTCCCACCACTTGTCTGTTACTTTGTCAAGCTGTGGTAGCTTATGAGTTGCTGTGATTCTGAGAGCTATGCCACCAATATTTTAAATACCAGGTCAATGGGTCAGTCTTTATTGCACTGCTTCTAAGATTCAACTGTAACTTGGACCTCAAGGTCCTAAACGCTCAGAAGGCTGGTTATGGTGCGGCTGTGGTACACAATGTGAATCCCAATGAACTTCTGACATGATGTGGAATAGTGAGGAAATTCAGCAGCTGATCTGGATCCTGTCTGTGTTTATTAGAGAGAGGAGTTCCGAGTACCTGCACCTCCTCTTTGTCTACAAGAAAGGGGCTCGAGCATTGCTGGTTCCAGACAATAGCTTCCCCTTAGGCTATTACCTCATCCCCTTCACAGGGATTGTGGGACTCTTGGTTTTGGCAATCGGAGCAGTGATGATAGTTTGTTGTATCCAGCACCGGAAGCAGCTCCAGTGGAATCGACTGACCAAAGAGCAACTGAAACAGATTCCTACACATGACTATCAGAAAGGAGAGCAGTACGATGTCTGTGCCATCTACACATGACTATCAGAAAGGAGAGCAGTACGATGTCTGTGCCATCTACACATGACTATCAGAAAGGAGAGCAGTACGATGTCTGTGCCATCTGCCTCGATGAGGATGAGGACAAGCTGAGAGAGCTCCCTTGTGCTCATGCCTACCACTGCTGTTGTGTGGACCCTGGCTCACTCAGACTTGGAAGACCTGTCCCATCTGTAAGCAACCTGTTCATTGGGGCCCTGGTGAAGCTGAGGAAGAAGAAACTGAGGGGCAAGAGGAGGGTGATGAAGGGGAGTCAAGGGACCACCCTGCCTCAGAATGGACCCCACTCCTAGGCTCCAGTCTCACACTCCCTACTTCATTTGGCTCCTTAGCACCAGTGTCCCTTGTTTTTCTTGGGCCCATCCCAGATGCCTCACACTCTCCTTCCCCCTCTTCTTCAGCTGTCATCCTGGTCTAATACTCATTCCTTCCCACCACTGGTGACCTATTTGCACAACCCCTACTCCCTCTGGTCTTGTGTTGGGGGTTTGGGGTTATTCCAGCCCCAGGTTTCTCATTTACCCAACCCCACTCTTTTTAGGGTATTTGGGAGTGGGGAACAAAGGGACTGGGTCTCCTTACTTCTCGGGTTAATAAAATTGTTTTTCTGGGACAAAAAAACAAAATGAGCTTCCAGACGAACTTCCAGACGAAGACAGACTAGGAAGAAGGAATGATGAACTACGTCTGAATGTTTAGTCACTAAAAACCTTATGGATAGCAGAGAAACATCGTCAGATATAGTGCCAGAAAATGAGTCCCTCAGATTGGAAGGCACTCAAAATGTGACTGGGGAAGAGCTGCCTCCTCAAAGTAGAGTTGACCATGATGCTGTGAATGGAGTAAAGCCCATGGGAGAAAATCACGCAGGACCTTCATTTCCTGATGGGGCACAACTCAAAATGAAGAGAAACAGCCGCAAACATCCATTGAAAATTGGAACATGGAATGTACGAAGTATGAATCTGGGAAAATTGGAAGTTGTCAAAAATGAAATGGAGCACATAAACATAGATATCTTAGGCATTGTTGTTGTTGTTGTTAAGTGCCATCAAGTCGGTTCCGACCCATAGGGACCCTGTATAGGGTTTCCAAGGAGACGCTGATGAGCTTGAACTGCCAACCTTGCAGTTCAAATGGCTTTGCAGTCTGGTGCATTAACCCACAGTAGCACACCAGGACTCCTTAGGCATTAGTGAGCTGAAATGGACTGGTATTGGCCATTTTGATTCTGAGACCACATGGTTTACTACGCCAGCAATGACAAATTGAAGAGGAATGGTATTGCATTCATTGTCAAAAAGAACATATCCAGATCAGTCATGAGTTACAACACTATCTGTGATAGGAAAATATCCATGCGCCTACAGGGAAGACCAGTTAATACCACTATTATTCCAATTTACACACCAACTACTGAAGCAAGTGAGGATGAAATAGAAGAATTCTACCAACTTCCTCACTTTGAAATCAATCAAACATCCAATCAAGATGTATTGATCATTACTGGTGATTGGAATGCAAAGCTTGGGAGCAAAAAGGATCAGTAGTTGGAAAATATTGCTTTGGTGATAGAAATGATGCTGGAGAACGCATGATAGAGTTCTGTAAAACCAATGATTTGTTCATTTCAAATACCTTCTTTAGACAGCATAAGAGACAACTATACACTTGGACCTCACTAGACGGAATACATAGAAATCAAATTGACTATATCTGTGGAAAGAAACGATGGAAAAATTCCGTATCATCAGTCAAAACAAGGCCAGGGGCAGACTGTGGAACAGACCATCAATTACTCATATGCAAATTCAAACTGAAGCTGAAGAAAATGAAAACAAG
>NW_006408539.1:128214-134137 GCF_000296735.1 Chrysochloris asiatica | reverse complement strand
TTTCAATAACCTCATATGGATGCGAATGCTGGACAGTGAATAAGGAAGATCGTAGAAGAATTGATGCTTTTGAGTTATGGTGTTGGAGGGGAATATTGAAAGTGCCATGGGCTGCCAAAAGAACCAATAGATCCATTTTGGAAGAAGTGCAGCCAGCGTGCTCCTTGGAGGCTAAGATGGCCAACGTTCGTCTCTCATACTTTGAACATATCATCAAGAGGGATCAGTCACTGGAGAAGGATATCATGTTTGGTAAGGTGGAGGGTCAGAGAAAATGAGGAAGACCCCCAACGAGATGGATTGGCCAAGTGGCAGCATCAATGGACTCAAGCGTGACAATAGTAGTGAGGTTGGCCCAGGATCAGGCAGTGTTTTGGTTTGCTGTACATAAAGTTGCAATGAGTTGGTATTGACTCGATGGCACCTAACAACAACAACAACCTTACTGTTCAAGCCAACCTTGCCGTCTAGTGCTTATCCTACAGCTCCAACCAGGGCCAAATCACAGGAATAGAGGTTAGGATTTACAACACATATTTTGGGGGCTGCAATTCAATCCATAATAGATCTGTGGAGGGCCTAGTGGGGGAATCCCGTGGAAAAGCTGTTGCTACCAGGTTCCTACAGGGAATAGACTTACTTCCATCCTGTCTTGACTTACACCTCTGTGGGGTTTCCTCTTGTGGTTTCTCCTCAACTTCACGCCCCCTGGAACATCCTGCAGGTGTCCTGGTAACCAGTGGTTAAACGGTTTGTCTGATAACGGAAAGTCTGTGTTGTTAACTCACCAGAGTTGTGGCGGTCTCTTCCCAAGAAGAGAACAGCATTGGTAACCATATGGAAGTGTCTGCTCTGTCTGTAGGGTCACTCTGAGGTAGGATGACTTGAGGATAGTGGGGTTTTCTGTTGTGATAGGTCTTATGTTGGTTTTGCCCATGTCTCCTCTGGCATTTTTCTATGGCATCCTCTGGCACCAGGTGAAGGACAGCAGGACTCTTGGGAACCCGTGGACTCTCAAGGTTGGAAGACCCTGCTCATCAGACTGGGAGAGGGGCAGGAGGAGTGCTCTTCTTCCAGCAGAAGTGAGAAACCAGCAAGTGTGTGTGTGTATGTGGGGGGGTGTATGATAGGGGATAGGTTCTCACTGTGCCAGCTGGCTTTTTTAGTACTTGGCGCATTCTGGATCCCTCACTCTGACCAACCATTTCACAAGTGGCTGGAGGCCCGGCCAGGCAGGGGATAGTTCCTGTGAGGGTCCTGGCATCTCTCTCCCTCTGCACAGGGTCTCTTCCTCCTTCCCGTTGTCTGGAAGTCAATAACTGCTTGTCTTCATCCCAGGCCATGGCACCTGGGGCAGCCTGACACCCCTAACCTCACATATGCCCAGTAGTCATTCTCCTAAAGCTCCCTTGTCTGCTCAGGTCTCTGGGCTTGGTGACACTGTGGGTTAGGCATCGGGCTGCTAACCGCAAAGTCACTCTGCAGGAGAAAGAAGAGGCTGTCTGCTCCCGTAAAGACTTACAACTTTGGAAACCCTTAGAATCAGTTCTGCTGTCTTAGGTCATCATGAGTGGGAATCGACTCATGGTGGTGGATTTGGCTGTTTTTGAGAAGCTTTGAGCAGAGGTTCCATGGAAACCTAGACAGCACTCTGCTTTTGAAAGAGAAAGGGCTCGATTCTGTCCTGGCCTCACAAGTCTCCTCAGGAAGTGGTCCTTGGGTGGGGCCTTCAGGCAAGGCTTGGGCTCCAGCCCTAGGGCAGGGCCCACAGGAGAGGCACCATGGGCTGCTCTCCAAACAGCAGCTAGGGATTGCTGAACCTCCGCCTCAGGCTGGGTCCTGGCCTGGCCTTACTCACTGCCTCCCAATGACGCTTTGCCTCTGCCTCGACAGCTGACAAGTAGGACTGTCCGCCTGCCTCCCAGCGCCCCTCCACTGGGCATAATTGGATGTCTCCAATTGCTCAGCAGGAAGACCAACATGGTGGCCCCCAGCAGTAGGCCTGACCTTCAGAGGCACAGTAAGTCGGAGCCCCAAGGCAGGGCCAGGCAGCCTGTGTGAACATCTCCTCCCCTCCATCTTGGCCACTCGCCTCCTCTGGGCCTTTGCTTTTGCCTAGGGCACTAGGCAGGCAGCTGGCAGGGGCACGGCCACACCCACAAGGTTGTTAAAACCACCTGGGCCAGACTCAGCCATGGGGATGAGCTCACCAAGTCAGTGTCCTATGATGGGCTAGGTTCAGGCCCAAGTGGGCCCATCTGAAGTGAAAGAGGCATAGAGAGCCAGGCCCAGGGATTGCAAGGTTTATCCAAAGCCATCCAGCCTGTAGGGACTTCATCTATAGTCACATTGTAACCCCAGGGGCACAAGATCCCCTTTGACTTTAGAGAAAATTTGAAAAATGTGAACTGGGCTTCTGAACCCTGGTGGACCCTGGTTCGGGGCCCAGACACCTATGGAGAGGGTCCAGGGTCAACTGGGACCCCCACACGCCTTTATACAGCTAAAACAGAGAAGTGGGAAGCCAGTCCCACCGCCTCTCTGCCTGCATGTGTAAAACAAGCGTGCTGGATGCAGTGACGTCTGAGGCTCTGACCACAGACTCCTGTCCCCCACGGCTGTGCCACCTTGAGAAAGCTCCCTGACTTCTGAGGCCAGTGGAAGTCACAGGACCTGCCCTAACCTCCCTTCAGGGTAGTTGTGAGGATCCAGTGAGATCAAGAAGATAAAAGAGAATAGAGAAGAAAGCTTGGAACACACGTGAGTGGTTGTTATTGTCACTGTTGTTATTTTTAGCTTCTAGCCAACCCCACTCGGAACAGAGTCATGTGGATACATTCTTAGCCTGAACTGGGAGCCCTAGGGGCTGCTGGACTGGCCTGGACCCTGCCAGGGCCCCACTGCACCCTGAAGTTCTCTTCAGGGATACTTTGGGGGTCAGGAGTCTCCTCTGCCCCTCTCAGTCTTTGGCACAGCCTCTCTGGATGTGGGCCTAGACCCCTGAGCAAGGAGGAGGGGAGGGAGAGGGACCTTGGCTACTGTCTGGGGAGAGGGGTCCCTCTTGGAACTGCTAATGTCACAAATGAACGTGCACATTCCCCAATATACATATAGACTCACACACAGACACACAAACACACACGAGCAAGCACTTAAACCCAGATCTCATTCAACATGGGTACCTATTACACACACACACACACACACACACACACACACACTCAGATACTTTCTCTGAAGCGAAGTCCATCATCTTCCCTTAGGAGGCCAACAGGGTGGGCAAGGATATCATTACCTTGGTGGTAGTGGTTGTTATGATTGTCCTTAGAAAAGTCTGAACTCGGCAGAAAACATCAAACAGTGGCCAGCAGCCTCGGATAGCAGAGGCGACAGGCCCTCTGGGGCTCTTTCTAGTGCAGACCTGCCTCCTCGTTTGCAAAAATGACTTATTATTAATCTGCGATTGAAACTGTAATTATGCCATCACCGTGTCAACAAGCTGGAACATGGTGAGGGCTGGCAGAGCCTTCTAAAAACGTGTCCTTGCCCTCCACCATGACCATGCTGGTATCTGCCCCCTCCCAGAGAGGAGGGCCTTACATACAACTGAGGGCACCTCCTTTCAGGGTTCCCAGCTCCCCATCCGTGCCTTTCTCACTCCTGCCTGGGTGAGGCTCTGTGCAGATGTGTACTTGAGGTGGGAGCAGCCCTGAGAGGGGCCTGAGGAGCATCTGCCTCCACCAGTAAGTCCAGCAGAGAGGTTTAGACATCAGTCTGTACCTCAGAGGTGAGGGCTGATAGGCAGCTTCCAGGCTGTACCTCTGAGCCGCCATTTTGCCTGGTGCCCTGTGTGATGGGCTGTCCCTCAGCACACCTACAGACTCAGCTCCAGGGCCTCTCTGGTCCTGCCAGGCCTTGGTGTGGCCCGAGGTGAGGTGGGCAAGGTGGTTTCCTTACGCTGTGGACCAATTTTTATTGACCATTTACTGTGCACCAGGTGTGTGCCAAATGCTCTATGTTCAATATCTTATTTAATCCTTTAAAACTATTTAAATCCAACATGAAGTATAGTATAATTTACAGATGAAGGTGGACTGCTCAAGACTCACAGAGCTGTGGAAGAAGTGAAGGAATGTGGCGAAGGTCAAAAGTTTATTGAGGCCTGTTTTGAGAGAAATGAGCTCTCCAGAATCCATGGCAACCTGTGGGCTCAGGCCCTGACCTTCTCTGAGGGGATTCCACCTGAGCTAAGACTTCCAGATATGAGAGGGGTCCACTGATGCCAGAAGACCAGTTATTTGTCACCTACTGTGCCCCAGTGAGAGTAGCTCCTTAGATAATACATCTAATTTCCACCCCAGTGTCTTCCGTGCACTGGACTGAGAAGATGCCAGGCCCCATGCCTGAGGAGATAGCTTTGGGTGGGTTGCTCAGAGAACTTGACTCCTTTTAAATTTTATTCAGGGGATGACCACCAACCCTGACCACCAACTATTTCTCATTGCTCTGCAGGACCATAGGAAGGAATTACGGACAGAGGACTATACGAGGGGGTTTCAAAAAAATTCCTCTAAAAATAGAATGAAAAGAGAAGGGAATTTTTCCATTAACTTTTGGAACCCTCCCCGCTTCTATCTGAGACAAAGGGTAGTGAGGAAAGAGGAAGAACTTTGGAGTAAGATGAGACCTGGGCTCAAATCCTGGCTCAAACACATCCTAGGTGCTTTTTGGGTAAATGTTCTGAGACTTACGTCTCTTCGTCTGTAAATTGGGGACAATAAGGTCTGTTCACAGAATTCCTAGTGGGATAAAATGAAAGAACATAGTATGCAATGCTCCCATGAGGACAGATGGTGGAATTGTTAGTGTTGTTGTTGTTGTTAGGTCCACTGAGTTGGTTCTTACTCATAGCGATTCTACGCACAACAGACTGAAATCTTGCCTGGTCCTGCGCCATCCTCACAATTGTTGTTAAATGTTTGAGCTAGTTACTGCTGCCACTATGTCAATCCATCTCATTGGGGGTTTTCCTCTATTTTGCTGGTCCTCCTACTAAGCATGATGTTCTCCAGGGACTGTTGTTGTTGGTAAGTGTCATCGAGTCATTTCCAACTCATAGCAACCCAGTACAAGGTTTATGAAGAGCAGCTGGTAGTTTTGATTCACCGACCTTGTGGTTTGCAGTCCAGTGTGACTTAAAATACTATGCATTGGGTTAGGCACACTTAAGTCTTCAAACTGATATCTTTGCTCCTTAACACTTTAAAGAGGTGTTGTACAACAGAATTGCTTACTACAATGTATCATTTGATTTCTTGACTGCTACTATTTCATGACTTGATTGTAGAGCCAACCAAAATGAAGTCTTTGGCACCTTCAATCTTTACTTCATTTATCATGATGTTATTTGTTGATCCAGTTGTGAGGATCTTTGTTTTCTTTACATTGACGTGCAACCCAATAGCAAACGAAGGTCCTGAAAGCTTTTACTCCATTCATATCGTCATAGCAAACTCTACTTTGAGGAGGCAACTCTTCCCCAGTAGTGTTTTGATTGCCTTCCAACCTGAGGGGCTCATCTTCCGGCACTATAGCTGACAATATTCTGGTATTATTCATAATATTTTCATTATCTGGTACTATATCTGACAATGCTCTGTTACTACTCATAAGGTTTTCAGTGGTGAAACATCCAGAAGTAGTTTACTTCTCCTTCTTCCTAATCAGTTCTACTCTAAAAGCTCAGCTAAAACCTGTCCACCATGGGTGACTCTGCTGGCATTTAAAATACCGGCAGCGTAAGTTTCCATCTGGCGAAGTCCATGTGTATAGTCATCTCTTAAGCTGTCTAAAGAAGGTGTTTGAAATGAACAAATTATTGGTTTTGCAGAATTCTATCATGCATTCTCCAGCATCATTTCTA
>NW_006408539.1:115247-126824 GCF_000296735.1 Chrysochloris asiatica | reverse complement strand
AATATTGAAAGTGCCATGGGCTGCCAAAAGAACCAACAGATCTGTGTTGGAAGAAGTGCAGCCAGAGTGCTCCTTGGAGGCCAGGATGGCCAAACTTCGCTCTCATATTTTGGACATATTGTCAGGAGGGAGCAGTCGCTGGAGAAGGATATCATGTTTGGTAAGGTGCAGGGTCAGAGAAAAAGAGGAAGACCCCCAGCAAGATGGATTGGCACAGTGACAGCATCAATGGGCTCAAATGTGGCAACAGTAGTGAGGTTGACCCAGGATTGGGCAGTGTTTTGTTCTGCTGTGCATAATAAGGTCACTATGAGTCAATACTGACTTGATGGCACTTAACAACAACAACAAGGATAAGTTTCCAGCATCACAGTAACATGCAAACCACCAGAGTAGGACAAAGTGACAGAGGAGTGATTGGGTATTGGTATTAGATGTCATTTAGCTGATTTTCTTTTCATAATGACTAGGTGTGATAGCAGAGACATGTCCTATTTGGGTTCTTTATCTTGCAGAGCACTGGGTGGTTCAAACTGCCAATCTTTTGGTTAGCAGCTGAGTGCTCACCCACTGTGTCACTAGGGATGCTTGAAGAAGGGCTTTTCAAAGGAAGCCTGGGAACAAGGCACAGGCCACACGCTGAGCTCTGCCATACTGTGTTCTTGCTTCCAGGCAGGCCACTGTGCCCCACTCTATGCCCCACGAATATCTCAGTCACCCCTGGAGTTTCACTGCTTTGATTTAAGGCTTAACCCAGTCCCTTTCTAACATGGCCTAGGCAGTGTGCCAGGACCCTTTAGATGCAAATGTTCCCATTCATTCATTTATTCCTTCATTCAACAAGCAACATGGGGACCTAAGAGAGACCAGGACCCCAGTGGCTGGCCAGGCTATCTGGGGGCCAGGCATCCTCTGGGAGTAAGATGTGTCCAGGGAAAAGGGGTAAGAGGAGGTGGAGAGCTGAAACCAGTCTTAGAACCCAGCGTCCCAAACCAGTCTCCACAAGGCAGGAGGGCTTCTTTGGTCCAATGCTGCTGATGCTGGAGCAGTTCAGGGCCAGTCAAGGGACCAGGCCAGCTGGGGAAGCATTTTGCAGGAAAAAGCCATATTTTCAGACATTTTTACTGCGGGCTAGATCTCGGAGGGTCTGGGAAGCGAACCGCTGTAAGCTCACATTTTCTGGGCGGGAAGGGCTGGGGAAGGCGATGGCCATGGTGGTCTGAGAAGCAGGCTGCCATATTTGTGTGGCGGCTGGACTAAACATCTGGGGAGGTTCCCAGACTTGGGGTGGAGTGCGGGACCAAGAGCCTGGGAGGAGGCTGCCCTGGCCTGGAGCTGGCGTGGATGGGGTGAAGGCAGGGCCTGGAGAGAGGATGCTGAGTGGGGACGGAGGGCGCATGGGCAACGACCCGGGTGTGAGCGTGGAGATTGAGGAGGCCGTAGTGATGGATGGGCAGAACCCTGCTCGCCTGGTAACCGACGCTGGGATGCGTCCGCGCCAGCCGGAGGGAGCGAGGGGTCAGATGGTGGCCTCTCCCTCAGGAAGCCCAGCCCCAACGAAGCGGGAGGGAGCGGGCGAGCGAGGCAGTTCTCAGGTCAGGCTGCTGCGGTTAAGAGCCCAGGAACAGCCCCCGCCTCCAGACCAGCCTCCTCCTAGCGCCCAGTCTTTGGCTCATGGTTTGGATGGGCTGGGATGCAGGCATCCCGGGGCTTTAGAGAGCAGTTCCCACCTTGGACATTGACTTTCAGGGGCTTGGAAAGACGCTCACAGCCGCACCAGGCTTCCCACACCAAGGCCCCAGTTTCTCTTTACTGGAGACAGGGCACAGACCTATTAGAAACACGTTCTGGTGAGTTCCGAGAGGAAATGACTTGCTCAAGATCACACAGCGAGCGTGAGGCAGAGTTGAGACTGGTAACTTTCTCCAGGTCCAAGGAGCTCTGGTAGTATTGTGGTTGCGAATCCGACTGCTAACCCCAGGGTCAGCAGTTTGAGAAAGAAGAGGCGTTTTGCTCCGGTAAAGATTTGGAGCCTCGAAACCCTGTACAGGGTCGCTATGAGTTGGAACCAACTCCACGGCAGATAACAAGGTGCTCTCAAAAGGTGCAGGTGGCTGATGGCAGAGGCTGTGGGAAAGGAGCTCACGCATTTATACCTGGCTGGCCCAGGTGAGGGGGAAGAACAAGGGGTCTGCGTGGGTAGGGTCCTGGTGTCCTTGGGAACAGAGCAGAGGCCCTCCTTAAGTGAACACCAGGCCATGGGTTGAGTGATGCAGATTCTCCCGAGAACCTGTGACAATGGTCTGGGAACATGGCCAGTCTCATGTCTGTCAGCTCAGCATCCCTGAATGCACACCGTGTGTGCTCAGTTGGGACCAGACACCTAGCTGGAGATTGGGCAGGCTGAGGGTGGGAAGGTCAGTGTCATCCACCCCTAGAAAGGTCTCCCACGTGCCAGCCTCATAGTATCCCTGTGAGGTAGATGCCACCAACAAGGTTTTACAGATGAGGAAAGAGAGAGAAAAAGGCTTGTGTCTGAGGTCTCAGGGATGGGGAGACAGAACCGACCCATCACTGCTCTGCTTTACTCTGAGGATTTCCCAGGAGGCAGTGGGGCAGCAGTTGGAGATTTGTACTGCAAGTTTTGTGTGCAGATCAGCTAGTAATTTGCATTGTGACTTTGGGGAGAGCACTTCCCCTTTTTGAGCCTCTGAGGCGGTTCCCAGATTTGGGGTGGAGTGTTTTCTGAGCCTCAGTGTCCTCTCAGAAGTCACAAAGCCTGATGTGAAAACTAACTGGAAGCAGTAGGTGCTGTCCCTATAGGCCAGGCCTCTCGCTCCTCATGGGGACAGGGCCCTGAGCCCCTCCTGCTTCCACCCAACCCTAGTCCTGAGGGAAGGGGAAGGCAGAAGCAGGGGTTCTCAGCTCATCTTGTTCCAGACCCCTCCACCATTAAGCAGAAGCTGAGCACCTCCCTCTTAGTCAGGAGCACACCTTTTAGAAGGTGGGATGGTCTCTTCCAGGCTAGGCTAGAACATGCTAGAAGAACAAAAGTCCCACTTGCCTATATGCTTGCTCAGGGTTAGCCTGTGAGCAAAGAACAGACGGGCTCTCAGGAGGCAGAAACGGGCAGAAATAGCATAATCCACAGAAGCACTTCACATGAATAGTCTCTTGTAGCCCCATGGCAGCAGTTTGTGCCCAAGGACTGACTTAGCCTTCTGAGGAATTTCCCATCAATCCAAACACTCTTGTACAGAAGGAAGTGGAAGGCAAGACAGGTTCTTGACAGGTGAACGTAGGGCAGAGATGATACCATTTAAACAATTTCCATGTCTTCCTGGTCCAAGGAGTGAAGGGATTCCAACGAGGAGAGGAAAGTGAGGGGTGGGCTGTAGTGACTGGAAAGCTTCTCTGAGAAGGTGGGTGCAAGTTTCAGCCATGTCTTGACAGGAAATGGTGAGGAGTGGTGGAAAGGAAGACTGAGAGAGAGGTTTGTGGGTCCTCGTACCGGCAGCAGCAGGCCTTATTGAGAACCCCTCAAGGGTTAGGGGGAACTACCCAAGAGCTAATTCACACTGCTGTTGTTGGGTACCATTAAGTCAGTTTCCAACTCATGGTGACCCTGTGTGACAGAGTAGAACTGCTTCGTATGGTTTTCTAGGAAGAAAAGTGCCAGGTTTTTCTCCAATGAACCACTGGGTGGGTTCAAACTGTCAGCTTTTCAGTTAGCAGCCAGGTACCTAACCACTGCAGCACTGAGACTCCTTAACACCTGCTGATGTTGTTAAGTGCTGTCGAGTTGATTCTGACTCATAGCGACCCTGTATAGAGTTTCCAAGGAGCAACTAGAGGGTTTGAACCACTGACCTTGTGGTTCACAGTCCAGGGCTATATTTTTTCACCCAGCCGCTGCATAACTTCCCATTAAGGTGGGTGTTTGATGGTGGGCTGAGGTTCAGAGAGACAGATCCATTGCCTGTGGCCCCACAGCAATAGTTGAAGAGCTTAGGGGTTACCTTCTTCAACCACGGGTACTGTAATTACCCAAGAACCCCGTGGCCATGCAAGGAAATCCATAGCCACGTGGCCGAGGCCACACTGCCCACAGACTTCCTCTGCCCACCGGCGGTGCAGCCTGGCATGGGTGGTGAGACAGTCTTCCTTTTGGGAGCCCTGGGACTCCTCTGCTGGCTGACTGGTTTGTGGATTCCACTGTGGCCTTACTGAACTTTCTTCAGATCCCTCGATGGTCTAGGATGCTTCCCTCAGAGGCTGATTTGACTCTCCCAAATTTCCCATCCCCTTCTCCCTTTTCCTTCACATAGATGTTTTCCCTAATAAAAATGTTGCATGCTTAATCCTGTCTTGAGAGTAGACATCCGAGGACCCTGACTAATGCAGCTGGGAAAACACAGAGCCTGGTCCTTTGGGTTTCTCTCTAATTGTTTCTGAGACACACCTGGCCTCTCCATTAGGTAGCTGTATGGAGAGTTACCATTCTGGGTACTTCTCTGAGCCACCCCTCTCTTCCCCCAAAGGTCTAAATTTCCTGGGGCTCTTAGGGCGCCTCTTCCAGCTGCCCCCTCGTGTCAAGCACCTGTTGGCTCCAGAATAAGGATTGAGCAAATCTAAAGGTGTCTGAGTCAAGAGGAAACTCTTCATGGAGACAACAGGGACAACCTTCCCAGACTCCCACCTGCTGTCTTCAGGTCCCTCAGACGTGTCCTCCCAGACAAATGTTTCAGGTGACTCATCTCTGGTTTTCTCTATCCTGTACTGTGGTGGGTCTCAGAACTGCTCCTGGGTAAGTGAATGGGGTGAACATTTCTTGAGGATCTCACACACCCCTCTGAGGAAAATAGCCTTAGCCACATTTTCTCTACTTTACACATAAAGCCCAGAGAGGAGAAGTGGACCTGCCCTCCCTGCATGTCCTCTCGCACTCCCATCATCCTGACCTCAGTACATAATGAAGAATGAGAAGTGGTAAGGGAAGGGGCGGCCAGTGACAAAGGGTGGAGGTGCCAGGGACCAGGACACATCTTTCCAGACTCATTCTGAGAGGAATGGGGGCTCCTGTGCTGCTTTAACCGCCCTGACTGTCTTCGTTCTCTAGCGCTGCTGAACAGAAATACTACACATGGATGGCTTTAAAAAACCCGCATTTATTCTCTCACAGTTTGTTGGTGGTGGTGGTGATGTGTTGTGGAGTCGGTTCCGACTCATAGCGACCCTCTACAGAGCTTCTGAGGCTGTAAATCTTTATGGGAGCAGAAAGCCTCATCTTTCTCCTGTGGAACAGCCAGTAGTTTCCAACTGCTAACCTTAAGGTTCACAGCCCGATTCCTAAGCACTACGCTACCAGAGCTCCTTTAGGAAAGTAGAAGTCTGAACTCAGGGCACTGTCCCCAGGAGAGGGCTTTCTCCCTCTGTTGCCTCTAGAGGAAGGTCCTCATCTCTTTGAGTTTCTGCTTTATGTGGCTTGGCATCTCTCTTCTCCCATCTTTGCTCTCCTCCTCTTTTGTTTAATCTCTTTTCAATTCCCCAAAAGATTGACTCAGAACACACCCTCTGCTAATCTTACCTCCCTAACATAAATACAACTTGTTCCCAAATGGGGTTCTAACCAGATATAGAGGTTAGAATTTACAGTACATATTTTTTTTTTGGGGGGGGGCGTAATTCATTCTATAGCACTGACTAAGCCTGCCTGTTTCTCCCCATAAAAGCTAAATTTGCTCCCTTAACAAGTCAGGCACTGCATTAAAATACCTTGGAATGCTTGGGGAGGAGCCTCTGAGTCAGACCTGCCATGTGCAGTCTACACGGGGGTCAAGCACCTCCTGAGAGAAAGAATAAGGCTTCTCCTGACAGAAAGCCCCCATGGAAGTCAGGAGTCTGGGTTCCATCTGTCCTGAGGCAGATCTTGAGGCTGCTGCTGGCCTCAAGTTTTCACTGACTCTGGGGGCTCCTAGGACTTGTGGCTTTTTCCCTGAGAAAAAGGAAATAGAACCTCCTAATTCTACCACAAAAGCTACAAGCTTCCCTGGAGTTTTCTTTCCACCATCCAAGGGGAAGTTGCAGATAATTTTCAGTCCCTCCATCTGAGCCCCTATGGGAATTTTGTGATTTATGTAGTGAATCGTCATCAACTTGTTCATTATCATTAAAAAGTTGTCTGGCACAAAGTAACTACTCATATAAAATCCATTTGATGCATAAACCAATATGAATTAGAGGCAGGTTTATTTAATAACTTTTAAATTGTAAGCCTCATTGCAGCATGTACTTAGTGCAAGGATCTTGAAAAACAAAAAGGTGAAAAGAAAGAAAATGCATACTATGGGCAATTAGGTTTATTTAGTTCAATTTCAATACTGCAAAATGAATACGGTATGCACTTGATGCAAAATCTTGGAAAATAGAAAAGTAAAAAAAAAGTACAAGCAAAAATAAACCAGAATTCTATTACTCATGAATAACCACTGCCAACCTTTGAATGCATGCATTCAAGCTTTTTTTAAATGCACAAATACAGTTTCTTCTTCACAAAATGGTACTTGAATAGGTATAGGTTGTGACTCAGTAATTGACTATCAACATTATCCCACATCTTTTTCTTTTTTTAAAGTTTTTATTGTCAATCATGTGGGTCTACATGGTAGAACATCAGTTTTACATTCATCCTATCTTATTTTGTTTCATTGCAATGATGACAATCCCCTCCATGCACCATCAAACAACCAAAGGGTACACCCCACAGGCCCGCCTCTCCGGTCGACAGCACACAGCCTCTCTCCCTCCCTGAACCCAGTGTCCCCAGCCACTCCATCTGTCCAGGCCATCGTCTCCGCCTCCATTTCTGTCATCACTGCTTCCCTGTGTAGGGTCCTGCACTCTGCTCTTCTCACTTGATGGTCCCAGGGACCTCCGCTCCTGGACTGCAAAATCAATCACTCCCCTCCTTTTGTTACATTTCGGACCCTCACAGTCAGTCCTGATAGCAGTTATTCACTATTGTACCACAAAAGTCTTA
This sequence comes from Chrysochloris asiatica, assembly GCF_000296735.1. Taxonomy (NCBI): domain Eukaryota; kingdom Metazoa; phylum Chordata; class Mammalia; order Afrosoricida; family Chrysochloridae; genus Chrysochloris; species Chrysochloris asiatica. Next base: position 119,785 of record NW_006408539.1, on the reverse strand, counting down.
TCCCCATCTCCTTTCATTAGCCCCATCTCAACAGATTGGAAACCATTCAGTGGAGATTCTACCTTCCCCTGCCCCATCTGGAACTAGGCTCCCTCTTGAAAGCTTGTAAGCCAGTCACTTCTTGCCTCTGTAGCCCCCCCACTTTGGGCAGCCAATGTCCAAGTTGCCCATCCCTGTCAACCCAGTGTACCGAGGGGGTGGGAGTGATCTTTGTTGTAAAGATTTGTTCCCTTTTTTGAGCTATGATGGTGGTGATTTGCATTGGAGTCAGTTCCAACTCATAGCGACCCTGTACAGGGTTTCCGAGGCTGTAACTCTTTACGGGAGCAGAAAACCTCGTCTTTCTCCCGCGGAACAGCTGGTAGTTTCGAACTGCTGACCTTGCAGTTCACACCCCGATTCATAACTACTACGCTACCAGAGCTCCTTACTATATCTATAAGTCTAGGTAAAGTTCATCAAATTGTAGCGGGTTACTCTTTTTTTTTTCCGTCTTGTTTTTTCTTCTAGTCCGGTTCTGATCATCTAGCCATTGAGACCAGATCAAGTGGGTACTATCTGCAAGTATGGGTGTTCCTGTGCATCTCCCCTCACTTCACATCAGCTGGACGCTTCACTCTCTGCTCTAGTCCTCTGTAGCCATGTCACTGTCTCTGGGCCCAGGAGTTCCTAGGTCTTGCCATACTGCTGGCCAACCAGGTCTCCACCCGGGCTCACAGGAGTCTATTGAATGTGGTTGGACCCAGCTCTCAATTTCATTGCTGTTTTTTCCCCTTCTTCCCTTTATCAGTGACCAACATGGTCACCAGTCAGACCACAGGCCTGCTTGTCTATTCCCCCAAGTCTCAGTCTTGGAAGGGGGTTTGCTCTGAGGGGACCTGACCACTTGCCTTGATGGCATCCGGGCAAACAGCTTGCTTGTTCTTGTAGTAGTCAATTAGACTGCTGTTATTGTTTTTGATTTTCCCTGCAGGTCTTTCTTTCACGAAGTATCTTCTTTTCTTCTAGCTGTTCCAGGCTGGTCTACTTGTCCTTTCAAGTGGAAATTTTCTACCTCAGATGATTCTGGATAGGGTTCAGGTTTCCACTTGTGGTCTCATGCAATGTAAAGACTCCACAGGAAGCCTCTTTTACTGAGCAACTTCTACCCCCCTTTAAGGTATTCCAATTAGTTATAGGCTGAAGAGGAACTTACAAATTTTCTATTGTGATGTTTCTGGCTATTCTTTTCTCTTCCCATCAAGTATCTATTTCACAATGGTAGGCAAGGGAAACCAAGATTCAAAAGACAGCCAAGCATCTTAACATTATTCCCCTTTTTTACCCATTCAAACCATGCCTCAATCCCTGTATCCCGGAGCCCTGTTGTTCCAAGGTTGTGCATACATCCTCAGTTATCTCTGTCCCACTTAGCCCGTGCAAACCTGCCTAACTGTTCTCCCTTCCCCTTTCTTGTATGTTGCCCCCAGGCCTCCCAACACCCAAGCTATCCTGTGTCTATTCCCTACCCTGTGCTCTATCTTCCCCTCCCTCTTTCCCCTCACCTTATCCCATACATCCGATGATCAGCAATTTTTATTTTCCCCTCTTAGGGTAGTTTCTTTTTCTTAATCTTTTACAATAATGGGTCTATGCAGTATTTCTCCTTTTATGACTGACTAATTTCACTCGGCATAATGTCCTCAAGGTTCATCTAGAGAAACACTAGTCTCTAGGAATTGATGGGATAACAACTGGAATGTTTTAATAAACTGATGCATCACTGGAGGCACTCAGTCATCTATGCCAAGAAATTTGGAAGACAGTCACCTGGCCAACCAATTGGAAGACATTCGTATTTGTGCCGATCCCAAAGAAAGGTGACCCATTTGAATTTAGAAGTCACTGAGTAATATAATTAATATCACATGCAAGTAAATTTTTGCTGAAGATAATTAAAAAACTGTTGATACATGAACAAGGAGCTGCCAAAATTCAAGCTGGATTCAGAAAAGGACATGGAATGAGGGATATCATTGCTGATATCAGATGGCTTCTGACTAAAAGAAGGGGATACCACAAACATGTTGACTATGCAAAACATTCCTTTGTGTGTGTCATAACAAACTTGTGGATAACATTGCAAAAGAACAGGAATTGTATAACACTTAATTGTGCTCACACAGAACCTGTGTATAGAACAAGAAGCAGACATTGAAACAAATAAGGGGCGGGGATACTGTGTAGTTTAAAATCAGGTAAGGAATGCACTAGGGTTGTATCCATTCGTCGTGCCTATTCAATTTGTATGCTAAGCAAATAATCTGAGACACCGTTCTATAAGAAGAAGAATGTGGCATCAAGATTGAAGGAAGGTTCATTAACAACCCGCAATATGCAGATGACACAACCTTGCTTGCTGGAAGCAAAGAGGACTTGAAGTACTTGCTGATGAAGATCAAAGATTATAGTTTTCAGTATGGATTAAAACTCAATGTAAAGAAAACAAAAATCCTCACAACTGGGCCAATAAACAATACCATAATAACTAGAGAAAAGGTTGAAATTGTCAAGGATTTAATTTTACTTGGATCCATAATCCACATTCATGGAAACAACAGTCAAGAAATCAAATGACTGATCACATTAAGAGAATAGCAGAGATGTCACTTTGAGGACTAAAGTGTGTCTGACCCAAGCCATGACACTTTCAGCTGCCTCATATGCATGTAAAATCTGGACCATGAATAAGGAAGACCAGAGAAGAATTGAAGCATTTGAATTATGGTATTAGTGAAGAATATTGAAAGTACCATGGATTGCCAGAAGAACAAAATATCAGTCTTGGAAGATGTGCAGCCAGAATGATCCTTGGAAGCCAGGATGGCCAGACTTTGTCACATATACTTTGGACATGTTATCAGAGGAACCAGACCCTGGAAAAGAGCATCATGTTTGGTAAAACAGAGGGTCATCAAAAGAGAAGAGGACCTTCTAGAAGGTGGATTGACACAGTGGCCACAACAATGAGCTCACACATAACTATTGTGAACATGGTATAGGAGTAGGTAGAGCTTTGTTCTTTTATACATAGGATCTCTATGAATCGGAGCTGACTCGATGACACCTAACAACAACAACATATATTATGTATAAATATATGTGTTCTTTTTCCTGCAACTGAATTCCTGAACAGAACTGTGAATCAAAGAGTATGCATATTCTGAGGCTTTTGATTTATGTTATTAAATCACAGTAGACAGCTTTGCTTTGGAAACTAAGTACACACAAACACAATCCCCTCCTTTGCCTGGCATGACATACCCTCTCCTGAGGCTCTGGGAGACTTGTTTCCCAGATAGACTCATGGCCAGTGTCATAGCCCTCTAGAGCTGCTGTAACAGAAATCCCACAGGGGGGGAGGCTTTACCAAACAGATGTTCTTTCTCTCACAATTCAGGAGGTTACAAGTCCAAATTGAGGGTGCCAGATCTAGGAGAAGGCTCTTGCTCTCCGTCCTTGTGTCCTTCCAACACCTGTGGACAGGGCAGTCCTTGGAGATCTCCAGGTGTCTTGGTATCAATCTTCCACTGCGCCTACTAGGCTCATAGTACAGGGACACCAGATTCAGGCTCTTTTTTCCTGATGATGTGGAGGTTCTGCTGTTTGTTCGCTCCACTCTCCTTTTATCTTTTGTAGGATACACTGCGATGTGGGCTACACTCCAGTAAAACTCCTCTTACATTGAATCAGGATTGTGACCTGAATAAGGAGATTGCATCCCACTGGTGTTAGGCTGGGTTCTCAAGAAAAGCAAAACCAGTGCAACTTTATATGTATATATAGTAAGAGAAATTTCTATCAAGGAAATGATTTACAATTATAGAGGTGGGAGAGTCCCAAGATTTTGGTCAGATGAACCAAGATTGGCAGGCAGGTCTAGCAGGCAGGTAGACAGGAAGGCAGACAAGCAGGTTGACCACTGACTCAAGTCCTAAAACCAGAGGTTGAAGGACAAGCCAGATGCAACATCCAGACCCATTAGAAAGCAAGCAAGCATTGCCTAAATGCCCATTATATTGGAAACAGGCCACACCCCTGAGGAAACATCGTTTAAATTGATGGGCTGCTCATAGCCATTCATCATGGAGTTAACTACACCGTACTAGATCTCACCATGGGGATAACCACATCTCCCCTGTCAAACCACTGGGAATCCTTGCCCAGTCAAGTTGACACAAAACCTTAACTATTAAAGTACATACATTGTCAACTTGGCACCTATAAACCATATACATAATATCTAAATAATGTTAATTATAAAGTCATACTTGCACATCACACGATATAACTAAAATCACTGGCCCTATTTACATCTCATATATCACAAATGAACAAAGCAAACGTATTTGATGCAAACATACAAAAGAAAAACAAAACATATACATATATATGTTGTTAGGGCTCGGTAGCGTAGTGGTTACGAATCGGGCTGCGAACCTTAAGGTCAGCGGTTCGAAACTACCAGCTGCTCCGCGGGAGAAAGATGAGGCTTTCTA
>NW_006408539.1:75077-111567 GCF_000296735.1 Chrysochloris asiatica | reverse complement strand
CTGAAACTTTTCTCCATTATGTCAATCCAATTTCCCCTTGGTAAACAGGATCAATCACACCACCTTACACAGTAACTTCCTTCTTTGATTGTTGATCCAGCGATATGAGGAGTGCGAAATGGCCGGGGTGGGGGTGGGGGTTGGGGGTCTTCTTAATTTCCCAGTTTAATGGAACCTGCGCCGTGTCTTCAGGTGGGAGTATTCCTCCCTTTGGAACTGAAACGTCCAGACCCAAACACCATAAAGCCACAGGGACCAGAAGCAAAAATCTTGCAAATGGGTCACTAGGAGTAATTGTGAGTGTGCCATTCCCGTTTCCACCCTTTAGTTCCTGGGCCCGCAGATCCTGGTAATTGGAGAAACAGCACCATATATTGGACGCTAGTTTAGAGCATACAAGAGGCTCCATGTCACCAGCATCCTGATTATTTGTCCAAATGTCCCCATCCCAAGTTTCAGAATCCCTTTTCTTCCCAATCAATGCCTCACTTTAGCATCAGACACCATTCCAGGTTGGGCCAGTCTTACAATAAGACTCTGGGTTTAGTTTTCAGCAGTATCAGCTCTGCTATTAGCATAGTGGTTACGAGTCAGGCTGCTAACCTGAAGGTCAGCAGTTCGAAACTACCAGCGGTTCCGCAGGAGACAGACGAGCCTTTCTGCTCCTGTAAAGATCCACAGCCTTGGAAACCCTGTTCAGGGTCACTATGAGTCGGAAACGATTCCACAGCACATCACCCGCACTACAGCAAATTAGGCTTCCTTTCAAGGTGCACGTGGAAACTTTGAGGTCTTGTACGTGATGCTTGAACTGTGACTCGTTAGCCCTGATCCCATCTCTCTTTTACCACTTGCTCTATTATGAGTAGGGCCAACATTGCAGAAAAGTGTCATACACATGGTCACCCAGAGCCTTGCTTTTCTCCTGTGTGTGATATTTTGTCTATTTATACTGCCACCTCACGCCATGGGTCAGCAGCACCTCCACCCTCTTCACTAGTGGAGACAGAGTTCTCTGTGCTTTTCAGATTGGTCACACCTGAGAACCAATTTAGAAAGGCATCCTTATGATTTTGTTTCCCTAGAATTACTCTCAGTACCAAAACGACTTAGTCTGGGTCTCTTGAGAGGCAAAACCAGTGAAGTTTATATACGTATAAGAGAAGCTTATGTCAAGCAAAATGGCTCACAATTGTAGAGGTGGGAGAGTCCCAAGTTCAGGTCAGATGAACCAAGATCAATAGGCAGGTCTGGCAGGCAGGCAGGTCCAGAGTGCTTCCTGGAAGCCAGGATGGCCAGACTTCGTCTCTCATACTTCGGACATATTGTCAGGAGGGACCAGTCACTGGGAAATGATATCATGTTCTGTGAGGTATGTGTTGGGGGGGAGGGGGGGTCAGAGAAGAGGAAGACCCCAGCAAGATGGACTGGCAAAGTGGCAGCATCAATGGGCTCAGGCGTGGCAGCAATTGTGAGGTTGGCCCAGGACCAGGCAGTGTTTTCTTCTGTTGTGCATGGGGTCCCTATGAGTCAGTACTGACTCAATGTCACATGACAACAACAAGTGCTCTTATAGGGTCTGGCAGAGAGTTGTTGTTGTTAAATACTGTTGAGTCGGTTCCAGCTCATCGCGACCCTGTATAGTTTCTGAGGCTGTAAATCCTTGCGAGAGCATAAAGAAAGCTTCATGTTTCTCCCATGGGGATGATGATGGGCTACAACTACCAACTTTGTGGTTAGCAATCCATTGCTTATCGTACAGAATCACCATGCTCCCATGGCAGAGTAGGCTCAATAAACATTTGTGAATGAATGACCAAGATTGCAATTTCAAGTCTCATACGAATAGTCGTAATATTTAAGGCTCTTGTTATTGTTAAGTGCCTTTGAGTCAGTTCTGATTCATAGCATTTCCAAGGAGCGACTGGTAGGTTTGAACCGCTGACCTTGCAGTTCAAACTAACCTTGTGATAGAGTGCTTATCCTACAGCGCCACACCAGGACTCCTTCAAGGCTCTATAGAAGTTCTTTTAAACAGTGGAGATAAATTTATAGGTAAGAGAGAAAATCAAATAAAGCGTGGTAAAGGAGCCCTGGTGGCACAGTGGTTAAGTGCTCAACTGCAAACCCAAAGGTCGGCAATTTGAATCTCCCAGCTGCTCCTTTGGAGAAAGGTATGGCAGTCTGTTTGTGTAGAGATTACGGCCTTAGAAACCATTTGGGGTGGTTCTACTCTGTTCCGTGGGATCACTATGAGTTAGAATCAGCTCCACAGCAGTGGGCTTGAGTGTGGTACGTGCCATGAAGAAAACAGGTAAGGTGCCAGAAGAGAGAGAGAGAGCAACCAGGGGACACGCTTTAGATAGGAAAGCCAGGGAGGATGTGATATTTGAGTTGAGACCTGAAGAATGAACAGGAGTGGAATGCGAGAAAGTGTAGACAAGGTCAGTCCAGGCACGTTGAATGCATGTGAAAAGGCCTTCAATGGAAGAAGACTGGCATGTTAAGGAACTAAAAGAAGGTCATTGATTGATCACAATGGTCAGAGTGGTAAGAGTCAGAAGTGAGATGGGGTGATAATCCATGTGCTGTAGGTTAAGGAACATGAGGAAGAATCTCCGACTCAACACCCATCTTCTAAATGTTCTGTCTATGCCGGAAATCCTATTAGAATCATTCTCTCCCTGTCCCCCTTGGTTTTCAGTCATATGGTCTTGACTTCTGGTATACCTGGTAAATTTTATTGACTTCCAGACAGTGTGTATGGAAAACTATGGGCATAAATTGGTGCTCTGGATGATACTTTTCCCTAATGAGGATTTACTTTTACTTCTGGAAGACAGTCTAGAGGCAGCTCACCTTAATCCAATCTGGGATTACGTTCATTTGAAGATGGGCTTCAGTACTCAGGAAGAGTGATTTCTGATTTTGTCTTCAAGGGTACCAAATAAAACACTTATTAAAGACAAAACAACCATCCCTCCCCCAAATAATGCAAGGAACCCTTTCCTTGGAAGCCTCTGAACTTTCCTTTTTCCATCTAACCCTGAGATTGCACAAATACTTAGTCTCCACATTGTGCTCACATTCTCAGACTCACACCTAAGGCTCAGGGAAAAATTGGTGTCCTCTAATCTAGTCCCCTAGGGCCAGAAGCAGAAATCTGAACAGATTTCAGACTCTAGTCTTGCAAACATGCAATTTAACCCATTGATTCAACCTAATCATTCCAGGGACCAGCCTCAGTTCTGCTGAGTCTTGTTTTCATTCTGTGGACCTGTGTGCCTTCCATGTGGGCTGAAGTGCTGTCTTATTGCCATTGTGGTTAGGTGCTGTGGATTTGAATCCAGTTTATGGTGACTGCCTGGTCCTATGTATCTCACAATCACTGCTATGTTTGGGCCCATTGCTGCAGCTTCTATGTAAATTACACATCATGGAGGGTCTTCACCTTTATTAATTGGCCCTCTTTTATTATTATTATTATTTCTGTGATTGTTGATTGTTGATCCAAGTAAATTGAAATCTTTGACAACTTCATTTTTTTCTCTGCTTATCATGATGTTGCCTGTTGGTCCCGTTGTGAGATTTTTTGTTTTATGCTGAGGTCTAATCCCTATTGAAGTCCGTAGTCTTTGATTTTTATCAGTCAGTAAGTGTTCAAGCAAGGTAATGTGTCGTGTGTTTTGCAGGTTGTTAGCTCTGTCAGTTTGTCTTGTTGTAGTTCGTATCTAACATGTTGCTACGATGCTGAAAGCTCTGACACCCATAGTAGAGAGGTTTTGGTTAAGTTTCCAGGTTAAGGAACGATGTCCTTCTTCCTGATAGCATTTCCAAAGTCTGTGAGACAAAGTCTCATAATTCTTACTTTGCAGGAGCATTCTGGCTGTACTTCTTCCAAGACATTGTTCATTATACTGGTAGCACACAGTCTATTCAATATTCTTATTCAACACCATAATTCAAGTGTACCAATTTTTCTTCTATCTTCCTGATTCACTGTCCTGCTTTCACATGCATATGAAGTGATTGAAAATAAACATGGCTTGAGTCAGGTGTACCTTAGTCTTCAAAGTGACATCCTTGCTTTTTAACATTTTAAAGCCATCTTTTGCAGCAGATTTGACTAATGCAATATATTGTTTGATTTCTTGCCTGTTACTTCCATGGGTGTTGATTGTGGATCCAAGTAAAATGAAATCCATGACAACTTCAGTCTTTTCTCCATTGATCATGATGTTGCTTGTTAGAATTTGTTGGTCCAGTTGTGAGAGAGAGCTTTTGTTTTTTGTTAAGGTGTAATCCCTATTGAAGACTTCTTGCAGTGTTTGATTTTCATCAGTCAAGTCCTCTTCACTTTCAGCAAGCAAGGTTGTGTGCCATCTGTATATCACAGGTTGTTAACACTGTCTGTCAATTTGTTGCATTGCAGTGTCTTGCATGCTGCTGTGATGTTGGAAGCTCTACCACCCATGGTAGATAGGTTACAGCGGAGCTTCCAGATTAAGGCAGACCAGGAGGAAAGGCCTGGTGATCTGTTTCTGAAAGTTAGCCTACACAGATCCTATAAATCACACAGAACCTTGTACACTGTAGATGAAGATGAGTCCCCTAGGTTGAAAGGCACTCAGAATACAAAGTAATTGCAACAATGGTTTGGTCATAACGATAGTGCTGTTGTTGGCTCCCAGTTGGTTCTGACTCATAGTGACCCTGTATAGGTTTTCTGAGAAGTGGCTGGTGGGTTTGAACCACCAACCTTGTAGGGTGCAGCGACTTTGCGGTCCCGTGTTTATTCTCTAGCGCCACACTAGGACTCCGAAGATGGTGCAGAACTGCACAATGTTTCATTCTGTTGCACATGGGATCACCATGAGTCAGGGTTACTGGACATCAACTATCACAACAAGGAGTCAGCCTCTAGGCTGGCTGCCTTTGAAGTATCAGACTGCAAAAGCTCTGCTGTATAGAGAGGCCAGGCTAGCTCCACCCACAGTCCTGCCTCCTATACGATTCTATAAACTGAACCCTACTGTGCCAAGCAGAGCTCTGGTGTGGCGCTGTGGGATAATGTGCTGGACCATAAGGTCATTGGAACTGCAAGGTCGGCAGTTCAAGCTCACCAGCCGCTCCTCGGAAACCCTGCACAGGGTTGTTATGAGTTGGAACGAACTTGATGACAATAACAACAACAATGGTGTCAAGCTTGGTGTTCAGTGTTTAACATGGTTTGTCTCAATTCTTCCTTATGAAAACACTACCAAATAGCTATGATGGTGGTGGTGGTGAGGTGCCGTGGAGTTGGTTCCAACTCTTAGCAACCCTATATAGGGGTTCTGAGGATGTACATCTTCATGAGAGAAGAAAGCCTTACCTTTCTCCTGTGGAGTGACTGGTGGGTTTGAACTGTTGACCTTGTGTTAACAACCCAACTCATAACCCACTATGCTACCAGGGCTCCTTTCAAATAACTATAGTTATCTTCATCTTACTGATGAGAAACCAAAGTCCCAGAAATGATTCAGAATCCCTACCTGTATCATAAAAGTATGTACTTATGTATGTGTTCACTTGTTAAATTTATTTTATTTTATTTTGTACTTCCAAACTATAAGCAACATGAGTACATAACATGAGTATCTGTCTATTTTACTCCTTACTATAATGCCCACCCTGGAGTCCTGGGGTGGCGCTGTATGTTAATGTGCTGAACTACAAAGTCGCTTTGAACCGTAAGGTCGGTAGTTCAAGCTCACTAGACTAGATGCTCCTCGGAAACCCTATACAAAGTTGCTATGGGTCAGAACAAACTCAACGGCTCTTCACAATGACAACATATGCCCACCCACCAGCTGCTCCTTAGAAACCCTATACAGGGTTTGCGTTGCTATGAGTTGGAACCGACTCAATGGCACTTAACAACAACATGTGACCATTAAGGAGCCCTGATGGTGTGATAGTTAGGTGCTTGATTGCTGACTACTGAAAGACTGATGGTTCAAATCTACCCTGTAGCTCCAAGGGAGTGAGGGCTGGCGATCTGCTCCTGGAAGGACTACAGCCTAAGAACCATATGGGGCAGCGCTGCTCTTTCACAGAGGGTCTCCATGAGTTGAATGAGTTGAAATGGACCCAATGGCATCTAACAACAATGGCATTAAGCTTATTACTTAATACAGTGCTTGGCACACAGGAAGACAATGATATTAAAGACTGAATGAAAAAAATCCCAAAGCCTCAGGTCACACTATTGATTCTAGGGGAGGTGAGGCCAGAATCCCAGGTTCTTGTCTCCTACTCCATCATTCTTACCACTTCACCTCATGGCCAAGAAAATCCACTCATACATCAAGAGTTATCCAGCACCTTCCATGTGTTGAGATTCCAGCTGAGCTCATAGCCACCTAAAACAATTTCTAGCAGTCTTGATGTTGGTGTTTCTGCGCCCCTTAACCTGTATGGAACTGAAAAATGGATTTGGATACTAAAATTGGACTATAAACCTGCAAGTGTGATCATTTTCTAGAAAAAGGATACATGGTCTTTCTTGGATTCTCACAGAGGTGTGGGATCTCAGAAAGGTTAAAAGAGTCAGACATAGAGATTGTTGCCTTATCTAGTCTCCAGCATTGCCTCCTTTTGCCAGGGAGGGGCTTCTGGCAGCCCTAGACTGTTGAGATATGGCTGGAGAAGTGGCCATGCTGTGAAGGACCTTCTCCAGTCTCAGCGGGGTTACGTGGGGTCCAGCCCATAGTATTCCAGTCTCGGTGTCTTCACAAAGCCATGGCGGAGGGGGCCACTCACTGGAAGGCTATGAATAATGGCAGACTCTCTCAGGGCAGCAGCTGCCAAGAAAGCTGTCTCACCGGCTCAACAGCATATTTGTGCAGCTCTTGGTTCTGAGGTACCCGCCCTTTTGGGCAGGGGTGGTGGGGAGTGGAGGGGATGTGGGAATTCCCAGGCCCCAGCTCGCCACTTTGAAGTCTGTATGAGGAGGGAGGATGAAGAGACAGACCCTGAGTCCCTGATGGAGAAGGAACAGAATCACAGGGCCCTGGAAGGGTGAGAAGAGGCCGTTTTTAGGCAGCTTTGCTCTGCCCAGGCTGGCCTGGGGCTCCCCAGCCTGGGGACTGGAGGCCAGTTTTGCCTAACTTAGTGTAAGGAGCCCTAGTGGTGCACTGGTTGAGCACTCACCTGCTAATTCAAAGGCTAGTGATTTTCTGGACTGCAGAGTTCGGTTTAAACCACAAGGTTGGCTGTTCAATCTCACCAGCTGCTCCTTGGAAACCCTACACAAGACCTCTATGAGTCGGAACTGACTCGAAGGCACTTAACAACAATGACGACATTATCTGTTTTCAAGGTTAAAGCACTGGACCACAAGGTCAGTTTTAACTACAAGGTCAGTGGTTCAAATCTACCAGCTGCTCCTTGGAAACTCTATAAAAGGGTCTCTATGACTCGGACTGGAGTCCTGGTATGGCGCTGTGGATTAATGAGTCAGACTGCAAAGCCGTTGAAACTGTAAGGTCGGTGGTTCAAGCTCACCAGCTGCTCCTTGGAAACCCTATATAGGGTTGCTATGGGTTGGAACTGACGTGATGGCACTTCACAACAACAATGAGTCAGACTGGCTCAACAACATTTAACAATAACAACACTGTTCTTATAAAGATTGTTGTTGTTAAGTGCCGCCAGTTGGGAAACTGGGGTAGGAGGCGGCAAGAAGCCCTTTCTATGGCCCTCCACCCTGCCCTGGCTGTTGGGCTCTGTGAGGAGAGAGGTAGCAACAGGTTCAGCTCCCTGAAGCATCTGGCATGGTCACACACACACACACACACCCCATTCTCACACAAATACGCACACAGAAACACGCACATTTGTTCTCTTTTAAAATTTTATTGTGGTAAAAAAAAAAACATAACAAACATCTTGCTATTTTAACCATCCCTAAGTGCATAATTTAATGACACTAATTACAAGGGTGAATCAAAAATTACCTACACTCTGGCTATAGAATTTATTTTAATCAACTTTTAGAAAAATACATCATTTTTCAGCCTAATCTCCTTGCTTTTCAGTACACTTTGTCCATCTGTCAACAAGCTTTCGTATTCCCTTATTAAAAAATGTTTCAGGCTGAGCGGCGAGCCACGAATGCTCTGCTGTCTTCACTTCTTCATCAGAGGTGAATCTTCATTGTCAAAGGGCTGCCTCCAGAGGACCAAACAGCTGAAAGTCTGATGGAGCAAGATCAGGTCTATAGGGAAAAATGCTTTAACACCTTAAAATGACGTTTTTGCTGAGTGTCAACAGTGTGGGCAGAGGTGTGTGGATGTGCATTGTCATGCAAGATCACAAGGATAGCAGCAGTCCTCTGAGTTTAATCATAGGTTTAGCCTTCAGCTCTTCAGTGAGCGTCTCACTGTAATGAGCACTGTTGATTGTTGAACGTTTTTCCTGATAGTGTTCCAATACTGGCCCTTGAGAATCCCAGAAAACTGTAAGTATCCATTTTCGAGTTGATAGTTGACTTGAACTTTTTCTTGGTGGGTGATTGAGGATGTTTCCATCCCATACTGTACTGTTTACTCTCACACTCTTAATGATGAGTCTGTGTCTCGTCACCAGTAATGAGTTTTTGAAAGAAACATTTACCTTCCTTCAAGTATCAGTCTAAATGTTGTTTGCAGATGTCCAAACGCTTCTGTTTATGCTCTTCCGTGAGTTGCTATGGTGCCCAGCTCGCACAGACGTTTTGTCTGTTGTGGATTATTTCATAGGCAGAGTCATGGCTGATTTGCTAATGATTTGCCATATAACCCACTGTCACTTGTCTACTCAGCAGAATCATTTCACATGCATGCTCAATGCTGTCATCAGCCGTGGACGGGTGTTTTCGTATCATCAGAGTGTGGATAATTTTTTACTCACCTTTGTATATTCACCACTACCCACTTTGAAAAGTTTCATTTCCGCAGATAGAAATGCAGTACCCCTCTGAGAAGCCTTCTTTCTCATTCTCTCTTCACACACAAACTTCTCTCATATGCGTTCTTTTTCTCTTACACACTCACAAACACGGACATTTTCTCTTCCTTGCATAGATTCTCTCATTCACAGAAAATCTCACACATACTCATTTTCACACACGCTCATACCCACTCAAGGCGTAGGGACCTTGGCTTCTGTGGTCACCTCATGATTTGTGAGGTGACCTGGTGGCTTCCTGGCTTGGGACTTCTCAGTATTGTTCCCCACTGGTCAGCCTAACAAGGTCATTTCCTATATACAGGGCTGCAGACCTTGCTGGTCTTACTCACCCCACCCAAGCCAGCCAGCGGCTTCCACTAGTCCTGTGGGTGATGTGGGTTCTTGGCTGTGTGTCTCTGGGAGGGGGGTGATTGTCTGGTCTCCCCTGGGGTACTGAGGAAGAAGGATCAAGTTGCCAATGAGAGATGACTTGAGGAATGCAGAAACCAAAGAGGAGAGCTATCAAAGAAAAAGATAGACTGAGGTAGGAGATAGCCACAGGTGACCCAGCAGGGAGGGGACAAAGGCAGTGGAGAGGTTCCCCTGTGAAAGAGGTGGGGGACTTGGGAGGGTCAGCAGCCTATTCTAGGCCTGGGACTCCTGGCTGCCCACCCTGTGTCTCTCACTGGGCCAGTTAGAGCCTGTGTTCTTTTCCCCCTTCCCTCCCGTGGTGGCTCCATACGATAAGCACTGGACTGCAAATGAAAAAGTTTGGTGGTTTGAGCCTACCTGTTGTTTCATGGGAGAAAGATGAGGCTTTCTTCTCACAAAAATTTAAAGCTTCGGAAACCCTATATAGGGTCACTATGAGTCGAAACCTATTTGATGGCACTTAACAACAACTCCTACTTTAAAAGTTACTTTGTTCTGTGTCAAAGTTTAATTAGCTTCTAAAAGACTACAAAGAGCAAAGACTAGTTCCCGACACAGGACAGCTTCATACTTAAGTTAGAAGCCCTTGGGAAGGGGGTAGTATCTGTGAGGACCCAGGCTCTCTGGCCAGAGTCCTTCCCTCCATCCTCCACTCCTACCGCAGACCTAGCTCAGACTCTACCTGGAGCCAAAGTCTAAAAACACTTTGTGCTCCATTTCAGCCAACGTCTCTTGCTTAGAGCTTAATTTGATTGTTGAGAAGGAGGAAAGTTTAAGAAAAAACAAGAAAACCGAATCATAGCCTATGTTCAGGTCTGATGTGACCCTCCCTTGTTGTCAGGTTAGAAGCTACGGCTGGACTGCGTGTGTGAGGGAGAGAGGAGGGGTCCTGATGCAATGATTACCCCAACAGTGTGATTGGCTCATAGGTAATTAATTGAATCCTGACTCAAATAAGAAGGCAGCCAGTAAGAGCTTGTCTTCTGCAAACTTTCCCGCATTTGTTTCCTGGAAGTGCCTTTTGTCTGAGGAGAATTTCTGTCTCTTATGGAGAGAGCCCTGAGGATCTTAGTCCCCCCATGGTGGATGCGCTGAAACCCATCCCCCATCCCCCTAGAGAAGGGAAACTTGCTCTTGACCACTGACTAGGACGAGGCGTGATCTTAGGAAGCTCCCTGAGCATTTGTCACAGGATGGGGTACATGGCATGATGTCTTCAAGGATCCTAAGACACAGGCCAAAGATCCTACATTATTTTCCAAGCACCTCTTAGAAGCCGAACTTGGATGGGGACAAAAGTAGTATGTGGGCCTCTTCTGGGCAACTCAGGGAGGAGGTTCTGGAGGAGACAGATTGGAAGCAAGGCTGTGAGGAGGCTTTGCGCGGCTGATGCTCAGCGGCTGACAGCTTGGGCCAGATGACATCTCGCCTCCTGCTTCCTGCCCCTCTGAGATTGTCACCAACTGTAAACAGTAAAAACCGAAACAATAAATAATGACAAAAGGGCAGTAATGATTATGGCTTTATGTTCACGCACCTGCTGCAGCAGGGGTAGGGATTGGCAGGTATATCGAAATCCCAGGGCCTGTAACTCACACTGGGGGACCTAAATGATCCAGAGAGGAGCTTGATTCAATCTCAGTCCTGGGGAAGGTGGGGTCATCCTGAGGGACTCCTGAGGTTGTACTGTGCAGAGAATTGAAACCCACTGCTCTAGGAGGCTGTGGATGGGCCTGGGCTCCAGCCCCAGCTCTGTCAGCAGCTCGCTGTGTGGCCCCAAGCTGATTGCTGCCCCTCTCTGGGCTCCTTTTCCTTCCACAGTGAAACAGAGGCTCCAATGTGTTATGTTTCCAAGTGTCCTCTGCTCCATCAATCTCTCAAGCCTCCTGGGCTTCCTGGACCCTTTCAGGAATGGACCAGTGCCCCTCCAGCCTCCTAGGAGGGCTCAGGCCTAGGAGGGAGTGAGGTGAGGGAAGGTCCTGCCAAGGCCTCTGCCCAGCTGATCTCAGAATGCAGTGGAGCACGACGCAGGGAGCGATTTTACTGGAAAGATGAAAGGAAATTGCATCTTTAATAATTCACCGGCCGGTTTGTAGGGAGGCAGGTTGGCGGGCCGCTGAGCCGCCGGGTCATCCCAGCATCTGTTCCTGGAAATCCGCTGGCTCCAGAGCCGGCCCGAGAGACCTGGGCCTCCATCTCCTCCTGGCCAGGGGACAGCGGGAGCCGATGGAGTCTAGACCAGGGTGAGAGGTTAAAACACAGCCATCCCAGGAACCTGCTAAATTGATATCCCCAGCAAAAAGGGAGCCAGAAGAATCGATACAGCAGCAGCCCAGGAAAGTGGCCAAGCTCAGCCCCGCTGAGTTGCTGCAGAAAGGAAACTCAGAGCTGGTACACTGAACGGGCCAGAGAGCAGACGTGGTCCCGGGGGCTTAGAAGGCCCTGCCTGAGCCACCTAGACCAGAAGGACCTGCGGGCAGGCAAGGTGACGGAGACTGGGCAGCCGGTCCAGCTGGTTGGGTGGGGTGCAGGGGAGCGCAGCTGGAGAGTTCTGGCAGGCCTTGCTTCGCTCATCTTCCTGGTCAGCGGCATCACTAGGCGGGTGCAGGGGGTGCAAACCGCACTGGGTGACACTGTTAGAGGGGGTGTCACCAAAATGATTGTAAACGTTTTGTGCCATGTTTCAGCAGAAATTTTTATAAATAAAAATATCCCTGTAGTCAGTTAAAACAACAAAATAGTTTCCCTAAGCCCAGCTTACATTTATCAGTATACGTACAAGGCTAAATCTCAGTGTTAATGTACTTTTGGAACCTTCTAGTGTGCTCTGGTAGCGTAGTGGTTAAGAATCGGGCTGCGAACCGCAAACTCAAGGTCAGCAGTTAGAAACTACCAGCTGTTCCACAGGAGAAAGTTGAGGCTTTCTGCTCCCGTAAAGATTTACAGCCTCTACATCCCTATACAGGGTCGCTGTGAGTCGGAACCGAGTCCACGGCACATAACAACAACAACAATGTGCTCCGGTCAGAGCTGTCTATATTATCCAATTACAATGACACTTCGGATCACGTGGTTTTGGCTACAGTGGCTATAAGCTCGTGCAATGTTGTTTTCATTGCTGCATTGTTTTTATAGTTGCTGATTTTGTCAAATTTTCTAGTGTTTCAGCTATAATATTATGGTGATTAGTATTTATGAACTGATATGATAACTTTTTAAAGGATGAAGTAGTAATTAGAGGAAAAGAAGGAGACGTCTACTCAGTTACTAGTAATGTTATAACTAATAAAGTTATAACTTCAATGTAGAAAGATGGCTACTCCATGCTCAATGGAACAAAATGCTGCCCAGTCCTATGCCATCCCCATGATTGGTTGTAGATCATGACTCATAGGCATTTTATCAGCTGATTTTTCAGAAGTAGATAGCCAGGACTTTCTTCCTAGTTTATCTTAGTCTGGAAGCTCCACCGAAACCTATTTAGCATCATAGCAACACACATGTCTCCACAGACAGATGGGTGGTGGAACCTCGGTCTCTCACATGGAACTATCACTGCCCACTTTGTGTCTATAGGTGGTGGTGGTGTGCCAAGTCCATTCTGACTCATAGTGACCCTATATGGGGTTTCTGAGGCTGTAAATCTTTACAGGAGCCAAAAGCCTCATCTTTCTCTCCAGGAGCTGCTGGTGGATCTGAACTGCTGACCTTGTGATTAGCAGCCCAGCTCATAATCCACTATGCTACCACATCTCCTTGTGTCTATAGGCAGTCATTATTATTATGCCTTTTCCCCAAGGCCTCTAGAATCTTGGGGTCCCTGGGTGGTGCAGTTAATATGCTCTGCTGCACAGAAGGTTGGAGGTTCAAGTTTACCCCAATGCACCTTGGAAGAAAAGCCAATCTACGTCCCAAAAAATAGTTATTGAAAATCCTATGGAGTTCTACTATGACACACATGTTAGAATTGATGTGATGATAACCGCTTTTGTTGTTGTTAACTATTTCCTGGTAGTCAACTAAGTAAATAAACTAGATTGGATAGGAGTGTGCCATAAAAATGGTCAGATCAGAGGACTGAGAAGGTCTGGTGACCCAGCTAGACTGAGTCAGGGCAACTGTGAACCTCTTTCTCTAGTTAACAAAGACACCTCAAGAATCAAAAGGTGGTGTGTTGGTGGGCTCTCGCCTCTCACTGCAGGAGAGGAAGGAGAGAGAGTCAAGATCAATAGTCCAGGGCTGATTCCAGACTTCTAACAGTCGACACCAGTCATTCCTCTACTTCTCTGCTGAGTTTAAAGTTTTGATGCAATGGTCTCACAGAACTCAAACAAGACTCATGAGTATGGGGTTTATTAGAAAAGTAACAGGCTGCAATCCAGGATCAGGAACAACTTAGGATACAGTTTTTTGTTCAGCTGTATCCACAGGCAAAACTCTCCCTGGCCCTCAGCTTCTCTGTCCTCGGTCCCTGAGCCCCACAGGTCTCTTGGGCCACTTGGTCAGGCTTCTGCCCTGCCCAGAAAAGTGTCACAAAGCTTTTTAGTTCCACGGGTAAGTAAGTAAAGGCACCCGCTTCACTAAAGGTGCTCAACTCTCCAGCTCCAAGGGTTGGGAAGCCCACCACCAGTCTCCTGGTTCTGCTGCCTCTCACCGTCTCCCACCCTCTTTAGTGTCTGTTCCCACGCTGTCTCTCTGTCTCTGTCTTCAATGTCTGTTACCGTCTCTCTCTCTGTCTCTGTCTCCAGTGTCTGTTACTGTGCTCTCTCTGTCTTTCACCCTTTTCAGGGCTTATAACAGCTCTTTCTCTCACGTTCTTCAGTGTCTTTTACCTCTCTCTCTCTCTCTCTCTCTGTGTCTCTTATGTTCTTTAGTGTGTTATCTCTATCTCTTTTTGTGTCTCTCCCCCTCTTCAGTATTTGTTGTCTCTCTTTCTGTCTCTCCCTCTCTCTCCCTTCCTCTTCAGTGTCTGTTACCACTCTCTTCCTCCTGGATCTAAAAGGTTCTCCATGCAGGGAGGGCATCCTGGGTCTATAGACTGTGCTCCATTCTTAGCTTTTCTTTCTTGGTGGTAGTGAGGCCCCCTCTGTTCTGGAATTGACTCTCTTTTAAGTCTAGCAGGAAGTAAAACTGACCAATTCTCTCATTAGGTTCCATATTTGCATGGCCCCACCTCTGCAGGGATTCCATGTATCATTTGCATTAATAGCATATCTCCTTGGTGGGTCACAAGACCTGGGTTAATGCACTGAACTGCAAAGTTGGTTTGAACCTCAAGGGTGGTGGTTCAAGCTCACCAGTTGCTCCTTGGAAATCGTATACAGTGTCACTATGGGTCGGAACTGACTCAACGGCACTAAGAGCAAACAACAACAACTTATCATTGGAAGTGCAGTGTCTGTAGGATAAACACTGAATTGTGAACCACAAAGTCAATGATTCAAGCCCACTGCTCACTCTGAGGGAGAAAGATGAGGTTTCCTGCTCCTACAAGATTTACAGCCTTGGAAACCCTGTTCAGGGTCACTAGGTTGTTTTCTTTCACCATACTTATTCAACCTGTATGCTGAACAAAGAATCCAAGAACCTGGGTTGTATGTAGAAAAACGTGGCATCAGGATTGGAGGAAGACTCATTAACAACCTGCGATATGCTGATGATACAACCTTGCTTGCTGAAAGTGAAGAGGACTTGAAACATTTACTGATGAAGATCAAAGAGCACAGCCTTCAGTATGGATTGCATCTCAATGTCAAGAAAACAAAAATCCTCACCACTGGACCAATAAACAACATTCTTACCAACGGAGAAAAGAGTAAAGTTGTCAAGGACTTCATTCTTCTTGGATGAACTATCAACAGTCACAGAAGCAGCAGTCAAGAAATCAAATGATGTAATGCATTAGGCAAACTGCTGCACAAGAACTTTTTAAAGTGTTGAAGAGCAAAGATGTCAGCTTGAGGATTAAGGTATGCCTGAACCAATCCATGGTATTTTCAATCATCTTGTATGCATGTGAAAGCTGAACCGTAAATAAGGAAGACTGTAGAAAAATTGATGCTTTTGAGTTATGGTGTTGGAGGAGAATACTAAAAGTGCCATGGGCTTCCAAAAGAACCAATAGATCCATTTTGAAAGAAGTGCAGCCAGAGTGCTCCTTGGAGGCCAGGATGGCCAAACTTCGTCTCTCATACTTCAGACATATTGTCAGGAGGGACCAGTCACTGGAGAAGGATATCATGTTTGGTAAGGTGGAGGGTCAGAGAAAAAGAGGAAAACCCCCAATGAGATGGATTGGCAAAGTGGCAGCATCGATGGACTCAAGTGTGACAACAGTAGTGAGGTTGGCCCAGGATCAGGCAGTGTTTCGTTCTGCTGTGCATAGGGTCACTATGGGTTGGTACCAACTCGATGGCACCTAACAACAGCAACAACAGATGAGTCTGAACCCACTCGACATCATTTAACAAGATCATAGTGAGAAAATAAAAGTGATCCATTGTGCCACAGGAGGGCACCTTAAAAATTGTCTAATAAGCTCATCTATTAAGTATGAATAGAGAAACTGAGGCCCAAAGAAAAATCACCTCCAAGGGCACCGAACTGGGAAGTATGGAGCCAGCACTGGATTCCGCAGCTGCTGACTTGTTACCCAGTGTCCTTCCCACAGCTCTTACGATGGGAGGGGCAGTGCGGCACGGAGGTAGAGGATTCACCCTTCTGCTGTCTCCTCTTGGTTCACCTCTGAGGCTCAGCGTTGGAAAACTAGAATCAAAACCACCCCATCATCCTCACAGGGGCTTCAAGAAGACCACACCAATGAATACAACTCTAGATCAGCAAAACCCTACTTATCTGCTAGACCCCCAACTTTAGGGAGCCATCCGGAGACAGAAGGAAGGTTCCTGAGCAGATGAAATGTTTGCTTAAAGCATCCATGCCTTCTGGAAAGCTCACACCCTTTGTTTATAAAACGGCCCCATTGGCATCTCTCAAAGGATCCCTGGTGGCACTCAAGCACATCACAAGGTCAGTGGTTCAAACACATTAGCTGCTCTTTGGCTGTCAGCTTCCCTACAGATGACAGTCTTGGGGACTCAATGGGGCAGTTCTACTCTGCCCTACAGGGGTGTGTGAGTTGCAATCGACTTGACAACAGTGGGCTTGGTTTTCGGTTTTGGTCTCACTCAGAACCTCTTTGCTTATATTCGACATATAGGTCTGACAAATGTGGTGGTCTAGTTTCTTCTCAGGACACGGAGAGGCATACTGATATGGAGGGAGGAAAACAGTCAAATGCAAATGCTCTGATTTCAAAAGCAAAGCAGACCAGATGTATCTACCACAGTCCAGTCTATGAATTGTTGTTGCTGTTAAGTACTGCTGAGTTGGTCCTGACTCACAGCGACACCGTACAGAGTTTCTGAGGAGCGGCTGGTGGATTTGAACTGCCAGTGTTTATCCTACAGTGACACCCAGGACTCCTAGTCTACTAATTTGTTGTTGTTGTTGTTAAGTGTCCTTGTATAGGATTTGCAAGGAGCAGCTGGTGGGTTTGAACCACTGGCCTTGTGGTTTGCAGTCCAGTGCTTATCCTAGAGTGCCACATCAGGACTAGTGGTGAGGGCTTTTGTCTTTGTATTGAGATGTAATCCATACTGAAGTCTGTAGTCTTTGATTTTCATTATCAAATTTTTCAAGTCCTCTTCACTTTTAGCAAGCAAAATTTGCACATCACAGGTTGTTAATGAGTTTCCTCCAATCCTGATGTCATGCTCTTCTTCATATAATCCCATTTCTTGGATTATTTGCTCAGCATACAGATTGAATAAGTACGGTAAAAGGATGTGACCTCAGTGCGCACGTTTCCTGATTTTAAACTATTCAGTAGCTCCTTGTTTTGTTGGAACAACTGTCCCTTGGCCCAAGGACAGGCTCCTCATGAACAAAATTAAGTAATCCGGAATTTCCATTCTTACAAACTGTTATTCACAGTTTGTTAAGATCCACACTGCAAAAGACCTTGATGCCAGTCGTCTTGTGGACAAAAGCAAAGATGTCGTCACCTTGTGGATTACGATGGACCTGACCCAAACCATTATAATTTCAATTGCCTCACAAGAACGTGAAAGCTGTTTGTTATTGTTAAGTGTCCTCGAGTTGGTTCTGACCCATAGTGACCCTGTATAGGGTTTCCAAGGAGCAGCTGGTGTGCTTAAATCTGCGACCTTGTAGTTCAAACAGACTTTGCTGTCCAGCCCATTAGCCCACAATGCCGCACCAGGACTCCTATGTAAAAGCTAGACAATGAATAAAGAAGCCCAAAGAATAAAGAAGACCTTTGGATTATGGTGGGCTTGAACCACCATATGGTTATCCTACAGTGCCACACCAGGACATAGTGTTGGCAAAGAATATTGAATATAGCATGCACTGCCAGATTCTTCAAATCTGTCTTAAAGATGTCCAACAAGAATGCTCCTTAGAAGTGAAGAGGACAAGGCTTGGTCTCACGTACTTTAGGCATGTTATCAGGAGGGACCAGCCCCTGGAGAAAACTATCATAGTTGGTAAAGTAGAAGGTCAGTTAAAAAAGAAACCTCTTAGTAAGATAGATTGGCACCATGGCTGCAACAGCGTGCTCAAATATGATGATGACCGGGTAGAGTTCTGTTCTGTGTTACCAAGGGTGCCCTCAATAGCACCTACCAACAAGAGGAATCGGAGGACAAGTGCAGTGCCTGGAAGTCTGTGTCCCAGGAGGCCTTGCTCCAGGAATGAAAGGGATCCCTGCCCCATGAAGAGAGATTCCACCCTTCCTCTGCTTGACCATGTCCTGTGGGCTCACACCCTCATGTTAATCCACACTTATCTCCCTGCCACATGGTTGTTCACCTCCATATTGCCTTCAGATCAGGGCATCCACAACTCCCTGTGTTCAGCGCTGCCTTACTTGTCCCTTCTCTATCTCAGGGGACATGACTTCAACATGGAGCTCTCTCAGGCTAAATATCTGCACGTCTGTGACCTTTGTTGACTGGTCCCAAACTCACACCCAAAGCTACTGCCGTCAAGTCGATTCCTACTCATAGGGCTCCTATAGGACACTATAGAATTACCCCATGGGGTTTCCAAGGCTGTAATCTTTACCAATTGCCACATCTTTCTCCGTCAGAGTGGCTGGTGGGTTCTAATTGCTGACCTTTTGGTTAGCAACCCAGCACTGGAGTTATTGTAGATTATACCTCAATATAAAGACAATAAAAATAAAATTGCGTTCTCAAAGGATACTGATATTCGGTGCAGCTGTTGCTGCTAAGTGTTGTCCAGTTAGTTCCAATTCATAGTGACTCTGTGTAGGGTTTCTGAGGAATGGCTAGTGGTTTTGAACCGCTGACCTTGTGGTCCAGCAGCATGCCTCTAAATAGTATAGTGTTTCTGAAGGGTCTCTACACTGAGCCCGGCATCTGGAGCTGCACATGTTCTTCCTGGACTCCAAGAGTCAGTGACAAGTGCCCTCAGCGGGGCGAGGGCCAGAAATCTGAAAGCGGAGGTTTCCCACCCCTGTGGCCTTTACGTCACTTTACAATGCTGCAGTTTCCTCTCTAAAGCGGCAGTTTCTAGAGGCATTTTCCTCCTGGATTCTGGTTGGGAGTCTGTGAGAGGTTCAAGTGATTGCTAAGTGAAAGGCTGGAGGCACCTCAGAAGAAAACCGGATGTTCTGCTTCAAGACACTTACAGTCTTGAGAACCCTGTGCAGCACACATGGGCTCACCATGAACTGGAATTGTTCCCATGACAATTGTTTTTGTTTTGAGTCTGGTTGGGCTGAGGTGGATGGGTTGGCTGTCCTATTGGGCTTTGCTCATGAAAGGAAGCTGCTTACCCAGGTGGTCAAGTCTAATTTACAGGGACCACAGTCCTGGATTCTTACCATGCAGTGCTGCTGGGTGGGACTTCTTCCTTAAAAGAACTAGGCTTTTCCCAGGAACAGTATGCAGTGGTGGTGGTGGTGATTGTGTGCCACTGAGTTGGTTATTAAGTGCCGTCAAGTCAGTTCCGACCCATAATGACAACTGGTGAGCTTGAACCACCGACCTTACAGTTCAAACCAACTTTGCAGTCCAGTGAATTAGCCCACAGCGCCACACCAGGACTCCAACTCATAGCGACCCTGTACAGGGTTTCTGAGGCTATAAATCTTTATGGGAGCAGAAAGCCTCATCTTTCTCTTGAGGAACAGTATTGTAGTTAAGTGTTGTCCAGTCAGTTCTAACTCATAGTGACCCTGTATAGGGTTTTTGAGGAGTGGCTGGTAGATTTGAATCACCGACCTTGAGGTTCAAACTGACATTGCAGTTGAGTGCTTGTCCTACAGCGCCACACCAGTATGTTGTTGTAAAGTGTCGTCGAGTCGGTTCCGACCCATAGCAACCCTCTATAGGGTTTCCAAGGGGCAGTTGGTGAGCTTGAACCACTGACCTTGCAGTTCAAACAGCTTTGCAGTCTGGCACATTAATCCACAGCACCACACCAGTATGTTGTTGTTGTTGTTATGTGCCATGGAGTCGGTTCCGTCTCATAGTGACCCTGTTCAGGGTTTTCGAGGCTGTAAATCTTTATGGGAGCAGAAAGCCTCATCTTTCTCCCTTGGAGCAGCTGGTAGTTTTGAACTGCTGACCCTGAGGTTTGCAGCCTGATTCATAACCACTACGCTACCAGTATAGATGTACCTTATTGTATTGTGTGCTTTGCTTTACTGCATTTTTTTAACTAATTGAAATGTCTATTAGTGATATTTTTCCAACAGCAGGTGCTCACTTCATATCTCTGTGTCATATTTTGATAATTCTCACAATATTTCAAACATTTCATAATGCTATTGCATATTTAACAGACCATACATAGCCCAGGAGTCCTGGTGTGGTGCTGCGGGTTAGCGAGCTGAACTGCAAGGTCAGTTTGAACCTTGTTGTTAAGTGCTACCTCTAATTCATAGTGACCTTGTGGCTAGCGGGTTTGAACTACCAAACTTGTGGTATAGTCCAGTGCTTATTCTATAGCATCACACCAGGATCCTATATGCACTGGGAAACCAAAAAACTCCCATGCTTCACTTTACTGCAGTATTCGCTTTATTGAAGTGGTCTGGAATGGACCAGCAGAATCTGAGCTAGGCCTGTACCCCTCTGCTGTGGTACTTGAGTGTTTCCCTCTGGGATCAAGCAGCTTCTCTGCTGCTTTTTCAGCTCATGTTGGGACCCACAGCCAGGGTTCACTTTACAGCCTGGGGGACAAAGTGATGAGACCCAGGCAAGAGGCACACTTAGAGTGAGTGGGCTCTGCTTCAGATCTTCAGTTCCTGGATGTGTTACAGGAACTCATTGGTACCATGGGGCTGGTCACACCACAGCCTGGGAAGGTCACCTGGATGACCTCACCTTCCGACCCTACTCTCTTTGAGAGCCCCTGGACTGGAGAATACAGAAATCCAGCAGGACAGCTTGCACATGTTACAGGAAATACCTTTATATGGTGATGGTGTGCCGTAGTGTCAGTTTTGACTCATTGGGACCCTGCATAGGGTTTCTGAGGCTATAAATCTTTATGGGAGTAGAAAGCCTCATTTTTCTCCTATGGAACCGCTGGTGGTTTTGAACTGCTGACCTTGGGGTTAGCAGCCTGATTCGTAACCACTAGACCACCAGAGCTCCTTACCTTTATGTAATAGTCCCAAATTTTGTACCATCACCTCTTCTCCTCTCCACCCCACCACCAAAATCCTGTGGATTGAGCTATTTCTTCCTATTTCTGGTTTCCCCAGATTCAGGGAACACCATGGAGTTTGCCGTGGCAGAATCCCCGCAGGCCTCTGGCTGCGCCTGTGTCTGTTGGGTGTGACCGGCCGGCTCCCTGGGGGTCTGCTCTGAGGCAGATAGAGGAGGAAGGTAACCAAGGACATGCTCGCTGTTGGCTAGTGGAAAGGGCATTGGGCTCTCGACCAGGTTCACTGGCCTTGGGTTCTGGGTTAGTCATGAAAACTCTGAGCCTTAGTTGTCACATCAGTAAAAGGGAAATTGAAAACATGTATTTGACTGCTTCATTGGACCAACTGAGGCAGATAGCTCACCAGTGTATCCGTCCCTCTCCTGGAACTGCTAGGGACAGTTCGAGACAACTAAGGGAATGAAAGAGACCATTAATATTAAGGCATAACCACTTAATTGTCTTTTACCTTCTCATTCTTTTCTTTTCCCGCCATCTTTGCCTTGGTGCGTGCGTGTAGCATTTTCTAGCGGATTTGTGCAAAATAAAATGTCTTCCCCTCCCTCTCTCCTATACACCCCAGTACAAATGTAAGCCACCCCCTACTAGGGCAGATAACACACATCAGCAGAGATTGTGAAATGCAGGATTGGAACATTATTATTTGGATGATGTGTTTCATAGTGTTTAGGATTTTGGAATTTTCTGGAGCCACCCACAAAAAAAATCTCTCTCTTTAGGTGAACAGAGTCCTCACTCTCTTCTTAAAACACCTTTCATTATGACCCTCAGTTTCTGCTTTTATTCCTTTACATTAAAAACAACTTGATAATTATACTCCATTGTAATTAAAATGGTACCTTTCTCTGCCCAGTCTCAGTGCAGTGTTATGGTGGGGTGGGGGGTGAGCCAGTAATGGGCAAAGACCACATCTCAACTTGCCTCATTGGGCTGCCCTGCTGCCATCTTGGTCAGGCCAGGAAGCTTGAAAGCAGTAGACACTGTTGTCCCCCGAGGAGCTGGAAAGTTCTAGCCCCAAAGAATCCCCAGTAGGGAGCTATTATCAAGAGGCAATGTCCCCAAAGCCTTGCCTTGGAGGGACTGTGCAAAACAAGGGATATGTCACCACAGGAAAATAAATCACTAGGCCCCTTCAGGCCTCTTTGATGACTCATTTGACCAACTGGGACTAGACAGTCACTTGCTGCTGACTGTTAGAAGCCACCAGGCCCAGTCTTAGTCTTCTCAAAAGTACTCATTGCTAACACCACACAGGCATTTCCAGGAAAAGGGTAGGTTTGGGGAGTGGCTAGACTCACAGCAAAGCATATCTCTAGTTGGGAAACCATTTCCTCCAAGACTGGCTTAATTCTCCACGACCTTGAATAGGTTACAGTTCTCAGCTTCTGGGATTCGAAGTCCCCTTCTCCCATGTTCTCCCATGTTCCCCGACCTTCTCCCATGTTCCCCGACCTTCTCCCATGTGCTCCCATGTTCCCCGACCTTCCCCCATGTTCTCCCATGTTCCCCGAACTTCTCCCATGTTCTATCATGTTCCCCGACCTTCCCTCATGTTCTCCCATGTTCCCCAACCTTCCCCCATGTTCTCCCATGTTCCCCCATGTTCCCCGACCTTCCCCCATGTTCTCCCATGTTCCCCGACCTTCTCCCATGTTCTCTGTACCATTCCTTCACTATCCCCGCTAAGCATCAGATGCTACCCTTCTCCCTGTGTCCCTTAAACAGTTCAGTATCCAGCAGGGTGTCCTTTCAGCCCCATCCGGAGAGATTTCTTTTGCTTAGCACACAAAGAACACTGAATCTGGGCACTCTTGCTTTTTGGTGTTGTTTATTTTTTAAACCCACTTGTAGTTTGGGTTCAGTTGGAAAGCAGGACATACCGAGGGAGGGAAGCTGGTCACATGAGCAGGATTGAACTGCAACTTTGGGGGGATGCCCCAGGCCCCTGCTCCAGGGAGGTCGGTCCAGCTCCCAGCTGGCATGGGCAAGGAGGGCAGAGTCATGCAGTCTTCTCTCTGACCTGCATTCTCAAAGGCCCAGTCTGGGGTTTCCCAACAGAGTGCCCAGCCGCTGAAGGCCACAGTTCCCACGGGCAGGCCCAGAGTCCACCACACAAGAAGCCCTGGCTGCTCCAATGATAGACTTGTACTTGGTTCCATGTGGCATGGCCCCCTGGGGCTGCTCCTGTGGGCAGTCTGGCTGTCTGGGTCCCTGTCCCTGCAGCTGCCCAGGGCAAGATCAGTGGTACATTTCCCAACCCCCCCACCCCCATTCCTCAGAGAAAATAAAATAAAAATGAGAATAAATACCGACTTGGCCAACATTTACATGGACGAACAGGATGGTCCCCAGACCTTAAAGGTTTACAGAGTGGACAAGGAAGGACAACAGACAGAAACTGGGTTTGGGGTGCAGGAGGACAGCAGAGGGGGCTCCCAGCCTCATTCGGGGCAGGAGGTTGAGAACCATACAGGGGCTGCTGCGGCGGCGGAGCTTAGGCAAAACCACAGGAGGAGGACTGTGGCTGAGAGCAGGCCGTCTGACAGGAAAACAATGACAAATGCGTCCTGGCTAGCAGGGGGGAGAGACCGAAACAGGATCAACATCAGATGGCTGGACTCTGCCTCTTCACCGTGCCAAGAAAACCGCGGGTGAACAGGGAAACAACGTAAGTCTCACAAATGCAATACCCAGGCTTGCCTCCCACCGAACATTCACAAGTCAACTGGGCTATGGCCTTCCCACTCAGCACATGGGGCTCTGCATGGGGGTAGGGATCTATCTCTGGGGTCCCACTGTGCCCCTCAGTTCCTGTCTGAATGGTCTCCTGTGGGAAGCTGCCCTGGACATTGGATTTGTTGTTTCCTTAAAATAAGAGTTTTGAAACATTTTCTTTCCACGTCTGAAAAACCAGCAGTGGAAGCACTTAGAAAACCAGTTTAAATTGTTATTCGGGGGGGAGGGGGGCCAGGAAGAGCTTTCAAGCCATGAGATAAACTAGGCCAACCATATGTCTGAGGCCACTCCGACACGACACGTAATTAAAAAATATATTTATAAATGTATACATATTTATAGCCTACTCCTTCAGTGCTCTGGTCCTACAGTCAAGGCAGGCTTGGCCATGACCACCGAGGAGAGTCTCTTCAGACCCTCATGTGGTCACATGTTCTAGAGCAGCCTTCATCCTGCCTCTGAGCCCAAGGAAGGTCTGGAAGACCCTCCCCTGCCTCCTCCTGACCTGAGTGCCCTTCCCAGGCTCTCTCTTCCTCCTGGGCCTAGCTTCGGGTCTCTACCAAGGCGTACACACGCACACATAGCCACACCACACACTTGAGGGACGTGCCACCCATTTAAGCACAGGTGTGACCCTCTGAGGGCTGTGTTCAGCCTGGGCTGCCTGACTACACAGAGCGTGATTTCCCTGGCGTCCCTCTTGGAACATCCTAACAGCATCTGAGCTCCTCCCTTGGGGCCTCCTGAAGGCTCTGGGTGTCCCAGGGCCCCAGGCTGGGTCTGAATCAGCAGCCAGGAGGAAAGGCAGGAAGCAGAAGCATGAAGAGTTTGGGAAAGAGGGGTAGTCCCCCCCAATTTGTCCCCTGGGGACACAGGCAGGCTGAGGCTAGTGAGGAAAACCAGGGAGGACTGAGGGCTCTTCTCCCTACCCCACCCTGCATGCTCTCCCAGACTCATTGTATATAAAGGGGAGTCTTCCTGACCTATCATTTCCCAGCCACTCAGATTTGGACCAATGGCCCAGAGGGTGACTGGACTCATTCAAGGACAAGTAGGGAATCGGCTGACCACTGACGACAGTTTCTGGGCTCTTCCCCAGTGTGAGCTGCCGACCCTGGAGCTGGGGCATCTCTTGAAGGCAGTCTCCCAGGGTTGCTCCCTAGAACCTGGACCTTCTAGGAAGCCTCAGCCTTCGTCCAGCCCAGAAAGCGCTGTCTGGCAGTCCTGAATGATCACCTATCATAGCTGAGTGGGGCCCCCCTACAGAGCCCTCCTTAGAGCCACAGGCAGGGGGATCCGGTGTTTGATGGGGCTGGGGTGGCACAGCCCATGGGTCCCATCAGCACAGTCCTGGGGAGCCCCTCAGTCCAGGTCCCAACCTTCTCCCCAGGAAGAGCTGGGGGCGGTCAACTAGCAAGTCACGCCTTAACCCACTTTAATGCTGTTCCAGTAGAGACAGAACCAGCCCTTTGAGAGAGTGCAAAGCTAAAATGCGATGGCAGGGGCGCTGGAGACTAGTGGCTGAGGAACACAGGATTCCAGCGGGGACCCCCGCCGAGGCAGGAGTTTCCAATTACCCTAATTGGCTACTGGCAAGCTGTCCAGCCGGCCCAGGTCTGCTTTCCTGCTAATCAGGGGCTTTGCCTAGAGTAAGTGGAATGCTGCTCACCACCGGCTCTTTCCATTGAGAAAAGAGACTTCAAAGGAGCCGACTTTTGGAAAATAAAACACAATAAAACAAAAGAGTGCAAATGTAACTGCAAACTCCCCATCCCCCTGCTTGGCCCCCCTAGGCCTGAGCCCTGGGGGGAGGGGAGAGGGGGAGCGGGTGGAGCGTGACGGTGACAGGACAGGGGACTCTGGCCCCCACTCGCCGCCCCGTGGCTGACAAAGGCCGTCAATTACGGTGGCTGTAGGGACTGTGCCTGCCTTTGTCCTCGAGGACATCTGCTACATGTTGCCTCCTGCCAGTTGGCGATGGCAGCAGACAGAATGTAAAATAATGCACACCAGTCTCCAACCCACTTCTGCAGCCTCCTGAGTCCTTTCTGACCATGTTGAGATCAAGTCCCTGTGTGTGTGTGTGTATGTGGGGGGTGGCGGGGGAGGTGGATGACCAGGTTGGGCCACCATGGAAAAGAAACAAGGGTCCCTTACTGATATCCGCAGCATGCTTGGGCTAGGGGCTCCGGAGGGGGTTCCTTTTAGGGGTCAGATCCTCTCGCTATCTGGTCAGTCTGCCCCTACCCCTCACCTTCCTCCCCATCACCTTCTCCTGCCAGGGCCACCCATGTCCTCCCTGTCCATCTGTCCCTGCGGGCCGGCTGCCATCTCCCTAGCTCAGGCTGTCAGTTTCTGGATGGTTCTGTTGTAGTACTGCATGATGGGGGGTGTCAAGGGGTTCCAGCTGTTGGCGTGGAGCTCGATGACCTCCAGGAGCAGTGAACGGGTCAGCATCGACTCTGAGGGACACAGCATCTTGTCACGGGCACTGGCTAAGAGCTCCGTCATCATGTCCGGCAGTTGCTCCTCTAGCAGACGGCCTGTACTTTGCAGCTGTGAGCAGACACAGAGAAGAGAGGAGTGTCTTAGGGACATACAGCCCGGCCTCCATGCCAGGAAGGAGGTCAGGGAGGGTCCAGGATGGAACCACCCAAACGTGCTGTTGTTGTAAGCACTGTTGAGTCGATTTTGATTCAGAGTATCCCCATGTGTCTGAGTAGAACTGTCCCATTGGGTTTTCCTGGCTGTAATCTTTAGGGGAGCAGACTGCTAGGTCTTTTTCCGGTAGAGCCTTGGCATGGGTTCGAACTACCAACCTTATGATTAACAGCTGGGCACTTAACCATTATGCCATGAAGGCTCCTTATCCTACTGTGAGAGCCCACATTTAACTGTTGATCTGCTGGAAGGAACAAGAGGGAGCAGACTCAAGGCTGAAAGGAGCTTCCCACAGAACTTCAGCCTCTCACTCCAAAGCCCCCTCTTCCACGCAGCCTTCCCTAAATAATGCCACACTCTAAAATAGTCCCCTAGTCGGCTCCCTTCAGTGATTGGATGGCTCCGTGAAGCTTCCACTGGCTGGAGTGTCTCTGGAGCTGAACTTAGGTCATTAGTACCTGCGTGTGTCCAGGTGAAATCTGAGAAACTGCCTTTTCTCTCTCTCCCTCCTGCCCCCGTCCCCTCCTCTCAGTCCCCAAACTGACCTCTGTCCACACCTGTGACACAAAGGCAAGAAGAGAAATATGATCCCGGGCAGAAGGTCAGCCCTTGGGCCTGCCCTCGAGAAAGGTTCCCAATAACCCTGAAATGCCCCTTTTGGGAAGGAGCCCCAATCTTTCAGGTCAGTGTAAGTTCAGACTCAATTCCCTTCTAGGTCCACCCATCTCCCAACTCTACCTTCTTCACCATGTCTGCCTTCCCACCTACTCTGACTTTTCCCTCCGGGTGACTGCTCTGTGCCCACACTGACCCATGGGGTGTGTGAGAGTGAGATCTACACTTAAGAGTCAGAAACCACAATTTTTCCTTCTCCTCTTCTCCCCTAGCCCCAGGCAGTGATCCGAGAGCCTGTCCCCTAGGCCAGGCTACTGACCAGGCTCCAGGGTTGAAGACAGCGAATGAGAGACCTGCTCAGGAGCACCCCCCCCCCAAACCCTCTCTTCACAGCATTTCACACTATGATTCTGGGCTGTTTTCAGAGGACAAAGATTTACTCCCAGTGCCTGGGCCAATGCAAAATCTCTGAAGGAAGATCCTACAGCAAGGGTCTCAGTGAGCAGTTGGGGACAGGAGTGGCCCCTGCCATGGGAGCTGCTTTGAAGTGTTTGGTGCCAATATGGAGGACTCAAGTATCAGTCAATCCCCCTCTCCCCACCCTTCCCACCCCACCCCCTACCCCCCACCTCATAACCTCATCGTGTGGAGAGGCTGATCCATGGAGAAGGTGGTCTTTGGGACACAGTACCCCTCCCCTCTTGAGTCTCATCAGAGTGGACGATTCTAGATGCAGAAGATCCATCCATGTCCACCATAAAGCTGTTCTCCACCACCCCAGCTCAACAAGTCCTTTCTCTGGACTTGTGGGTGTATCAACAATGCTTGTGCCCCACAAGTTTTAGGGGTGAGGGACACCCTGGGCCTGAGGCTGGAGATCTCTAAGCTCCACCACTTACCTCCATCGAGCAGCACAGAACAGCATCTTCCTTCACATCCTGAGACTGCAAGAGCTGCGGGAGAGATAGCAAGTAACAATGTTCAGGGCCAGCTCACTCACTGCTGTGAGGTCCCAGCCCAGCCGGCGTTCCAGAGCCAGCCCTGATGCCCTTGTGGGGTCTGGCTAGAAGGAGACCACTACCATTGAGCGAGTTGAGTCTGACTCATAGCGACCCTATATCGGGTTTCCAAGACTGCAAATCTTTACAGGTGTAGACCGCCTCATCCCTCCCCCTTGGAGTGACAGGTGGCTTTAAACCACAGACCTTGCAGTTAGCAGTCCAACACTTAAACCACAGTGCCATCAGAGTTCCTTGACACACTATCTACCTACTTGCTTTCTGTCTGTTTCCTCCCACTGACAGGAAACTCCAGGAGGGCAGGGCCTCTGCTTCACTCACTGTTTTCCCCAGCACCTAGCACAGTGCCTGGCACACAGTAAGCACTTGGTACAATTTTATCCTACCATTTGCCTAGCATTTTCTTGTTTGTGGTGGCATGCATATTGCTATGATGCTGGAAGCTATACCACCGGTAATTCAAATACCACCAGGGACACCATGGTGGACAGGTTTCAGCAGACATTCCAAGCTGAGACAGACTAAGAAGAAAGGTTTGGCAATCTGCTTCTGAAAATTAGCCAATGGAAGCCCTGTGGATCCTAATAGAACAGTGTCTAGTATAGTGTGAGGTTGGAGCATACCACACAATGGCTGCAACAATGGACTCAAATACACCGAGGTTTATGAAGATGGCTCAGCGCCAGGCAACGCTTCCTTCTTCTGTGCATGGGGTCTCTGTGACTCAGCTGACTCTATAACAACACCATTGAACGTTTGCTAAGAATTGCATATGAGGTAGGAGGTAGGGAGCATCAGCAAGAAGC
The DNA here is from genome assembly GCF_000296735.1 of Chrysochloris asiatica. Classification (NCBI taxonomy): domain Eukaryota; kingdom Metazoa; phylum Chordata; class Mammalia; order Afrosoricida; family Chrysochloridae; genus Chrysochloris; species Chrysochloris asiatica. The sequence goes on along the minus strand of NW_006408539.1, from coordinate 82,538 downwards.
AAAAGGCTGACTCCAATGGGTAGCTCATCTGCAAATCACCATGGCAGGGGCGGCCACTCCTTTCTGCCTCTCTTGTCATGTGGCCGTTTCTCCTCCGTGTCCCGTCTCTGATTCTCTTCTCTTTGATAGGACACCGCTCAGACTGGACTAAGATCCAACCTACTCCTGGTTTGGCGCTGTAAGATCAGCACTGGACTTCGGATCACAAGGTCAGCAGTTCAAACCCACCAGCTGCTCCTCTGAAACCCTAAACACGGTCTCTATGAGTTGGAACTGACTTGATGGCAACAACAAACTTCAGTATGGCTTCATGTGAATTTAATTATACCACCTTCAAAGACCCAATTTCCAAACAAGGTCATGTTTACAGGTACCAGCGTTAGGACTTCAATAGATCTTTTCATTTGGGGGGTTGGGGAAGCATAGTCTAATCTATAGCAGCTCACAATGTGGAGTGGCCCCAAGGTCTTCCTATCCCCCGCCCCCATCTTTTGTGACTGGATTATGTTTCTTCCCTTCTGCACACCCACACTTCCCCATAGGCAAGCTCTTGGGGCTGAGCCAGGGCCTCCGTTTCTGGTCCCATGGTAGAGGAGACTGAGGGCAGGGGGTTTGCTGATGGCCTGTGTAGGCCCACACGCATAGTAGTGGGTAGAACCTCAACCCAGGAGTATCGCTTCCAACCTCACCTTTCTATTGGTTGTATGGGAAAGTGTCCACTAAGCCAGAAATCACATTGTGAGCTGGGCCCTCTGGTACCCGCCTGCTTTCTTGAGGGACTTTTTCACCCCAAGTTTCCTTCCAGGCTGCTGAAACTCAGACTACACTCTAGGGGAGAGAAGCAGTGGGTGATGACCTGTGTCCTGCTCCACCCACTCACTCATGGGCAGCTCCTAGAAAATTTACTTATTTTTTGTTCTTGGCAATATATGAAAAGGCTTCAAAAAGGTTTCGGAAAAACATTCCATTATCTTTTCATTCCGTTTTCTCACGGGCTTTTTTGAACCCTTGTACCGATCAGAACATCACAGCAACTCAACACCCTCCACATGGACAATTCTGTGACACGGATTCCACTTGTGAAGTTGTGTAACCATTCTTGCCTCCTTTTTCCAAATCATTCCTTTGCCACTAACAGAAACCCACTGCCCACTAAAGTTCCTATTCAATCTTTCAAGTTGCTGTTTCAGGTTGATCCTTTACAGGCAGCTGTTAAAAGAGCTCAAAGCTCAAGCCTGACCTTCTTTACTGATGAACCTAAACTGTTATTTGGTTTAAAGACGACATCAGGGAATATTTTTTGTTTCAAGGCAATAGTTTTAGAGATTCATCTAGCCTCCAGGGCTCCAAAAGTCTGGAGTTCATGAGAATTTGAAATTCTCTTCTGTGTAGTTCTCTCCCTTTGATCAGGATTCTCCTAGAGAATCAGCAATGGCAGCTGGGCAACATCCAATTCTGGTCTCGTGGCAAAGGATGCTCACTGCTAGCTTTGAGGGTGGATGTAGAGCCTCGATGCTGAAGGGTCTGCAGAGACCATCTCCCCCATCTCCTGTGGAACCAGGGAGGAAGCCTTGCTGCTCTGTGTGTCAGAACACGAGGCAGGTCTGCCTCACCCAGGGTGAGCCCTTGATGACTCCTCCTCCTTGGTCCCCTTCCAGTGTCACCCTGCAAGGCTTCCAATGCCTCCATGTGAACAATGGCTTCCCAGGAATCCTTACCCAGCTTGCCTTTGTGGACAGTGTCACTAGGAAGAGGCCCCGGGGTTGGAAGGGACTTCACAGTGGTTGCAACATGGACCCACACAGGCCAGTGTTCATGAAGATGGCTCAGGGACTAGGCAATGCTTTCGTTCTGTGCCGTCTCGGTCAAAGCTTACGTGCTTCGCGTTTCATTTCTTTGGTGTTCTGCTTTTCCTAAGGAGCACTTTGTTGTTGTTAAGTTGGTTCCAACTCATTGTGACCCTGTATAGGGTTTCTGAACAGTGGCTGGTGAATTTGAACCATCGACCTTGTGGTTCAGATTGACCTTGCAGTCCGGTGCCTATCCCTACAGTGCCACACCAGGAGTTTTGGGGTACGTGGATCTTAGCTCTCGCATTTAAGTTATGTTCCATTTGGGGTCTTTTAGAGAAAGTAAGTCAAAGAAAGGTCTCAAAAAGTAGAGGCAAGAATAGCCCCCCCTTGGGTGGATCGGGCCGCCCCATTTCTCCCCTGCCTGGACGCTTGGGAGAAAAGCTGCAAAATGGAGAAGGGCAGGCTGGCCCAGCTGGGAAGGAGCAGCCCCTCGCCAAAGCCTGGAACTGAAGGGATGTGGGCGGGCTGGGGCAGGCCAAGCCACCCTCGCCCTCCAACACCGAAATGTGTTTCTTGGACGAGACTCCAAGACGATTGTGCGAGCCCGCACAGTGTTTGTTCGGAAGCGAATGCATTCCTGTCCTATTGTCTCTGCCGGAGACTTGTTGTTACCACACCCATCATATCCTCCCTGGGGGTGAGGCCAAGGTGCTCCAACGGGTTGTGGTTGTGGAAGGCAAGGCAGTCACTAGGGAGGGAAGCAGGCTGGTGAGCGCATCCCGGAGTCCCCGAGGAAGGCCCCCAGGGCACGGGCATGCTGCCCAAGGTGTGCCCAGGGTGTAACCAGGCTGGTGGCTTGGGTGCTGATGGAAGGACCTGGGGGCCACCTTGCTGTGCAGGAGTGGAGTGAGGGCTGGAGTCCACAACTTCCTACCCTGCACACTAATGAGTGCCCCCCTGGCCCCCCTCGGCTCACCAGCAGAACACACCCAAGCAGCCTCATGCAGACCCAGCCTTCAGGAAACCCCTTCCAAAGGAAGGGGATGGAGGAGATGTAGCCACAAGGGAGGAAAAGCCTGAGGATTCCAGAGTGCATGCGGATGGCTGGTTTGCTAGAGATCTGATGGGACACTGGGTCGAGAGAAGGGTCAGGTCTTGTGACAAGAAAAGCTGAAAGTGTGGGAGAAATCACAAACATTGACAGAGGATGGGTAGGGAACAGGGAGCAGAAGGAAGAGGAGCCAGGTGAGACAGCCTCAAGTTGGCACTGGGTCTAGAACGGTGGGGTCTGAGTCAGGGCCCCTCCACTCTGCACCCCTGCTGGATCTGGACCCGCCTCTCTCTACAGCTAAGTCTAGAGGATGGCACAGAACCTGATGCTCACGGTAATGGCCTTGAGTCATCAAGAAGAGGATAAATTATGTCTGGTTCTCTGTTCAGGGAGACAGGCAAGTAGATAATCTACAGAGAAGGCTGTCATCAAAGGCATGCAGCCGACATGGAGTCAGAAGGTCTTCTCTTCACAAACAGTAACCCCAGGCATATCCCTTAACCACCCGCACCTCAGTCTCCTCACCTGAGAATGGGGATAATAATACCTGTCCAGAATTGTTTTGAGAATCAACTGAGATAATGTGAAAGAGCTTTGAAAAGTGCAAAGCTTGATTCAAATGCAAGGTGTTATTATTGCTATTAAATTGAGATCTTTATAGACATGTATCTCCCCTGAAGATTTCAGCACGCTTGGTACGCACTGTCTCATTTCCCCTCATGAACACTCTTGTGGAGACAGAGAAAGGCCATGGACATCGTTATCTCTACTTAATAGAGAAACCGAGACTCAGTAGTTAATTGGCTTGCACAAACCAGATGGCAAGTCTGGGTAGAACTAGAAGGTGCAAGACACCCAGGTCAGCATCCTCTTCCTTGGAGAGTGATTTTAACTTTGTTCAGATCAGTTCATCTTCATCTTGGAGGTTAGAGCTCTTATTTCTTCTTCCTATTGACTGGTCACAATACTGAACCTGGAACCTTCATGTAATTGGAATGATTTTGCCTATGGAGTTTTGGTGTACTGCTGTATGATAAGCACTGGCCTGCTAACCTCAAGGTTGGTGGTTCAAACCCACCAGCTGATCCTTAGAAATCTATACAGGGTCACAATGAGTTGGGACTGACTCAACGGCAATTAACAACAACAACAACAAAAACATTCTTTGTATTGGCTACCCTCTATCCATCCATCTACCCACCCATCCATCCACCCACCCACACACTTACCAACCCATTCACCCATCTAGCCAACCACTTATGCATCTAGCCATTCATTCATCTACCTAGCCATCCTTCCAACATTTATGAGACCCCCTTATGAAGTGTTAAACAGTTAAACATTGGATATTAAGAAGATTAAGACTTGTAACTTAGTGTCTAAAGGGGAATTTATTCTGGTAGGTGTATGAGGTTGGCCACCACTCATTTGTCAGTTTGTAGCACTGGAGTGGTTTGAATGTGGCTGTGATCCTGGCAGCTATGCCGCCTGTATTTTAAATACTGGCAGGGTCACCCATGGTGGACAGGTTTCTGCTGAGTTTCCAGACTATAAAACAGATTAAGAAGAAGGAGAGGTGGACTGCTTCTGAATGTTTAATCACTGAAAACCTTATGAATAACAGTGGAATACTGTCAGCACCAGAATACTGAATATTGAAGAGCACCAGAAAATTGTCAGATGAGTCCCTCAGGTTGGAAGGCACTGAAAATACCACTAGGGGAGCTGTCTCCTCAAAGTAGAGTTGGTCATCGTGATGCAAATGGAGTAAAGCTTTCGGGGCCTTCATTTGCTGGGACACAACTCAAAGTAACGGGAAACAGCTGTAAACACCCATTAATAATCAGAACATGGAATATATAAAGTATGAATCTAGAAAAATTGGAAGTTGTCAAAAATGAAATCGAATGCATAGAGATAAATATTCTAGGCATTAGTGAGCTGAAATGGACCAGTATTGGCCATTCTGAATCTGATAATCACATAACTTACTATGCCAGGAATGACAAATTGAAGTGGACTGGTGTCACATTCATCGTCAATAAGAACATTTTAAGTATATCTTGAAGTAGCATGCTGTCTGTGATAGGATAATATTCACATGCCTACAAGAATGACCAGTTAATATCACTTTTATTCAAGTTTATGCACCCACCATTAAAAGCCAGTGGTGATGAAACTGAAGAATTCTAACAGTTTCTTCAGTCTGATATTGATCAAATATGCAATCAAGATGTATTGATAATTACTGGTGGTTGGAATGCAAAGGTTGGAAATAAAGAGGAAGGATCAGTGGTTTGAATATATAGCCTTGGTGATAGAAATGATGCTGGAGATCACATGATAGCATTTTGTAAGACCAATGACTTCTTCACTGCAAATGCCTTTTTAAAACAACATAAAAGACAACTATACACATGGACTTCACCAGATGGAATACAATCAAACTGACTATATCTGTGGAAAGAGACATTGGAAAAACTCCTTGTCATCAGCCAAAACAAGGCCAGGGGCAGACTGTGGAATAGACCATTAGTTACTCATATGCAGTTTCATGCTAAAGCTGAAGAAAATGAAAACACGTCCATGAGAGCCAAAATATGACTTTGAACATATCCCATCTGAATGTAGAGATCATCTGAAGAACAGATTTGATGCATTAGACACTAAAGACTGAAAACCAGAGAGTTGTGGGATGAAAACAAGAACATCATACAGGAAGAAGCAAAAGGTCATTCAGAAGACAAGAAAGAAGGAAAAGACCAAAATGGATGTTATAAGAGACTCTGAAACTTGCTTTCCAGTGTAAAGATGCTGAAGCATATGGAAGACATGAGGAGGTAAAAGAGCTGAACAGAAAATGTCAAAGGGCAGCTCGAGAACACAAAGTCAAGAATTATAATGAAATATACAAAGACCTGGAGTTAGAAAACAGAAAGAGAAGAACACACTCAGCCCTTCTCAAGCTGAAAGAACTGAAGAAAAAAATTCAAGGCTCGACTTGAAATAATGAAGGATTCTCTGATAGCGTAGTGGTTATGAATCAGGCTGCTAATCTCACGGTTATCAGTTCAAAACTACCAGCTGTTCTGTGGGAGAAAGATGAGGCTTTCTGCTCCCATAAAGATTTGTTGCTGTTGTTGTTGTTATGTGCCGTGGAGTTGGTTCCGACTCATAGCGACCCTGTACGAGGTTTTCGAGGCTGGAAATCTTTACGGGAGCAGAAAGCCTCATCTTTCTCCGGCGGAACAGCTGGTAGTTTCGAACTGCTGACCTTGCGTCTCGCAGCCCGATTTGTAACCACTACGCTACCAGAGCTCCTTCCATAAAGATTTACAGCCTCGGAAACCCTGTACAGGGTCGCTATGAGTCAGAACTGACTCCACAGCACATAACAAGAACAACAACATGGGCAAACTATTGAATTTTGCAGAAAGCATCAAAAGACAATGGAAGGAATACAGAGAGTCACTGTACCAAAAATGGTCGATGTTCAACCATTTCCAGAGGGAGCATATGATCAAGAGCCAATGGTACTGAAGGAAGAAGTCCAAACTGCACTGAAGACATTGGCAAGAACAAGGCTCTGGGTACTGATGGAATACACATTGAAATCTTTCAACAAATGGATGCAGTACTGGTGGCACTCACTCATCTAGGCCATGAAATTTGGATGGAAGAGATCTATATTTGTGCCCATTCCAAAGAAAGGTGACCCAATGGAATGTGGAAATCAATGGACAATATCATTACTATCACAAGCAAGTAAAATTTTGCTAAAGATAATTTGAAAACCGATGTAACAGTATATTGGCAAGAAACTGTCAGAGATTCTAGCTGGATTCAGACGAGGATGTGGAATGAAGGACATCATCACTGATGTCAGATAGATCTTGGTTAAAAGCAGAGAATACCAGAAAGGTCTTTATCTGTGCTTTATGGACTATGTAAAGGCTTTTGACTGTGTGGATCATGACAAGTTATGGATAACATTGAGAAGAAAGGGTATTCCAGAACATTTAACTGTGCTCATGAGAAACCTGTACATTGACCAAGAGGCAGTCGATTGAACAGAACAAGAGGGCAATGAATGATTTAAAATCAGGAAAGGTGTGTGTCAGAATTGTATTCTTCCACCACAGTTATTCAGTCTGAATGCTGAGCAAATAATTCCAGAGACTGGATTAAAGAAGTACGCGGCATCAGGACTGGAAGAAAACTCATCAACAATATGCAGATGATACCACCTTGCTTACTGAAAATGAAGAGGACATAAAATACTAATGAATAACAAAGACCATAGCCTTCAGTATGGGTTGCATCTCAATGTGAAGAAAACAAAAATCCTTACCACTGGACCAATGAATCATGATAAATGGAGAAAAGATTGAAGTTGTCAAAGTCTTCATGTTGCTTGGATCCACTATCAACACTCATGGAAGCAGCAGTCAAGAAATAAATCAAGCATTAGGCAAATCTGCTGCACAGACCTCTTTAAAATGTTCAAGAGCAAAGGTGTCAGTTTGAAGATTAAGTTGCACCTGACCCAAGCTATGGATAATGAATAAGGAAGACCACAGAAGAACTGATGCATTTGAGGCATGTTGTTGTTGTTGT